>NC_059110.1:53189854-53509053 GCF_020740685.1 Jaculus jaculus
TTCCCATCTTTTAGCTTTGGTAGAAATGAAGTATTTGACCTACCTGAAGCCATCAGGGTTGCCCACCTCATTTGAATCTTTGCCATTAAATCAGGCATTATAATCAGCACCTGTGAAAGTTTACTGACTGCTCTGATGACGATAATCAGAAGGCTGATCAGGGTGAGAGAGAGAGAGAAAGAGAGAGAAAGAGAGAGAGAGAGAGAGAGAGAGAGACAGTGTGCGTCTATGTGCCTACAGGTGTTTTAGTGCCTGGCCACTTCAGTGGTTAAAGAAGATAGTCCCCATGTGTATTCTCAAAGCTTAGCTATTTCATTACTAATAAGAATAAGAACACAAGTCATAGGTCACCCTGTGGGTTCCTGGGTTCTGGCTTTGGCTGGCCATGGTTCCCCCAAAGGCATCCCAGGCAACCTTGGAGACCAAGGTTGTGCACGTGTGACTAGAGAATCACTCACTCCTGTGAGTCAGTTCCGGTGAACAGTTCTCAATTTATTGTCAGGGAAAATGGATTTATAAGCCTCTGAGGATGGGAAAAAGACCCTAAGGGGGATTGGTGGATTTAAAGATTGCTAGTTATGGGAACACTTGTTCCAGCATGTAGGCAGTGGTGGGTCAGGTGATCTAGGGTCTGAAGATAAGCAGTTTCCTAGGCCAGGGAGTTATGGGCAAAGCCTAAGTCTTATCTGAAAGTCCAGTTATCCCATGCTTGGAGATGGAGTGGCCTTACTTCTGCCAATCTTGGGATCCAGGATTTTGTCTGAGGGTCCAGGTTCATTGTGACCCCCATGAATGGGGGGAGGATCCTGGCTCACTAAAACCCCTAAGGATGGGGGAAGGAGCTACCCTGCTGTCCTGTCTTTGAGATATGACCACAGTTCAGGCTGCTCCTACCCTTCCATAGCCTAGGGCCTTTGTGTCAGACAGATTAGGTTTGCTTTAACCCAGGGCCCTGACAATGTCTGACAGCTCCCCCTTTGTTTTTATAGTGGGGAGGTGTCATCATATTGAGTGAAATCCTTATGGTCTCTCATGGGCTCAGATAGGGCTAGATGGTGCATGAGAACATGATTAGTAGCAACTTTAGCAATATTAGTTATTTATTGTCTGAGAAATTTGATGAGGTAGGTGTTTACAAGTAATAGGGTTCCTATAGCAAGGAGGGGGCTAAGGAGGGGACTAAGGAGGGGGGAAGCCAAGTGACTAAAGGGTTAGAGAAGCAGGTGATGGGGTTCTCAGGCTTATAGCAGTCAAGCAGCTCCTTGTGGAGTTTAGTTTTGAGAGTTTTAGCATCTTGTTCAACTATATTTGACTCATTAATGAAAAAGCAACATTCTTCTCCCAAGATCATACATGTTCCCCCATTATCAGCAGTAATGAGGTCTAAGGCTCTATGGTTTTGAAGTACCACACCAGCGAGAGAGTTCAATTATCTTTGAAGAGATTCTAGGCTGTCGGTGGTGGATATCATGGCCAGGTCAAGCTTGTCTCAGAAGTCTCCTGCGAGGTCTGCTGGTCTTGGCAAGAGCAGCTCCTGAAGCACTGGAGGCACTAAGGGGTAGTGTCAGGCTGAGGCCCACCAGCAGAGGGATGAAAATCTCTCAGTTGGTGCAGGCAGAGCTGATAGGTAGCTTATTCTTCCTCATCAAGATATACCTGTGGAACAATGAAGAGTGAGGAACAATAAGTGGGAGACGAAATATTTATGCATGGGGTTGTTAGCCCTTTACACCATAGTAGAGTGGGTGTCTTGATGTAAGTGGTCCTGGTTATGGAAACATTAAGGAGGCATTCAGCTCTGGTTGGCTTAGAGCTGAACAAGCAGACAGGGATATCTTTACCAGAATCAAAGAGGGGAATATCAGTAAGGTGGGATTGGGACTAGTTTGTTATAGATGTAGGGTATTTTGGGGTGGCATTAATAGGAACTGCAATTAGCAGGTAATGGGTAGGAGATGCCCCAAAGAAGCCGTTAGAAGCAATAAGATGGTTAGTAAAGGGTAGAAGGTCAGCTACATATTGGATATATTATGTCCATGTTATAGTGGCTTGTATTTTTTCTGTGACTTGTTTTTCCTGTGAGAGAATATGATGGTTGGTTTGCACCAGGTGGGAATCAGGGATATACTGTCTAGAAATATGAAGAGTACCAGAAGGAGATGATGAGTAGAAGATACTAGCATAGAGTTTTCATATTACCCCTATCCTCCAGCATTCATTACAGAGGTCTTTTATGGAGAGTGTACATTCTCTAGTTTTCCAGGAGGCTTTTATGTGGAATTCATGCATAATGGGTAATCTTCCATTGTACTCACAAGATTTTGAATGAGGAACTGACAAAAGCTGGGCCATTTTTAGTTTTTATTTAGTGGGGGACACCCATGATGACAAAGGTAGAGAGCATATGATGTATAAATGTTTTTGAGATCTCTCCTGTTTGTTCCGTGGCCCATATATAATGGGAGTAAGTATCCACTGTCACAAAAACATATTTCTGATGAGAAAATTGGGGAATATGAGTAACATCAGTCTGCCAAAGGATATTGGCCTTGAGGCCTCAGGGGTTAGTGCCCATCATCTGAAGGCCAGGTGTTGTTATTAATGAGGCACAGGACTGGCATGGTTTTAGTATACACTTGAGTTGATTTTTGGGAATCAGAGGGAAGTGTGACTGTAATCCCTCAAGGTTTACATGGTGTTAGCATGAAAATTTTCTGCTTCCTCAAGGGTGTCCAGGAAGATGTCTGTTGGCTGTGCATGGGAGGCCGACTGGTCTGCTAATGCATTTCCCTCAGTTAGGGGGCCAGGTAAGGGACTGTGAGACCTTATGTGTTGCACAAATAGGGGACCCTTCATTTTCAAATGAAGTTGGAGTATCAGCAGGGGTGAAAGAGGGTTTTAATCTAATAAGATATGTGGATGAGCAAGCCAGAGAAGTAAATTAACAACATAGATGCTATCTGAAAAGAGATTAAAGGGGTCTTCTTCCTCAAGGAGTGCCAGAGAGATGGCATATAATTCTTTATGTTGTGGGGATCTGTCATGAAGTTCTTTAAAAATTATGGTGGGAGGCAATATTACCCATGACAGAGAAAGATTAGAAATGCCAAGATCAGAGGGCAAGTGTTTCCAAGGGTGATTAGTACATGGGAGATTCCCCAAAGATCTGGGTGTGAGATTGTCCACAAGCTTAAGAGGCTGGTGACCTGCCCTACAGGCTTTTAAGGGTCTATGTGTTACTGTTTTTTTGTTTGTTTGTTTGTTTTTTTGAGAGAAATAGATAGAGGGGTTTTGCCAACACCCAATGGGCTGTTGGGGTCCAGGTAGAGGATGGATTGCCTTCAGTCAATACTGAAGAGTGGCCTTGGCCAAGAGACATCAATTGCCAGTTCGATGTGTCTGGTACCATGCAATGCCATGAACCAAAAATAAAGGAGGGAAAAGAGAAACCTGCCAGCCCTCAAAAACATTGAGGCAAGGCCACATGGACCAATGTCTCCCAGTCCCTCTGGGACAGCACTCACCTACCCTGTCCATCTCATAGGGTTCCTGTTCAGGCACCAGTGGCAAGAAAAAAAAAGGTCATGTTTAACTAATGCCTATGGTAAACTAAAGTTTTACATAAAAAATGTCATAATTTGATACATGATGTCATAAATATAATTATTGAGTTTATGTTCTAGGTCAACTTCAAATTACTAGAAGATTATGGAAAACAACAGAATTCTCTCTGAAATGGTGATTTATAATTTGTCAGGTATTTTAAAATAAAAAAGACAATAATACAAAAGAGGAGGCAACTGACCTGACTTCTAGGACAGCTTGCCTAAAGTTAGCAACAAAACATGCCTTAGTTACTCCTAATAAAATCATTTCCAAGTGTGTTATTGATATTAATGACATAAAATTGTCTTTAGACTACTTACTTGTCAATGAGCAATAGGATTCATCAATTTGGTGCAGTTTTTCTTAATAGCCTTATAGGAAAGATGGTTAATAATGGGTGAGGGGAATTGATTGAAGGAACTTGGAAGTAATTTTTCAATGTTGGGATATAGAATGCTCATTAAAAATGCTTTTTGAGTGGTACTTAGACCAAAATGTTAAAGTATGTGGATAAAGATGTATGTATGTAAGAAGGAACTTTCAGGCTAAACCTAAACACCATGCTGAAAGTTAGAGATTTTTCAACTGTTTACAAACTCTTAGGGAACAAAAAACTAATTTTCAGGCTAAAATATGTTGGGTAGCTTGCATCAGCTTTATCAAATTTCAGTCATGGGTAAAACATAAAATTGTTTTATGTTAATAAAAATTTCTATGGTACATAAAATCAATAGCTATCAAGATTAAGCCAAAATCACTGGTTGTCAAATGGTGTCTTTTTTTTTTCTTCAAAAAAGATTTATCAAGGGTTATATCAAAATTTAGGTGGCTGGGGCTGGAGAGATGGCTTAGCGGTTAAGTGCTTGCCTGTGAAGCCTAAGGACCCCGGTTCGAGGCTCGGTTCCCCAGGTCCCACGTTAGCCAGATGCACAAGGGGGCGCACGCGTCTGGAGTTCGTTTGCAGAGGCTGGAAGCCCTGGCGCGCCCATTCTCTCTCTCTCCCTCTATCTGTCTTTCTCTCTGTGTCTGTTGCTCTCAAATAAATAAATAAAAATTTAAAAAAAAAAAAAAAAAAAAAAAAAAAAAAAAAAATTTAGGTGGCTGTTTTGGCTCAAAAAAGACCAGATTCTACTCTATTGTATGTAAAGTAACTGTCTCATTTCTGGCATTTTAGGTCCAGTGCTTAAAACAAAATTAACTGTTAAGACATTACCTACTTTAGGGTACAGCCTCATGCTCAAAAAATGATTCTCATCTGAAAAAAATAATATTCAAGCCCTGGCTCTATTTCCAATGTTCTCTGGGTCATTAGTACCCACACAGGTATTGAAAGGCCCAAGAATTCAGAAGCCCAGAAATACTATCACACTCCAAAGGGAGCTTAAGTGGGCCCCTGCATACCTCAAACTCCAGGCTTTACTCTCTGTTGGAAGCAAGTAAAGAATCCCTCTTCTCATTATATCAGAGCCTGCTCCTAATATAAAACTAGGTAAAAAGGGCATGAGATAGCCCTCAAGGATGGAAAATGAGTAATGAAGTGAACCACTTATTTGGTTTCTGTAAATAGCCTGCACCATAAGCCTTAATAGCCCACACTGTAAGCCTTAGTAGCTCGCACCATAAGCTGTAGCAGCCTGCCTCAGACCACCAAGGTCATAGGAGGCTGATACCATACCCTGCTACCCCCACCTAAGGAACTGCGCAAATGCTGACCTCCAAGGTCATAGGAGACTGGTACCACACTCTGCTACTCCCACCCAAGGACCTGCGCAAATGCTGACCACCAAGGTCATAAGAGAATGATTGGTCCACGAGGGGCTTGAACAAATTAAACTAATTGGCTTAGAAAATATGGGGTGGCACAAACTGACTGGCTCACACCCTGCAGGCTCCTGATATTAAAAAGTGATTGGTCTAATGCACAGGCTTTGTTAGAAACCCTATAAAAACTGTCCCGTTCCTGCATTCGGGGCTCTGCAGTCCTCTACCCCTGTGCGGTGTATGACTGTGGGCCCCAGCGCACTTGGAATAAAATCCTCTTGCAGTTTGCATCAAGACCGCTTCTCATGAGTGATTTGGGGTGTCACCATATCCAGGCAGAGCGTGGGGTCCCCCTCCCAGGATTCCTTCAGTATCTAAACTAATTAAAAATGTTTTCAAACACAGGCACTAAGACTGTATACTGTCTTGCTTGTCCTTTACTGACAATTTCTAGATTAAATTAATTAACTTGTAAATCAACTGGTATTGTTTTCAAGATTGATAAGAGGTTGGGCCTGCACTTAAAACTGTTAGATATTTAAAGTGTAATATGTGCCCCACTTCCCATGCCTCAGTTATGGCTTGTGTTGCCACAGTACAAAAAAACCTTAAAAGATTGGACAAAATGATTTTAGAAGCCCTTGTGCCATTCTTTAACTAAATCTACTTCAGTAATCAATTGTGCTCTATATGTACATATATCCATGTTGGTGTAATTTTCTAAGTGTTCTAATTACCTGTTGGGCTCCTTCCCACACAGGTAGTGCCAAGGGAAGAACCAGGCCTGCTGGTTCTTTCCTAGGGGTTGAGAGGATGATGAGCATTGGACGACCCAGAAACCTCTCCTGGCCACCAGAGAAAAAACACACTGAGTCGGGAGTCCTTTCGAAGAAAGAGCTCAACTTTATTGTTACAGGCGGGTGTTTATATAATGTTGAGAAAGAAGGCAGAGACTTTAGGGTGGGGTGAGATGTAAGGGCCAATAGCACACTGCGACCTTTGAGATGATTGGTTGTAAGCGCGCATGAGCAGGAGACTCTAACTTCCTGTGTGGAAGTGGCAGGCCAAAGGCCATTTGGCCCCCTGCTGAGTTCTAAGTGCCCACAGGCAGGAATTCTAATTTCCTGTGTGGAAATAGCAGGCCAGAGGCCAAGCCCCCTGCTAAGTCATAGCTGGGCGGAGGCAGTTAGGCTCAGGAAGTTCCGCTAGGTCTCACATCTGGGCCTCTCAAGGCCCAACAATTACCTACATAGAAGCCAAAGCAAATTGGAATCACTGGAGCAAAAAGCACCAATATTTTGGCCTGTGCCCCCAGGTCATGAGGCCACTGGAGATGATGGGACATTTCTACACTTCCCTTCTGGTTAATCACCTGTCTTCCTGAGCAGGAGGATATGGAGTGCTAGACTCCCCCAGTAAGGTAGTGCTGAGGAAGGACCAGGCCCATTGGTTCCTCCCAAGGGGTTGAGGAGGAGGATGCGTGTCGATGGCCAGGAACACACCACCAAGCCAGGAGTCTTGTCGAAGCAGGAACTCACTTTATTGTTACAGGTGGTTGCCTATACAGTGTTGAGAATGAGGGTGGGGATTCTAGGATGGGGGAAAATGTAAGGGCCAATAGTGTACCGTGACTTTCGAAATGATTGGTTCTAAGTGCACATATGCGGGAATTCCAACTTCTATGTGGAAGTAACAGGCCAGAGGCCATTAGGCGTCTTGCTGAGTCATAGCTGGCCAGAGGCAGGTCACCAAACTTTAGCTAGGCTCAGGAAGTTCCACTAGGCCTTGCATCTGGGCCTTTCAAGGCCCAACATCTCCCCCTTTTGTTTTTGTAAGAGTATTAGTCACCATGGCCCCTGTCTTAGATTGTCCCCCTCTGGAGATCTTACCCATCACTGGGTACCATATGTTTAGCTCGCTGAGAACACACTCCATGGCCTGTCTTAGGTTGTCTCAGTCAGTCTGATATCTTACCCATCATCAGTCACATGGAGAGCAAGGAGGTGGCAGTGGGTAATCTGAGGAACTTTATTCCTGATTTGCCAGCCTGTGTTAATATCTCAACCTGATGGATTTTTATTGCCTCTAGCTGCTGGTGAATGAATTGTGTAATTTTGTTAATTACACAAGGCCCAACATTGAGGATAAGGGAAAGGAGAAGAAGAGGTCCAAGTAGAGGGAGGAGATAGGGTAAGAAGCCATGTAGGCCCATCCACAGTGGGTTGTCCTGGAGGACCTGCCATCTCTTCTCCAGGTTTTCTTGAAGTCTTTTGATTTTGTCTTGAATGATTCCCAATTAATTGGTGTAGAATCAGCATTTTTCCTGTAAAAATAAACATATGCCTCCCCTTTCAGTGGTTAATACATCTAGTCTCCTCCTGTTTTGTAGGACTACCTTAGCCGGGGAATCTAGCTATTGTTGGAGATCAAGGATAGTAGTGGACACGGTTTTTATGTCACTGATCAGCTGAAGAGAAAGCTTTTTGTAGAGATGGACTGCCATGCCCATCCTGGCTGTCCTGGTGGCCATACCTGTGGTTACTCCCAGCCCAACAAATAAAGGTATCATTTGGATAGCTCTCTTACATCTCCCTCTGATATAATCAAAAGAGGGTATAGGGATGGCTTCATCTCCAGGAATTATGTCTAAGTCTGGGATTAAGGTGGCTGGGGCACAAAGGCCCATCCCATTGGGGGGCAGAAAACGAAATTCATAGGCCATCTGCCCCCACAAACAAAGACCATCTCAGGAGGTGGGCAAAGCTGGGTATTGGACTTATAATTGGTAACCACTGCTAGTGGCCAGGGTGGTCCTGTTTGAAGGCAGAGCCAGCAATCTTTTTCAAGAGAAGAATTTGTTTGATTAAGCAAGGCAAAGACTGATTGTGAAAGGGTCTCCATAAGGGGGTCGAGTTTTAGGTCTCCTTGGTCCTCAGGGAGGGCTATAGGGTGATAGTTAAGCTCTGGGTACTGGGTCAAAATAATTTGTTCGATTTTTTTATTGACCTGTTGTTCTCTAACTTTATCTTGAACTCCCCCTCCATCTGAATAGCCAATAGGGTTGAAAATTCTAGCAGATTGTGTGGCCTGTCTCACCAGAGCAGGGTGCAGAGGCATATCCCATGTTGCTTATTATCCACCCGCTAGCAGCTCCAGAGCACTCTCTGGTCCTAATACCCGTCCAATAGGGTTTCCCATTGAAGGTGTATTGTTGCACAGCAGTATAGGAAGCAGAATGCATTGTTTCATTCAGGCTTTCCATCCACTTGAGTTATCAAAAGTGGTGCAAGGGCAGGGTTCACAAGGTTTTCCCATCTGTTTGGCCAAGACAGCTCTGGCGTCATGTGGGTTTCCAAACCCTTCATCACTGGGTGGAGTGAACGTCTCCAGCATCAGGAAGAGCAGTAGCATCCACACCTCCAGTTATTTCTGGGGAAAAAACAGAGGAACATCCTCAGGGGTGAAACACTCCCTGGAGGGGTGATTATCAGTGTCCCCATGTTGGGGTAAATATTTTAGGTCCCTCACTGGTATCCAAATGGGTCTTTTTTCATCTTGAGGGAAGACACATCCAAACCCTCTCCCTGCTGTGAGGAGTGGGTCTGGTCCTCTTCAGGCCCCAGTCAATGAATCTCTCCATCTGACCTTAATCTCGATGTATGTGACAGAGGATGACCAATGTTTTTGAAATGGAGACATTTTTTCATTTCTAGAAAAATGTAAAATATTTAAGGTGAATAATGCTTTCTTTAGCTGATCATGGGGGGTTAGTGATTCCCCCTTTTGTTTTTGTAACTGTGATTTAAGTGTTTGGTTATATCTTTCCAAGATGGCTTGGACTCAAGAGTTATATGGAATGCATGTGGCATGTGTAATTTGCCACGTTTTGAGGAAACTTGTAAAGTTTTTACTTACAAAGCAGGGGCCATTATCTGTTTTTACTTGATCAGGCAGCCCAAGAATGGCAAAAACATTGAAGCATATGACTAATGGCATGTTTAGATGTCTCCGCGGCCTATGCAGATGCCCAACAGGCACGGGAGAAAGTATCAACTGATAAGAAGATATATTTAAGTTTTCCAAAGGAGGAATAATGAGTAACATCTATCTGCCAAAGATGGTTGGAGTGAAGGCCCCGAGGAAGTTTGGAGGTGGGGGGTCCTGGAGGAAGGGTTGGAAGACTTGCATGTCCTAATAATCTTCTTAAGATTTTTATTTGGTATTTGGGGGAATCTGTTTAAGGCCTCTCCAGTTGGCATGGGTTAGGGAATAAAATTTGATAGCCTCTGAGACAGTGTGATGGTGAGCCGCAGAGGCAATTGATCAGCCAAGCTGTTTCCTTCAGACAGGAAACCCAGTAAATTCTGATGGCCTTGAAGATGTTGTATGAAGATAGGGTGGACTCTTTGCTTGAGTAGGGTGCAAACCTGGATCATTAAGGGAGATATAGGGTTGGAATAAAGTCTAATGTGAGCTTCAATAAGATTGGGCAGTAGGTTTACCACATACAGGCTGTCAGAAAAGAAGCTGAATGGCTCCTGAATAGTATGTAGAGCCAGAACAACTTCAAAAAGCTCTTTGTACTGTGCTTATCCCTTTATTTCCTGCGAAATAGATTTGATGGGCTCAGGATTGACCCCCAATTTAAAGGGGGGATACACAACCAGAGAAGCCCCCAGGCATCCCCCATGTGTAAAGGCAATGAGGAAGTCAGGGTTGAGTTGAGGTAGGAAAAGCCTGGGCTGCTGTCTCTACTCCAACCTGGACAAAGAGCTCATCTACTTATGAGGGCCATAATGGCAGTTGATGGTACCCAGGAACCCTTCAAGTGCCATAGCAAACCTTATGTTATTTCCTTGGAGACAAGTGAAATCAATTATCTTATACAGGGTAATAATGGAGTGAGGCTCAATACCAAAGAGTCTAATGGCAGTTTCCCTTCCTTTAATGATGCAATCAGCTACTTGGTTACTTAAAGAATAGACCCTAGGCACCCCATGATCGAGAGGTGACTCCACTGAATAGGCTCGCCCTTTTGAGCCAACAGGGAAGTGGTCATGGTCTCTCCAGAGAAAAGGGAGATCAGGGTCGAATCATTTGAGATTAGAGTTATCTATGGCCTTCTGGACTCTATGGAGGGCTTGTCTTTGCCCAGATGCTAGGGTTACTTGGGACGAAAGATCAAGGCCCTTTAGTAGGTCGAACAAGGAGGATAATTCCTCAGTGGTTATAGGTATCCAGGGCCTCATCTGCCAGGCTCCTTCCCAGGCAGGTTGTGCTGAGGGAAGGACCAGGCCTGCTCGTTCCTTCCTATTTGTTGAGGGGATAATGAGCTTCGGACGACTCATACCTCTCCTGGCCACTGGAGAAAAACCACACTGAGTCGGGAGTCTTTTCAAAGCAGGAACTCACAGAAAAAAACTTGCTTTATTGCTATGAGCAGTTGCCTATATCATGTTGGGGATAAAGGTGGGGATTTTAGGATGGGAGAAGAGGTAAGGGCCAATACTAAACTTTAACTATTGAAATGGTTATTACAATTGCCATGTGGAGGTGGCAGGCCAGAAGCCATTAGGCATCTAGCTGACCAGAGACAGGTTGCCAAACTTTAGCTAGGCTCAGGAAGTTCCACTAGGCCTCATGCCTGGGCCTTTCAGAGCCCAACATCTCCCCCTTTTGTTCTTGTAGGAGCATTAGTCACCATGGCCCCATCTTAGGTTGTCCCCCTCTGGGGATCTTGGTACCCGTCATTGGGTACCAGGTGTTTAGCTCACTGAGAAGCCACTCCATGGCCTGTTTTAGGTTGTCCCACTCTGGGGATCTTGCCTGTCATTGGTCACATGGAGGGCAGAGGAGGTGGCAGTCGGTTGTCTGAGAAGCTTAATTCCTGAGTTGCCAGCCTGTGATAATGTATCTCGACCTGATGAAGTTTTATTGCCTCTAGCTGCAGGTGAATAAATTGTGTAATTTTGTTAATTACACAAGGCCCAACAGTGAGGATAAGGAGGAGGGGAAGGAGGGGGAGGGGTCCAGGTAGAGGGAGAAGGTAGGGTAAGAAGTCATGTAAGCCCATCCACAGCAGGTTGTCCTGGAGGTCCCGCTACCTCCTCTCCAAGTCTTCCTGGAGCCTCTTAATCTTGTACTGGATGATTTCCAATTTATTGGCATAAAAGCAGCATTTGTCCTGTAAAAACGAACATAAGCCTCCCTTTTCAGCCATTAGTAGGTCTAGTCCTCTCCTGTTTTGTAGGGCTACCTCAGCCAGGGAATCTAGCTGTTGTTGGAGATAGGTCTCCCTCAGTGATAATCAAAAGAAGTCATAGGGAGGGTCTCATTTCCAGGAATGATACCTACATCTGGCATTAAAGGTGGCTGGGGCACAAAGACCTGTCCAATTGGTGGGCAGAAAGTTATAGGCCATCCCACCTCCACAAATATAAACCATTCCAGAAGGCAGGCAGTATTGAGCACTGGGCTTAGTTGTGTTAAAAGTACAGAAGGAAGGATGAATGTACCCCACATCTATACTGGAATTATTAGGGGAAGGTGGGGCCCAAATGCCCAGAGGAAACACTGGGAAAAGCTGGATGGGGATGGGGAAGGTGGATGAGCAGTTTTTTAAGGTCGTATGGGCAATTGTACTATTAGCAGCTGAAGAGGCCCAGATATTTTAGGTCTCTCCTTGGTACCCAAATCGGTCTTTTTCTTTTTATAAAGTTTTTCCATGGACAAAAATTCCATGAGCTTTATATAAGTTTCTATCAAAAAATTCCTTTTTGTTACAGTTTTTGTACTTTAATTACTTCTTAGTACAAATGTTTGGAAACAAACCCTTTGATCTCAGTAATATAAATATAAATAGTAAGGAATGGCCAGCTCTTATTGGTAACACTGAATGTGTATAATCTTGTTTACATGTAGGTGCTAAAGTCTTCTTGTCAAATGGCCCAGAGCTATGGATACAAGGCCAGTCAAATGTTTTTAGACAATCCCCCGCCCTTTTTTTTTTTTTTTTTTTTTTTGATTTTTCAGTTTTTCAAGGTAGGGACTCACTCCGGTCCAGGCTGACTTGGAATTAACTCTGTCATCGCAGGGTGGCCTTGAACTCATGGCAATCCTCCTACCTCTGCCTCCCGAGTGCTGGGATTAAAGGCGTGTGTCACCATGCATGGCTAAATTTCCCCTTTTTTATTTATTATTTTTTATGAACCTGGCCCCTCCGGGCCTCGGTGCAAAAAGACTGTGTCTGTCTTAGGTTGTCCTCTATGATATTTAGGCCTTACCTGTCATTGGTGCATGAATTCCATCATTCATGCCCTGTCTTAGGTTGACCTAACTTGAGAGAATCTTACCTGTCTTTGACGGGTCTCTGCAGGGGCTTTAGGAAGCCAGGTCGGGTCATAGCTGTATCCCATGTATTTCTGTATGGATATCCATAAAGGATCTCAAAAGGAATTTAATGAGTATAGACAGCAGACACAGAATATGCAAAAGACAAACACCTGTAGCAGCAAAGGTTCTTGTCCAAGTGAGAGAATTCCATCTAGGCAAGGCAGACTTAAAAGCAGATATTAAGTCATCGGCAGCTTTAGCTGCATCAAAAGTAAGATGATTATTTTGAAGAGATAAAATCTCAGTTTGTAATTGAATTAGATAATGTCAATTACCTCTTAACTATGTTTTCCCAACATTGTTGACTGTTACTATATTTTTTAGAAGTAACATAAATCTATTGAACATCTACATGACACTCCAAACGAGTTTTAAATTTTAACCTTAGTATCTCTTCGCCCAAATATGTAGTCACATCCTACAGAGCATCTAACAGGTGAAACTGTATCTAGGGTAAGGATCAAGCTCAAGATCTTAAAGGGAGGTGCAGTTTGAACTTTTTCAGGAGCTACTTTAAAGCTGTGAGTATGAAGAATAGTTAGACATTAAAAGTATGGGCCTAAAGCCTAAAGCCACAGCACACTTCAGGAACTCCTGTTAGGCACACTTTGATATCTTTAGATTGAAATCTGAAACCCGCCATCACACCTTAAGATAAACAATTGAATATATTGGGGGCCATTTATTTAAATTACCACATTTTGCCCTTGGCTCCTAATAGATTTATAACTATCACACATTATAAATTGTTAGAAAAATTCAAAAATATTTATGGTAAATAATGGCTTTTTTAGTTGGTTGTGTGGGGGTAATGATTCCTCCTTTTGTTTTTGTAATGGAGACTTGAGAGTCTGATTATATCTTTTAATGATAGCTTGGCCCCAGAGGTTGTATGGAATGCCTGTGGAATGTGAGATTTTCCAGGTCTGGAGAAAATCTACAAAGGCCTTGCTTATGAAGTAGGGGCCATTATCTGTTGTAATTTGATCAGGCAGCCCTAGAGTGGTGAAACATTGAAGTATATGACTAATTCCATGTTTAGATTTTTTTTCAGCATGTGCCGATGCCCAGTAGGCACGGGAAAATGTCAGTTAGCCCAGTCACCACAAGAGGGTGGACTTCTCCCCTGTCCCCACATGGGTCAGTCAAGCGGGCCATGTGGCAGTCTCCCAGGAGGTGGATTGCCCACCATTTTCCAGTAGGGGAGCGTCGAGTACAAGCTGCCAGGAAGGGGGCCATCTATTTAAATTACCAAATTTCACCCCTGGCTTCCAATAGATTTATAACTATCATATATTATAAATTGTACTCAGTTTAATTTTAAAGGTCCTCACAGTTTTGACCAATTTAAGATATTAAGAATTGTAAAATTAAATAAGTTAAACACTTCTAATTTAAAGCCAATTTCTGTGTCTATAATTTTAACTTGTTAGAGGTGTTTTTAGCTTAAAATCTTAAGTCTCAGCTGGGCGTGGTGGTGTACACCTTTAATCCCAGCACTTGGGAGATGGAGGTAGGAGGATTGCCATGAGTTTTAGGCCACTCTGAGGCTCCATAGGGAATTACAGGTCAACCTGGGCTAGAGTGAAATCCTACCTTGAGAAACCAAAAACAAACAAACAAACAAAAGAACAAATTTTAAATCTCTTAATCCAATATCTCTAGCTAAGCATATCAGTCTATTACAAATTTAACCTTGATTAAACTCTTTGGGCCTGAGTAGCAGGACGTAGCCAGCCCTTATGCCAGTAGCCAGTTCCAACAAAGTCCCCTGTAGTCTTTCTTTCTTCTTAGAAAGCTTATATGCTAGGCCTCGAAGTTTAATGCTGTCTGTACTTAGAATTTTTAAACTTTTATCTGGATAGTCCATAAAATTTGGCTTATCACTCCAGAAGACACCTTTAGTTGTAAGCGCCAAGTTCATGCCTATTTCTTTAAAACAAAGGTTCCAAAAGATTAACATCCACATGGTCAGGTTCATCTCAGCTCGTTAGACAGCTTTAGGTTTGCTGAGATAAACTTTCAGACCAACTACAGTTATGGAGGAAGGAATATTTATGGAAGCTTACAGATCCAGAGGAAGTTCCATAATGGCAGAAAAGGTTGGCCTGCCTTTACAGTCCCAAGCAGAAAGAGAGAGAGAGAGAGAGAGAAGTACAAGCCTTTAGAAATACAAAAGCCGCCAGTGAACTGAAGGTGAAGGGAAAGAGAAAGGGAATGAAGAGATGTCTACAAATAAGTACAGGTTGTATAAGCAAAGTTTAGTGCACTAAATATGAAGACTGCCTCATAATTCACGAGGGTACACTCACCCACACATGTACACCAATTACCTCCTCAACGACTGCCTCCCATGGGGGCACTGGTCTGCCAGGGTCCCAGAGATGCACGTTAGGCACCAGAATTCTGGGCTCCTTCTCAGGAAGGTAGTGCTAAGGGAAGGACCAGGCCTGCTGGTTCCTCCCTGGGCGTTGAAGGGATGATGAGTGTTGGATGATTCAGACCTCTCCTGGCCACCAGAGAAAAACCACACTGAGTCAGGAGTCTTTTCGAAGCAGCAACTCACAGAAAAAACTTGCTTTATTGCTATGAGCAGTTGTCTATATCATGTTGGGGATGAAGGCGGGGATTTTAGGATCGGGGAAGAGGTAAGGGTCAATAGTAAACTTTAACTATTGAAATAGTAATTACAATTGCCATGTGGAGGTGGCAAGCCAGAGGCCATTAGGTGTCTTGCTGAGTCCTAGCTGGCCAGAGACAGGTTGCCAAACTTTAGCTAGTCTCAGGAAGTTCCACTAGGCCTCGTACCTGGGCCTTTCAGAGCCCAACACTCATCCAGTTAATTTCTCCCAAGAGCTTCTGGAGTTGAGGCAAGGTGTAAGAATCCGGAATATAAAGTTGTGGTTTAACAGGTGAAACTGTGTCTAGGGTAAGGGTCAAGCCCAAGATCTTAAAGGGAGGCACAGTTTGACATTGGTGGGTAAGGTCCTAGAGTGTGGAAGAATCTAAGCACCCAAGAATAATATCATCTATGTAAATATAAAACAGGGTATTGGGGAGATTGATAAGAGAAGAGAAAATGGATGACAGGTAATATTGACAAATGGGTGGGCTATTAGCCATACCCTGAGGTAAGACAGTCCATAAAATCTCCTATCTGGGCCACAAAAATTAGCAGCAGGTACAGAGAATGCAAAGTTTTCCATGTCTCCTGGATGGAGAGGGATAGAGAAGAAGCAATCTTTAATGTAAATGATAGTAATATAGTATAAATTGGGAATAGCTGGGATCCATGGGAGTCCCCTCTGGGGGGTTCCAAAGGGGATCATGCATTCATTGATCTTTCTTAAATCATGTAAAAATCTCCAGGACCCACTAGGCTTTTTAATGACAATGACGGGAGAGTGGCAGGGAGTAGTGGAGGGATGGATACATCCGGCCTCCAACTGTTGATCAACAAGTATGTGGAGTTGGTGTAACTTAGAAGGGAGAGGCCACTGCTAAACCCATATAGGATCCCTCGGTCTCCACTGGATTTTAAAGAGGGGGGCTGGGCAGTGGCCCTTGGAATTGGGGGTGTTCATTGGAGTACTTTTGTCTGAGTTGCTCAAAGTAAGAGTCATCTCTATAATTGGGATGGCATTCCCTCCCTTCCTCAAACTGTTGTTGATATTCTTCATCTAGCAAATCATTATAAAAGGCCTTGTGGTCAGTAGTGATGAAAGCCTTAGCATCTCCAAGGATGTCTTGTCCCAGTAAGTTAGCAGTGAGCCCAGTCACCACGAGAGGGCAGACTTCTCCCTGCCCCCACCTGGGTCGGTCTAAGGGAGCCACATGGCAGTCTCACCAAAGGTGGAGGGCCTGCCAACTCCCAGTAGGGGAGGGCCAGGCACAAGCTGCCAGGAGGGGGGCACTTCCTCCTTTCTCAGGACTGTTTGATCTGCTCCAGTGTCAATGAGAAGTTTGAATCTTTTATTGCCAATATATAAAATAATTTTGGGTCTAAGGCCGGGAACCAGAGGGATGGTCTGATAGGCTTTGATGGTCTCTTTCCCCTTATTTAATGGGGCTTGGGGGAGCCCCAGGAGTTTAAAGGCTTTTCCTGTACGTCAAACTTCGACCGACACTCCCTGGCTCAATGAAACCCCTTCTTGCATTTAGGGCAGTGGGTGTGAGGGGCATTGGTCATCCCCCCAGAGGGTGGGGGAGGCTTTGTCTTGTTGGGGCACTCCTTTTTAAAGTGGGCCTTGTCCCCGCACCTGAAACATGTTGATTTTTTAGTATTTAACTGTAATGCGCAGATCGTAGTGGCCAAATCACTCTGTTTATTTTCCTGAAGGGCAGCAGCCATGGCCCTAGCCTGAAGGGAGATAGTGCCAACGTCCTTGGCAGCTACAATACATCTACTCATGGAGTTGCCCTTGAGACCTGCACAGGTGAGGTGGTGATTGGCTGTCATCCCTTCCCAGACCAACATTTTAGTAAACTGATCCCATAATGCCCCTGGGGGAAATTTTCTTTGGAGCCTTTTGTCCACTCTATCAATAAATGTAGCCAAGTCCTCAGATGGTTTTTGAGTAATACCCATAAGGAGGGGGTTTCAGAGGGTCCCTCATCAAGCCATTTCCATGCCACCAAGCCCAGTGTCCTGACCTGGTCTGTATACAGGTCAGGTACAGCCGCCTGCTGAGTGCCTGTAGCATATTGATCAGAGGTAATGGAGAGGATCTCAAAAATTATCAGCACAGAGGGCTGTTGACTTTGGTTTCACTGTGCCTGTGTATGGCACTCATCTTTAGAAAAGGCACACCACTTAATGTATAAGGGACCTGACAAGACAGCCCTGACTAGATTTTTCCAAACTTGGGTTGTACAAGGTTGATGGGCAAATCCCTATAACAGGGTCTCAGCCCAAGGAGAGTTAGGTCCATCCTCTGAGACTGCCTTTTTAAGCTCCTTAAGGTCCTGAGCTTCCCACAGATACCAGGCAGCAGGGCGATTGCCCCCAGGACTGTCCCATATTATAAAGTTGAGAGAGAAATGTTCATAAAATTAGGGCAATAGCAACTCACAGACACACGAGTACAACACAAACACAAGGACCCAAAAGATAGGTAAACATGCTGTAGAATTAAGTTCATATTTAGATCCATGACGGCCAGATGAGTCTGTGTCCTTAGGGGATGGCTCAATGATACCAAACATGATGCTGATGGGAGCAGGTCTCCCCATCAGATTTGCTTCATCTTCTGGGATGGAGCCCTCACTCAAATGAGGGGGCAATACGCCTTGAGTCTCCTCCAGGTCTGCCTACATGGTGTGTCCACTAGGGACGTATGACCTGTTCAGAAATATAAAAGCCACAGATGCAGCTTGCCGGTGAACTGAAAGTGAAAGGAAAGAGAAAGGGGATGAAGAGATGTTGACAAGCAAGTACAGGTTATAGAAGCAAAGTTTAGCACATTAAATATGAAGACTGCCTCATAACTTATGAGAGTATACTCATCCGCACACAGATTGACCTCCTCAATGAGAATGCCTCTCATGGGGCACCAGTCTGCCGGGTTCCCATAGCCCTACATTGGGCACCAGTCTGCCAGGCTCCCTGGCAGGTAGTGCTGAGGAAGGACCAGGACCACTGGTTCCTCCCAAGGGGTTGAAGAGGAGGATGAGTGTCAACGTCCAGGAACACACCACCAAGCTGGGAGTCTTCTTGAAGCAGCAACTCACTTTATTGTTACAGGCAGTTGCCTATATAGTGTTGAGAATGAGGGTGGGGATTCTAGGATGGGGGAGAGGTAAGGGCCAATAGTATACTGCGACTTTTGAAATAATTGGTCCTCAGTGTGCACACATGGGTAGTAACAGACCAGAGGCCATTAGGCATCTTGCTGAGTCATAGCTGGCCAGAGGTAGGTTGCCAAACTTTAGCTAGGCTCAGAAAGTTCCACTAGGCCTTGCATCCAGGCCTTTCAAGGCCCAACAATGGATACCCAAACAAAATTGCTGTGCAGTATGAAACAGGAGAGTCACAACTGAGGAACAATCAGCCCTCCTTACTTCTACTCGGCCAGCATGGCCCTGACTCATCCTAACAGACAAAAAACACCAGTAAGCTATAGGGCTACTTCTGTGTCCCTTAAGTCTCTTTGGAGAGCCATTAGTGACCTCCAAAATTAATCCTTAATTAAATGTTGGCTACCTATATGGTCTTAAACACTCAGAGAGAAATGTATAACCAAAGATTAAAAAATACCTTAAACAGCCGGGCATGGTGGTGCACACCTTTAATCCCAGCTCTTGGGAGGAAGAGGTAGCAGGATTGCTGTGAGTTTCAGGACATCCTGAGACTACATAGTTAATTCCAGGTCAACCTGGATCAGAGTGAGACCCTACCTTGAAAAACCAAAAAAAAAAACAAAACAAAACAAAACAAAAAGAAAAAAAACCATGAATGGCCTATTAAGTAATACAAAGCTTTCCAAGAGGGGAAACAAACATTAAGATATCTTTTTGCCATAGTTCTAATTCTATAATAAAGAAAACAAGTATAGATGTCAAAAGTGTTATTTTCAAATCTAAAATATATAAATAAGTTCTGAGACTACAAAATATATTTGTACAGCCTTTAATAACACCCAATGGCTCTTTGTTATCAAGGTTAAATGTTGTGTATTTGTTGCTGACAACACTGCTAATATCTCATGTGTTTTACAAGCCATGTCAAATACTACTGTGCCTTTATTTTTTTTAATTTATTTTTTTGAGGTAAGGTCTCACTCTAGTCCAGGCTGACCTGGAATTCAATCTGTATTCTCAGGGTGGCCTCGAACTCACAGAAATCCTCCTACCTCTACCTCCCAAGTGCTGGGATTAAAGGCATGTGCCACCGCATCCAGCTACTACTATGCCATTTGATGAACAGTTCATAATGAAAATCTCAGCCAGCTCATGCTCAGATGGTCCTGAGACAATCCAAGCCTGTCTGCCTGGATTCCCTCGACCTCAAAAAGAACCAGTTTGCTGTGTACTCACTTCTCATTAACTCCTTACTTTTATTCTTTCTCCCAAGTTCTCTTCTAAGACTATCTTCCTACACTCCAGGGTCCATTAGGATAGTTCCCTTCTCTGGAAGAGACTCTCTAACTGCAACAAGTCACCACTTCACATCCCATTGAACAGGAAGTAGTAGAGATCTGAAGTCTTTGTCTTTTGCTATCTAGTAGCAATTACAGTGTTTTCTCATGACAGGGAGAAATAAAGGGGGATAGAATTAGGGTGACTGGACCCCTGCAGGTAAAAAGGACAAAAAAGTTTTTTTTTTTTTTTTAAATCTCTTTCCCAGTTCCAAAGAACTGTTTTTCCATGTGTGCTCTGAGTCCCTAGCTCTACAAAGAATAGGCCTCACCCTCTTTGATACTGGTCAAGTTATATCTCTCTGCCTGTCCAGCTCTAAGCTGACTAGAGCTGGATGCCTGCTCAATATCTCTAGAATCAGAACCAGCTGTGTCAAGACACCCACTTTCCTTTGGTGCAAAAGGACTAACCACCCAATATATAAATATTTCCTCTCCCAATTATTGTTCCCCAGTCTTGATTGCTTCACAGGTGTATCTTTACAAGCAAAAATTCTACAAACTCTGCCTGTGCCAACTGTCTGCACCAACTGAAAGAGAACTTCATCCTTCTGCTGTTGGACCTTGGCATGACACTATCTCTAGGTGCCGCTGGTGACCAACAGCCTTGAATCTCTGCAGATACAATGAACTTTCTCATGGGTGTAGTATTTCAAAACCATCTAGCCTTAGACATCATTACTGCTGAACTTGGGAGGCATATACAGTCTTGGGGCAAGAATATTATTTATTTTGTTAATGAACCAAATGTTGTTAAGCTGCTTAACTGCTACAAGCCTAAGGATCCAACCATCTGGTTTTCCAATCCTTTAGTTACTTGGCTTCTCCTTAGGCCTTTCCTTACTACTGGAGCCCTATTGCTTGTAGCCTCCTGTCTCATCAAATTTTTCAGATATCAAATAACTAATATTGCTAAGGTTGCCATTAATCAGGTCCTCATACAACACCTAACTGTATCTGAACCTATGGTAAATTATAAAAAAAATCATTCAGGATGACACTGCCCCATTATAAAAACAAAGAGGGAGTTGTTGGGCACTGCCAGGCACAGGCTGGAGCCTTCAGGAGAGGGGCCTGAGCTTCCAGGCATGGCTAAAGACCCCAGGCTATAGGAGTCCACTCCCTGTCCAAGCTCAGCACACCTGAATTTAGGCTCTTCCCATAGCCTGGTAACCTTTGGCCAGTTGTCTAGGAAACTTCTTATCAGCCTTCACATAGCCCATCCCCCCAAGACCCTAGATCACCTGATCCACCCCCACCACCATTGCCTATGTGCTGGAATGAATGTCCCCATATGCTAGTTAGGCATAAGAAATGAACTTGGTATGTTTAATCCTCCACCCCCAGATGTTTATAAACCCATTTCATTGACAGTAAACTGAGAGAGCTGTTAACACTGAAACTCCTCCCAAAAGTCTTATGTTCACAAGCTCACCTACCCCAGTTGCCTGGGCGCCTTCAGGGGACCATGGCCAGGCCCTGGCCCCTGGAGCAAGGACCCAGGAACCCACATCACCCTCATATGTAGAGACAAAACAAAAAAGAAAACTAATTGAGATTCATGGGCTTACTGTTTTTGCTACAGAATCAGAAGGAAGACTTCTAATTATTATTGGACGTCTGTCCACTTTGTCAGGCAGTAGTTATTGTGATGTTGTATAATGTAATGATGATGAAAATGGGAATTAAGGTTAAGCCGACTTGCTTTCTCTGCCATTTGCCCAAGTGGAGACATCTTATTAAAATAAGTCTGTTTGTTCCTGAAATGGAGATACTAGAAATGCATACCTTACGTGATTGTTAGAAAAGATAAAACGAGTAGCCCTCAGTAAAAGAAGGCATTAAAAGACCCTATTGACCTTAATAGAAAAATACCTCTATAGTTTTAATTTTCCAAAAAAATAAAATTTATTTATTTGAGAGAGATGGAAAGATAGAGAGTGAGAGAATGGGAGTATCAGAGCATCTAGCCACACTGCAAACGAACTCTTGATGCATCACCACCATGTGCATCTGTGGGCCCCAGGAAATTCAACCTGGGTCCTTTGGCTTTGTGATGCCTTAGCCACCAAACCATCTCTTCAGCCAAACATTTATAATTTTCATCATTGTGAAGAGGATAGGAGAAATTTAGCTTTTTAAAGGCAGTCTCAGAGATTAAGGCTGAAAGAGAACCATGAGATGCCACCACAAAAATGGAACTCTGCCTGATAGAAACTGACAGTATTCCTTGCTGCCTGGTCTAGCAAGTTACCTAGACACAGGTCCAGGTGGACTTGTCCAGGGATCTCCCTTCTAAATTCATCAACCAATCATGTCTTCCCATTGCTTATCTGCCAGCTCTGCTCAGCAAAGCTGAGCTCAGCTCTACTCTGCTTTTCTGCCTACCTCTCTTCATTTGGGCCACAAGCAGACACATGAGTCCAGCTATCCCTTCATCCAGCCTGACTGGTTGGGGCCAGGAGAAGAAGAGCATAAAGTTGTTTCTTGGTTGGGATGGCTTTTCTGTTTTGTCTCTACTTTATAGTTTGGGGTAACTTCTTTCTTTGATTATATGCATGATTTTCTTCTGGATTCTGAATCTACCATGTGTGGGTTTCTCCTAAGTTTCCCTACACAAACTCCTAGCTTCCTACTTCCCATGTGCTTATGACTCCGTTCTAGTTTTATTTCCTAGATCCGTATTGCCCTTAAATAAACCCCACAATTTGTGATTTTTCCCTTCAAGAAACTTTTTTTTAAAAAAAATTTAATTTATTAGTTTTCTTTTCAGTAAATACAGGCAGTTTGGTACCATTGATTAGGCTCATCTGTGATCTACCCCCTCCCATTGGACCCTCCTTGTTGATGTAAATGGGTCATGCATTGTGGAGTTAGCCCCCAGTTATTGGTATGATAAATGTCTCTGCATGTCATGACCCAACATGTGACTTTGACATTCTTTCTGCCCCCTCTACCGCAAAATTTCCCTGAGCCATGTTGGGTTCATTTTTGGTCTGCTTCAGTGCTGAGGTGTTGGGCCTCTGAGTCTCTGGCTCTCTGATTTGGTAGGAGTTGATTTTTCTCTGCGTTGGTCTCCTTCCCCTTTGTGCTGGTATCGGGTTCACAGGAAAACATCACCCTTGCTTGTTTCCTCAATTGTCCTTAGTTTCATTTGGGCCCCTTTTGAGTTGGGCAGCTCTCTCCTTAGGATCTGCATCTATCTGAAAAAGAGAAGCAGATTCTCCAACAGAGAGTAAGTTAGCACCCAGAAAATTGAGATAACACTTACTTTTTTGATAGACAGTTTGATAGGTGTAGGCCCTCTTATACCCCGTGATTGATGGTAGCTTGATATTGTAGAGTGGGCTTGTGTTTGGGTATGATTCTGAGTTGTTTCCCAGCTCCAGCTATGGGTCTAGTACCACTGAGTGGATCAGTTAGCCAATAAAGAGCAGTTGATTTCTCACCATGGCTGTGTGCCAGTATTGCACTTGTGTGGGCATCACATCAGGTTATTTGTTGCTACTTAGGTTAGACAATGAGTTGCTTGGACAGATCTTGGTCATTTCCCCCAGTCGCCTATCTAGCACCTTCTGGCACTAGACACGCTGACTGTCTGGGGACTGACTCTCTCCTGGCTTTCAGCCATGTCATTCCATTTTACGTGTCAGCTGCATATGGAGTCTTCAGCAATAGGGTCTTACCACTGGCCTTTGGTGTGTCATCAATTACTCTGACAGAAGTCTGTCATTGTTTTGGGAAACCTTGTAGGTTTCTCTCATCAAAAGCTCAAGCTGGAAGTGCGGGTTACAGGTCAGTGTCCACTAAGAAATTGAGGAAGAACATAACTAATATACAAGAGTTAGAGAGGAGAGAGATAGAGGGGAGGGGGGAGAGAGAGGGAGGGAAGATGTAGAAGATTTAGGTTAGTCCTGATCCTACCCACTCCAGTGTCTTGTGGTTCAGGTGTTTCTTGTAAGGGTCTAGGGAAGGTTCAGCCATTTGTTCTGTCTTTTAGGAAGTAGAATTTTATGGTACCATTGCCATTTGGGTCCAGATTACTGTTTTCCACCCTTCGATGCCTGCCCCACCCTCCCATCCATCTTATTGTCTATTCCATGAGGTGCTTGCTGGGTATGTAAGGTATCTTGGGTAGATTCAGGTTAGGTGTTGTAGATGAGTGAGACTATGTGTCGATGTTTTTTCTGTGATTGGGTAAGTTCACTGAGAATGATCTGTTCCAGGTTCAACCATTTTTCCTCAAATTTCTTTATGTCATTTTTTTCTTACTGCTGTATAGAATTCCATTGTGTAGATATACCACATCTTTGTTATCCATTCTTCTAATGATGGACATCTGGGTTGATTCCTGCTTTTAGCTATTATGAAATGAGCCACTACAAACATGGTTGAGCAAATCTCTCTGGCCTTTGGTTTGAAGGTTTTAGGGTAGATGCCCAGTAAGGGTATAACTGGGTCTGTTGGTATTTCTATACTCAGCTTTTTCAGGAGTCTCCATATTGCTTTCCAAAGTGGTTGTACCATCCTGCATTCCCACCAACAGTGAATGAGTGTCCCTGCTTCTCCACATCCTCGCCAGCATTTATTTTCATTTGACTTTTTTGATGTTGGCTATCCTTATTGGGGTAAGGTGGGATCTCATGGTTGTTTTAATTTGCATTTCTCTTATTATTAGGGATGATGAACATTTTCTTAAGTGTGTGTTTGCCATTTGTATATCTTCCTCTGTGAATTGCCTGTTCAACTCTGTGCCCCATTTTGTGAGTGGGGTATTAGTCTTATTGTTTAGACTTTTGAGTTCTTTATAAACCTGCAAATATTTTCTCCCATTGTGTGGGTATTCTATTGGCTTTGCTTATTATATGCTTGTCTGTTAAGAAACTCTTCAGCTTCATATGATTCCAATGGTTGAGTGACTGTATAAGAACTTGAGCCACTGGGGTTTTGTTCAGGAAGTCTTTTTCCATTCCTATATCATGGAAAGTTCTTCCTAAATTATCTTCCAGTAGTATTCGATTTTATGGTCTTATGTTGAGGTCTTTGATCTATTTGGATTTGAGTATAGTGCATGGTGAAATGTAGGGATCAAGTTTTAGTTTCCTGCATGTGGTTATCCAGTTTGTCCAGCACCATTTGTTGAAGATGCTATCTTTTTTCCAGCCTATATTGTTTGGGCCTTTGTCGAATATCTAGGAGCTATAGTTGCTTGACCAAAAATCTGGGTCCTCAAGTCTATTCCATTGGTCTATACTCCTGTTTTTATGCCAGTACCATGCTGTTTTTATTACTATGGCTTTGTAATATAGCTTTAGATCAGGTATGGTTATGCCACCAGAGGTATTTCTTTTGCTGAGGATATGTTTGGATATGTGAGGCCTTCTGCCTTTCCATATGAAATTTGAGATCATTTTTTCTATCTTTATGAAGAACACTGTAAGGATTTTAATTGGAATTGCATTAAATCTATATATTGCCTTTGGTAGGATTACCATCTTCAAAATGTTAATTCTGCCTATCCAGGAGCATGGAAGGTCTTTCCATTGTCTCAAGTCTTCCTCAATTTCTTTTTTGAGAGTTTTTATATTTTCGTTGTATAGATCTTTTGCTTCCTTGGTTAACGTTATTCCAAGGTATTTTTTTGTTGTTGTTGCTATTGAAAATGGGACTATGTCCTTTATTTCTTTTTCTGTATCTTTGTCATTTGCATACAGAAATGCTACTGATTTTTGTGCATTGATTTTGTATCCTGCTACTTTGCTATAGGAGTTAATCACCTTCAGGAGTTTTGGGATGGAGTCTCTCAGGTCTCTTACATATACAATCATGTCATCAGTGAATAGAGCTAACTTAACTTCTTTCTTTCCAAATTGTATCTGTTTTATTTCCTTCTCCTGTCTTATTGCTTGGGCTAGGAGTTCCAGAACTATATTGAAAATCCGAGGTGAGATAGGACTTCCCTGTCTTGTTCCTGATCTCAATGGGAATTCCTCCAGTCTCTCTCCATTAAGTATTATTTGGGCTTTTGGAGCTTTGTATATTGCCTTTATTATGTTAAGATGTGAACCGGCCATGCCGATTCTCTCCAATGTTTTGATCATGGACTGATGTTGTATCTTGTCAAATGCCTTTTCTGCATCTATCAAAATGATCATGTGGTTTTTATGTTTAAGTTTGTTTATGTAGTGCATTACATTGACAGATTTTCGTGTGTTGAACCACCCTTGTGTTCCTGGGATAAATCCCACTTACTCAAGGTGGATAATGCTTTTGATGTGTTGTTGGATTCGGTTTGCGAGTATTTTGTTGAGGATCTTTGCATCTATGTTCATTAGGGGAAAAGGCCAGTAGTTTTCTTTTCTTGTGGCATCTCTGCCTGGTTTTGCAATTAGGGTGATACTAGCTTCATAGAAGGAGTTGGGTAGCTTTCCATATTCTTCAATTGTGTGGCACAGTTTTAGAGAGATTGGTTTGAGTTCTTCCATGAAGGTTTGATAAAATTCAGCTGGGAATCCATCTGTTCCTGGACTCTTCTTTTTTGGGAGGTTTTTTTAATTACTTTTTCAATCTCTGTGAGTGTGATGGGTTCATTGAGGTGATTAATCCGCACTGAGTTTAGCTTTGTTAGATGATATGCATCCAGGAATTTATCCATCTCCTCCACATTTTCCAGTTTTGTGGAGTAGAGGTTTTTGAAATAAGTCCTGATGATTCTACCAATTTCACTTATGTCTGTTGTGATCTCTCCTTTTTCAGTTTGAATTTTGTTAATTTGTAGCCTGTCCTTTTTTTGCTTGATCAAATTGGCCAGAGGTTTGTCAATCTTGTTTATTTTTTCAAAGAACCAGCTCTTTGTTTTGTCAATTGCCTTAATTGTTTCCTTAGTTTCCAATTCATTAATTTCTGCTCTGATTTTAATTATTTCTTTCCTTCTGGAGCTCTTTGGGTTGGATTTTTCTTGTTTTTCCAATGCCTTTAGGTGGATGGTTAGGCTACTGATTTGGGATCTTTCTGTCTTTTTAATGAAGGCATTGAGTGCTATGAATTTTCCCCTGGGGACTGCCTTCATTGTGTCCCATAAGTTTTGGTATGATGTGTTCTCATTGTCATTCAATTCCAGGAATTTTGCAATTTCATTTTTTATTTCATCCACTATCCATTTATTGTTTCAGAGTGTGCTATTCAATTTCCAGTTGCTGTTGGGATTCTTGGTTGTTTTTTGTTGTTGTTGTTGATTTCTAGCAATATAGCATTATGATCTGATATCATGCAGGGAATTATGTCGATTTTCCTAAATATGTGGAGGCAATCTTTTTGACCCATTATGTGTTCTATTTTAGAGAATGTTCCATGGGCTGCTGAGAAGAATGTGTAGTCTGGGGATTTGGGATGGAAAGTTCTGTAGATGTCTGTTAGGTCTGAGTGCTCTATGGTTTTGTTGAGCTCTCTTACTTCCCTGTTGAGCTTCTGTTTGCATGGTCTATTACTGATAATGGTGTGTTAAAGTCCCCAGCTATAATGGTGTTGGTGGTTATTTCTGCTTTATTGTCAAGTAGGTTTTGTTTTATGAACTGTGGTGCCCCTGTGTTTGGTGCATACAGATTTATGATTGTAATATCCTCTTGATGGATTGTTCCCTTTATAAGTAGGAAGTAGCCTTCTTTGTCTTTTTTGATTGCTTTTGGTTTGAAGTCAATTTTATCTGATATTAATATAGCTACACCTGCTTGTTTCTTATTCCCATTTGCTTGGAATATTATTTTCCACCCTTTCACCCTGAGGAGGTTTCTGTCTTCAGTGGTAAGGTGGGTTTCTTGAAGGCAGCAGATTGAGGGGTCTAATTTTTTGATCCACCCAGTTAGCTTGTGTCTCTTGATGGGGGAATTAAGGCCATTAATATTTAGGGTGATGACTGTGAGATTTGATTTGATCCCTGTCATGTTGTGGTGGTAGAGGTGTGTTGGCATTTCCATGGAATTTAAAATTTTTTCTGTCTACTCTGGGTTGGTTGCTGTGATCTGCTTCTTGTAAGCATTTGTGTTTTGTTATTCGTTTCTTCTCTGTGGAGAATTTCCTGGAATACTTTCTGTAGGTTTGGTTTTGTGTTCATATAATTATAAAGCTGAGTTTTGCCATGGATACACACACACACACACACACACACACACACACACACACACACACATGTTGCTTTTGGTAGAATTGCCATTTTCGCTATATTATTTATATATTTACTTAATTATTTGACAGAGAAAGACAGAGAGAGAGAGAGAAAATGGGTGCTTCAGGACCTCCAGCCATTGAAACAAACTCCAGACATGTGTGTCACCTTCTGCATCTGGCTAACCTGGGTCCTGGGGAATTGAACCTGAGTCTTTGGCTTGGCAGGCAAATGCCTTAATCACTAAGCCATCCCTCCAGCCCAACTTTACAGTATTAATTCCACCTATTCAGGAGCATGGGAGGAACTTCCATCTTCTCATGTGCTCCTAAATTTCTTTCCTGAGTCATTTTATGTTTTCATTTATAGTCTTTCACAACCTTGGTGAGAGTTATTCCAAGGTATTTGATTGTGTGTGTGTGTGTGTGTGTGTGTGTCTATGGCTATTGAGCACCAGAACATCTTGCTGATTTCTTTGTATGTATATTTTTCTTTTGTATATAGGATAGCTACTGATTTTTGTTTGTTGATTTTGTATCCCAACACTTTGCTGACAGAATTTATCACCTTTTGTAGTTTTATGGTAGAGTTTTTCAGGTCACTTATGTATAGGATCATGTCATCTGCAAATAGGGCTACTTTGACTTCTTACCCTCCAATTTGTATTCTTATTTCTAGGGCTAAGAGTTTGAGCAGTATGAAATAAAAAGGGAATGGTCACAACAGACATCAATGAAATTGGAAGAATCATCAGGATCTATTTCCAAAACCCCCATTCTACAAAAGTGGATAACCTGGAAGAAATGGATGAATTTTTACATATACAACACCTACCAAAGCTAAATTCAAAGCAGACATATTTCCTAAATAAACCCATCAAAATTTAAAATATAATATAAAACTTCCCCCAAAGGAAAAGTCCAACTCTGGATGGATTCTCAGTCAAATTTTACCAAACCGTCATTGGAGAACTGTAACCACACTTCTTAAGGTTTTTCACATAATCAGACAACAGGAAATGCTCCCCAAATCCTTCTATGAAGCTAACATCAGTATAGTATCAAAATCAGACAGATAAAAGAAAGCTACAGATCTTTATCTGTGAGGAACTTAGATGCAAAACTCCTGAACAAAATCCTGGTAAACTACTTCCGGTTAAGATGGCGGTGTAGGTACCACACCAAAGCAGCCTAGGGGGGAAAAAGACCAAAAAAACTCAGCAGAATACACACTTTTACTAAAAAGTGAGGTGTATAGGAAATTGAGGCGGCAGCGGAGAAGTGGAAGAGTTATAGAGCATCCAGAGCCTGCACAGGCGGGAAGGGCGGCTACGGCAGCTCAGCCAATTGCCACAACCGTGGCACAGCAGAAAACCACCAGACTCTTGGCTCGAGCCGCAGGAGAAGCCAGGTGTGGAATTTTCCCCTCGCACTGCACTCTCCGCAACTCGGGAAACGTGAGGGGAGAAGACCGCGAGGTAGAAGCACACGTGGAGCAGCGAGACAACAAGAGCAGCCGCGGCTCCCTCTCCTCCCCTAACCCAACGCCTGAACCCAGCTCCAGCGAACACAGCAGCGGCCCGGGACCGGCCACGCCAACTTGGGCTGACGGCGGGACCCAAACAGGAGCAGAGTTTGGCAGCAACTTCAGCGGCTCCAGCACTGGTACCAGCGGCCCCAGCAGCAGTGGACCCAGGAGCGGCAGTGGCGGCAGAACCCGCAGCAGCGGCTTCGGGGGAGCAGCGGCGGTGGACACGGCAGCAGCAGCTTCAGCAGCGGTGGTGGCTCCGGTGGTGGCAGCTACGACATCAGCAGAGGCAGCAGCAGCAGCTCGGTTTGCCCGGTAGGAAAAGCAAGTGCCCAGCTCCAGAAATCAGAACAGCAGCCCTAAAACCTAGGCAGCAACTTGACTGAGACCAAAATCACCCAAGGTAACTGGGATTGCACCAGGGAAGGGTCTCACTTGGTCACAAGCTGACTTGGATACCTCAACAAACCAGAAATCTAAACCTCTTTGTTGATAGAGGATCTGGCCATTATAATAACTACTCTTGCATACATACTCGGGGCTGTTTTTGATTGAATGTGTACAGTGTTTAGTTAAATTTTAGAATCTACCTGTATTTTATTCCACTCAGCCTGCTTGAATACTCCTATAGCAGGGAAACTCAACCCCTAAGAACATCTTTGTAGATACTCTGAGAGTCTTAAGAGCCACACCTAACACCTTAAGCTCCTACCCTGAAAATATATTACATCAAATCAATTGATACAGCTAAGAATACAAAGCTAGCTAGAAAATCCAAGCATTAACTTAATCCAAGATGCAAAAATATATACATTATAACACAAGAAACACTAAAAAGCAAGACGATATAAATCCACCTAAAAGTATTAATGCATCAGAAATGTCCTCCAGTGAAAAAGAGATAGAGGAAATACCTGAGAAAGAGTTCAAAATAATAATTATAAATATGTTCAAAGAGGTCAAAGAACACATGAAAATAATCAAAGAAGAAATCAAAGAGGAAATCAAAGAGGAAATCAAAGGAATCAAAGAAGAGGCAGGACACCAATTTAATGAAATAAAGAAGGCAATACAAGACATAAATAGGGAAATAGAAATAATAAAGAAAAACCAGTCAGAATTACTAGCAATGAAGAACACAGTTAATGAAATAAAAATCTCTGTAGAAAATCTCACCAGTAGGATGGATGAGGGAGAGGACAGAATATCTAAGCTAGAAGACCAGGTGGCAGACCTAATGCAGTCCAACAAAGAGAAAGACAAACTTATAGAAAAGTATGAGTGGGAATTTCAAGATATTCGGGACACTATGAAAAGATCCAATATAAGAATTCAGGGCATAGTAGAAGGAGAAGAAATCCACTCCAGAGGCATAGTAGGCATCTTCAACAAAATCATAGAGGAAAATTTCCCCCAATTTGGGAAAGAGGTGCCAATACAGATACAGGAAGCCTTTAGAACCCCAGCCAGACAAAACCCAGAAAGAACCTCTCCTCGCCACATTATAATCAAACTTCCAAACACACACACCAAAGAAAAAATATTGAAAGCAGAGAGAAAAATCAAGTTACCTACAAAAGCAAGCCCATCAGGATTACAGCAGATTATTCAACACAAACTTTTAAAGCCAGAAGGGCTTGGAGTGATATATTCCAAGTTCTGAAAGATAACAACTGTCAACCAAGGTTACTTTATCCTGCAAAGTTATCCATTCAAATAAATGGAGAAATAAAGACATTCCATGACAAAAGCACGTTAAAGGAGTATTTGAAGACAAAACCAGCTCTACAGAAAATACTTGATAGAATCCTCCATGCTGAACAAAAGGAAAAGCACACATATAAGGAACCTAGAAAAAACCAGCTATACTCAAATACCAGTTAACAGAAGAGAGCACAGGTAGAACCAGTAACACACACACACACACACACACACACAAATGGCAAACATAAATACACACCTTTCAATAATATCTATTAATATCAACGGTCTCAATGCCCCAACGAAAAGACATAGATTTGCAGACTGGGTTAAAAAGCAGGATCCTACAATTTGTTGTCTCCAAGAAACTCACCTTTCTACAAAGGATAGACATTATCTTAGGGTGAAAGGTTGGAAGACGGTGTTTCAAGCAAATGGGCCTAGAAAACAAGCAGGGGTTGCTATCCTAATATCAGACAGGGTAGACTTTAGTCCGACGTTAGTCAAGAAAGATAAGGAAGGTCACTTTATATTGATTAAGGGCACACTCCAACAGGAGGACATTACAATCCTAAACATATATGCACCTAACATGGGGGCTCCCAAATTCGTCAAACAAACACTATTAGAACTAAGGTCACAGACAACACCAAACACAGTGGTGGTGGGTGACTTTAACACCCCACTCTCATCAATTGACAGGTCATCCAGGGAAAGAATAAACAGAGAGGCATCTGGACTAAATGAGGTCATAGAGGAATGGACCTAACAGATATATACAGGACATTTCATCCAAAGGCTGCAGAATATACATTCTTTTCAGCAGCACATGGAACATTCTCTAAAATAGACCATATATTAGGACACAAAGCAAATCTTAACAAATTCAGGAAAATTGAAATAATTCCTTGCATTCTATCTGACCACAATGGAATTAAACTACAAATCAGTAGCAAGAAAGGCTATAGAGCATACACAAAATCATGGAAACTAAACAATACACTACTTAATGATGAGTGGGTCAATGAAGAAATCAAAAAGGAAATCAAAAAATTTATAGAGTCAAATGATAATGAGAACACAACATACCAAAATCTCTGGGACACAATGAAGGCAGTTCTAAGAGGTAAATTTATAGCCTTAAGTGCCTATATTAAGAAATTAGAAAGGTCGCAAGTAAACGACCTAATGCTTCGCCTTAAAGCCTTGGAAAAAGAAGAACAAGGCAAACCAAAAATTAGTAGATGGGAAGAAATAATAAAGATTAGGGCAGAAATTAATGAAATAGAAACAAAAAGAACAATCCAAAGAATTAATGAAACAAAGAGTTGGTTCTTTGAAAGGATATACAAGATTGATAAACCCTTAGCAAATATGACCAAAAGAAAGAGAGGAGACACAAATTAATAAAATCAGAGATGAACAAGATAACATCATAACAGATTCCAGAGAAATTCAAAAAATCATAGGGACGTACTATAAAAGCATATACTCCACAAAGTATGAAAATCTGAAAGAAATGGATGATTTCCTTGATCTATATGACCTACCTAAATTAAATCAAAATGAGATTAATCATTTAAATAGACCTATAACAAACATGGAGATCCGAACAGTTATCAATAATCTCCCAACTAAAAAAAGCCCAGGCCTGGATGGATTCACTGCTGAATTTTACCAGACTTTTAAGGAAGAGCTAACACCATTGCTTCTTAAGCTTTTCCAGGAAATAGAAAAAGAAGGAATTCTACCAAACTCTTTCTATGAGGCCAGCATCACCCTGATACCAAAACCAGGCAAAGATAGAACAAAAAAAGAAAATTACAGACCAATCTCCCTCATGAAGATAGATGCAAAAATTCTCAACAAAATATTGGCAAACAGAATACAAGAGTATATCAAAAAGATCATTCACCCTGACCAAGTAGGCTTTATCCCAGAGATGCAGGGATGGTTCAACATACGCAAATCTATAAATGTAATACATTACATAAATGGGTTGAAGCACAAAAATCACATGATCATCTCATTAGATGCAGAGAAAGCATTTGACAAAATCCAACATCCCTTCATGATTAAAGTCCTACAGAGACTGGGAATAGAAGGAACATATCTCAATATAATAAAGGCTATTTATGACAAGCCTACAGCCAACATATTACTAAATGGGGAAAAACTGGAAGCTTTTCCACTAAAATCAGGAACCAGACAAGGGTGTCCACTGTCCCCACTACTATTTAATATAGTTTTGGAAGTCTTAGCCATAGCAATAAGGCAAGAGACACACATAAAAGGGATACAAATTGGAAAGGAAGAAATCAAGTTATCATTATTTGCAGATGACATGATTCTATACATAAAGGACCCTAAAGACTCTACTAGCAAGCTGTTAGAGCTGATCAAAACCTACAGCAATGTAGCAGGATACAAAATAAATACACAGAAATCAGTAGCCTTCATATATGCTAACAACAAACACACAGAGGATGAAATCAGAGAATCACTCCCATTCACAATTGCATCAAAAAAAATAAAATACCTTGGAATAAACCTAACCAAGGAAGTAAAGAACTTATACAATGAGAACTTTAAAACACTCAAGCGAGAAATTGCAGAAGACACTAGAAAGTGGAGAAACATCCCTTGTTCCTGGATTGGAAGAATCAATATCGTGAAAATGGCAATCTTACCTAAAGCAATCTACACATTTAATGCAATCCCTATCAAAATTCCAAAGGCTTTCTTCATGGAAATAGAAAAAACAATCCAAAAATTCATTTGGAATCACAAAAAACCTCGAATATCTAAAATAATACTGAGCAACAAAAAAGAGGCTGGTGGTATCACCATACCTGATTTTAACCTATACTACAGAGCCATAGTAACAAAAACAGCATGGTACTGGCACAAAAACAGACATGTAGATCAGTGGAACAGAAAAGAGGACCCAGATGTAAGCCCAAGTAACTATAGCCACCTGATATTTGATAAAAATGCCAAAAATACCCATTGGAGAAGAGACAGCCTCTTCAGCAAATGGTGTTTTGAAAACTGGATAAATATCTGCAGAAGGATGAAAATAGATTCTTCTCTCTCGCCATGCACAAGAATTAAGTCCAAATGGATTAAAGACCTTAACATCAGTCCGGAAACTTTGAAACTGCTAGAGGAAAAAGTAGGGGAAACCCTTCAACATATTGGCCTTGGCAATGATTTTCTGAATACAACCCCAATTGCTCAGGCAATAAAACCACAGATTAACCACTGGGACCTAATGAAATTACAAAGATTTTGCACCGCAAAGGACACAGTGAAAAAAGCAGAGAGGCAACCTACAGAATCGGAAAAAATCTTCGCCAGCTACATATCTGATAGAGGATTAATATCTAGGATATACAAAGAACTCAAAAAGTTAAATAATAAGGAATCAAACAAGCCAATCAAAAAATGGGCTAAGGAGCTAAATAGAGAGTTCTCAAAGGAAGAAATACGAATGGCATATAAGCATCTAAAAAAATGTTCTACGTCACTAGTCATCAGGGAAATGCAGATTAAAACTACATTGAGATTCCATCTCACTCCTGTCAGATTGGCCACCATCATGAAAACAAATGATTATAAATGTTGGCGGGGATGTGGAAAAAAAGGAACCCTTCTGCACTGCTGGTGGGAATGCCATCTGGTCCAGCCATTGTGGAAATCAGTGTGGAGGTTCCTAAAGCAGCTAGAGATTGATCTACCATATGACCCAGCTATAGCGCTCCTAGGCATATATCCAAAGGAATCATCTCATTTCCTTAGAAGTACATGCTCAACCATGTTTATTGCTGCTCAATTTATAATAGCTGGGAAATGGAACCAGCCTAGATGTCCCTCAACAGATGAGTGGATAATGAAGATGTGGTACATTTATACAATGGAGTTCTACTCAGCGGTAAAGAAAAATGAAGTTATGAAATTTGCAGAAAAATGGATGGACCTGGAAAGTATTATACTAAGTGAGGTAACCCAGGCCCAGAAAGCCAAGCGCCACATGTTCTCTCTCATATGGGGATCCTAGCTACAGATGACTGGGCTTTTGTGTGAGAATGAAAATACTTAGTAGCAGAGGCCAGTAAGTTGAAAAGGAGACATAAAGGGTGGAGAAAGGAAGGGAGGAGGATACTTAATAGGTTGATATTGTATATATGTAATTACAATGATTGTAATGGGGAGGTAATATGATGGAGAATGGAATTTCAAGCGGGAAAGTGTGGGGGTGGGGAGGGAGGGAATTACCATGGGATATATTTTATAATCATGGAAAATGTTAATAAAAAAAAAATCCTGGTAAACTAAATTCATCAATACATCAAAAGCATCATCCACCTTAATCAAGCAGGCTTCATCTCAGGGATGCTGGGATGATTCAACACACAGACCTCCATTAACATTAATATACCACATAAATAATATTAAACACAAGAACCACAGGATCATTTCAATAGATGAAGAGAGGGCCTGTGACAAAGTACAACATCACAGGCTGAAAAGATGGCTAGGTGGTTAAGGCAGTTGCTTGCAAAGCCAAAGGACCTACATTCAATTCCTTAGTACCCACGTAATCCAGATGGACAAAGTTGCATCTGGAGTTCATTTGAAGTAGCTGGAGGCTCTGCCATATCCATTCTCTCTCTCTCCCCACCCCTAATAAGATATTTTAATTAAAAAATAACATCATTGCTGGGCATGGTGGCACACACCTTTAATCCTAGTACTCAGGAGGCAGAGGTAGGTGGATTGTCATGAGTTCAAGGCAAGCCTGAGACTACATAGTGAATTCCAGGTTAGCCTGGGCTAGAATGAGACCCTACCTTGAAAAACTGAAAAAGTAAAAAGAAAAAAGAAAAAAAAATTACATCACTTCATGATTAAAAAATACTGGATAGACTAGGTACAGTGGGTTTATATCTCAACACAATAGAGGCTATATACAAAGTACCTAAAGCACAAATCATACTTAATGGGGAAAGACTCAAGGAGTTCCTATTGAGATTGGGAACAAGACAGGGGTGTCCCACTCTCACCACTGTTCTTCAACATAATGCTAGAAGGCCTAGTTTTATTTTTTTTTTATAAATTTTATTTGCAAGGAGGGAGGGAAGGGAGAGAGAAGAGGCCACACCAGGGCTCCTAGTCACTGCAAAAATCTCCTGATGCACATGCCACTTTGTGCATCCGTTTTTATGTGGGTATTGGGGAATTGAGCTTGGGTTGATAGGTTTTGAAGGCAGGTGCCTTAACCACTGAAAAACAGCTCATACTCCACTAATGCTTTCTTATCTGTACTGTTCAACTCAGTAGGTTCCTCCATGCATAAGTAAAGTTATCCCTTTTTACCTTGCCAGTCCACTAGCCCCCTGCGTGATGGATGCACAGCACTTTCACAATACCAAAATGTATACTTTAAAGCAAAGTTCAGACCACTGGCTAGGTACAGGTGTTGACCAACTGAACTCAGTCAACACAGTTTGTAGGAATACATTTCAAGTGCTTCAAAATGCCATATGTTGCAAATAAAATTGACCTTTTAATTCATTTGGCATTCTCATAAAAGAAATAAGGTATTTGAGATGTGATACTTGGTCATTTTTTAATTCTAAATTCTTCTGACTATGGAATAATAAATGAACTTTAAGAAGTAATGCAATGCTTCCCCTACTTTCAATTTCAGCACTTTATTTGAAATTTTACCTCAGGAAACACAACATAACATGCATGTGTAACATAACATACATGTGCACATGCATATACATTTCTTTTGACCAAATTGGTTACCTGGATGCCTTCAGCGAACCACAGCCCCAAAGATCCAGGGACCCACAGAAACCAAGTCAGGACCCCATGGAGTCCAACATAATGGACTCCAATAAGAAGCTCCTACTAGCTTTTGTCCAAAATTGAGGCTACACTCATCAAAATCTCTAAATTAACAATAATTATTCCCTTTAACCTATCCCAATCTCACTCTCCATTGGATATTCTGTTTTTGTATTTCAGAAAGCAGTTAAAACTGAGAATAACCATCTACCAACAAGGCAAGAATAGATAGCTGACTACCTGATAGTCAATGAACCACCCCTGACACAGCATCCATGGCCCAGATGAAAAAACACAGAAATTGGCAAGATTAGCAAGTGTGTTGCTTCCATGGTGAGCCTGAAAACCTGGGCCATGGTGATGCAGACAGATACTGAGGTTACTCAAAATTCATCAAATCCAGAAACTGCTGAGCACTCAACACTAAAGTAAAATTAAAGCACACCCACCAAGGTTCAAGAAAATTTGCAGAAGAGGGGGCAGAAAAAATGTAAGAGTCACAGGGTGGGAAGGAAAATCCAGAGACATTTCCCTTTTTTATATTTTATTTTTCTTTATTTGAGAGAGGGAGAGAAATATGCAGGGAGAGAGAGAGGAAAAGAGAGGGAGAGAGAGAGATTGAAAGAGAATGGGCATACCAGGGCCTCTAGCCACTGCAAATGAACTCCAGATATATGCACCTCCTTGTGCATCTGGCTTACGAGGGTCCTAGGGAATCAAACTTGGGACCTTTGGCTTTGCAGGCAAGTACCTTAACTACTAAGCCATCTCTCCAGCCCTCCAGAGACATTTCTACAATGACAGAGTGCTTCTCTACCAACTCATAATACACGACTACATGATGAATATCAGCAATCCCACTATGGTGGGCCCTCCATGGAGTGGGGTCAGGGAGGAGGGAAATGATGGCACCAACATAGGATGTGTCCAAAACAGTTTCTTCTTGATTAAAAATAAGCATTAGTGGGACATTGCATAGTATGTGTAATGGGATAACTTTTGAGCTAATAAGGCTTTAGTAATTGAAACATTATTAAGTGATTATAGAGCTGTAAAGTTGCCTGAGAATTCCTAACCCCTTCTGAATGAATATTTTTCTTACAGGCCTCAAGAAAAAAGGCTCACCAGAGAACTCCACTGTCATTCTAGACACTGATGTCATTGATAACATTTCTGAGGCTAAGAAACCAACTTTGAACGTGGTTGAATACTTGCATATATTCCTTGATTTGTGGTGTGTGTGTGTGTGTGTGTGTGTGTGTGCATGTAGGTTTACATATACCCATGTGAGCCTGCCTTTGGAAGTCAGAGGACAACCTGTGGTGCTATTCTTCAAGAAAGCCATTCACTTTGTTGTGAGACAGTCTTCTCCTTGGCCTGGAGTTTGTCAGTGGAGTAGAGTGGTGATCAGGGATCTCCATTTCTCCAGCTTTGGAATTGTAGGCATGTACCACCATACAGCTTCTTTTTTCTTTTCCCTCCACTGCCTCCTCTGTCTCTGTCTCTCTCTCTCTCTCTCTCTCTCTCTCTCTCTCTCACACACACACACACACACACACACACTTTTTTCTTCCTTCCTTTTTAATTCTTCCTTCCTTCATCCCCCTCTGTCTTTCTTTCTTTCTTTTCCTTTGAATTGACATACTTTTAACATTCAATTTAACCATACTCTACTCTCAATGCTAAATTCTATCTGACTCAAGATTTTTCTATTTTAATGACTATTTTTGCTCTCTTCATCTTCCATGTTGAAATGTTAATGAGCTAAACATACTGAATTCCTTGCAGTGATAACGACATCCCCTGTGGGGTAATGAAGTGATGTATGAAGTTAGAAGATGGTGTCTCAAAGTATATTTCTCCCCATTTCTTGGCTTGTACATTCTTTCCATCAATCTCCCCCATCATCTAGCTGTTAAATTCTTTCTATCCCCTCTTCTTCAAGATTTGTTGAGCCTTCAAGAGCATGATAGGGATGTCTAATTTAGCATTGAGCACACAACTGTCACTTATTCTCATCAATTTGATGAGTTTTCACCATAGTCACTGTTATCTACAAAATGAAGCTTCTGCTCCCACTAGCTGAAGGTTGTTATCAAAAAAACTCAGTGCTTGGGGGTGGAATGCCTCCTAGTGAATTGCTGGTCATAGATGTAAGCAGTACAGGCTGTTGTCAAGGACCTTAGCTGTTCCCAAAAGTAGATGATAATACCCTATTGCTGAAGATACTCCCTCTTGGCTAATTATCATAATGCTGGAAATGTTATGTAGCCTGTGGTGAAAAAAAGTCATCCACAGTCTTATCCAGTGGTGGGTCCACTCTGCACACCAGACTTAGCCAGGCCAGAGCTGCCCACAGCTGCAACAGTAACCTGATTGTTATAAGGGTAACCAACTGCTCCCTGGTTTTGTACAATCAGTGGGTTCTGAGGAGTGAAGTCAGATCTTCATGCTTGCTAGGCAATCATTTTATTAACTGAACCATTTCACTATCCTGTACTTCTTGATAAATGTAATGCCTAGAGTTCAATGTGCTTGTAGTGTTTGGTTAGGTGGTAATCTTGCTGAGATCAAAACAATTAACTTTGGGGAATTGTGGTATTGATATCCTTAACACAGTCTATGGGTTTTTTTTCTCTTTCTTTCTTTCTTCCTTCCTTCCTTCCTTCCTTCCTTCCTTTCTTTTTTCTTTCTTTCTTTCTCTCTCTCTCTCTCTCTCTCTTTCTTTCTTTTTTGTTAAGAAAGTTAATGAGAAGAGGAAGTTCAAATTCTGAAATGTTTGCATTTTCTTTGTCTAATGGAATTAATAACTACAAATGAAACCAGGATTATAGTTGACCTACTCAGTATCTCGCCATGGATTTCTGGACTGCCTGAAATAGCTGGGAGAAAGAGTATATTCTAGAGAGATAAATTGATTTTCTGGAGTCTGCTGATGAACAGGAAGGCTTAGTGATAGCCTCAAGAAACCTCATTATAGTAGGTTAGATGAATGAGCAGGAAAAGAATGCAGATTTTTCAAGAGCAAAGTTTCTCCTTAAGCATTTAATTTAACAGGCTAGTATTTTCCATCCCCCAGGCCTTTCTGCAAGGGGATAGAAGTCAATGCTTTGGAGCTCTAACACTCTTGGTAAAACTTTTAGTGATAATATTATGTCTCTAAATCTCTTTTACTTTAATTGGCTTCCCCTTCTTTGCTATTCTCTCCCTCATTTTAAACTCTTGATTTTGAAATACTTATAGAATTGTAGGTTAGAATCATACAGGCTGCAAAGAAATGAACTAGCAAGTCCCTTGCATCCTTGGTCTCACCTTCTGCAGTGTTGACATCTAGCATAACTGTAATATAAAAATTGATTTAGCAAAACTATTCAGATTTCACTAGTAACACACATATTCATGTCTGTGCATGGCTCAATTATATCACATGCAATCTACATAACCATAATGTAATAATATTCAACTATTAACCACAAGACTAGTGTTGCTTCTGGATATTCCTTATCCCTTCCTATATCTTTACTAACCTCAGCAACCATTAATGTGCTCTTTTTCTAAATATTATTTCACAGGTATTACATAAATGGAACTGTAAACTATATACATAACCCTTTAAGGTTAGCTATTTTTTTCTCTCTCTTTCTGTGTGTAGTATGTGTGATGCTAGTGTTGGTATGTATATAGAATATGCACATACATGTGCAGATTTGGTATCTGAGCATGCATAGGCCAGAGGAGAGTGTTGGATATTCTCTTCCATTTCTCTTCCTCATGTTTCCTTGATACAGAGTCTCTCGCCACCAAGTTTGCTATTTTTGTTCAACAAATTTCCTCTGAGGTTCATCCAAAATGTTGTATAAATGTATAATTGTTACTTTTTACTGCTTAATAGCATTTTTTTAGTGTGAATGTGCCACAGTTAATTTAAACATTCACCAATTAAAGGACATATGGCTATTTTCTGTTTTTATGAATAAAGCTGCTATGAATATTTGTGTACAACTATTGCATAAAAATAAGTTTCTATTTTTCTGGGATAAAAATCCAAAGTACAATTGCTGATTGTATAGTGAGTCCACTTTTTGGTTTTAGAGGAATTGCATAACTTTTTGGAGTAGCTTAATTATTTTGCATCATCAATGTTCAAATTATTTCTCTGTGTCCTCACAAGCATTTAGTGTTGAGATATACCTAGTTCTAAGACCTCTGTATGGAAGATACCTCTCTCTTGTAATTTTCATAGCAATTCCAAAATCATTCCTACCTTCTCCCAAATAGTTTCTTAATATTTACCACAGATGGTTGTACCTAGGGGAATTTATATAGAAATCCAGATGCTTGGACCATCAATGTTTTGGTGTTAATGAAGCATTCCATGCCCTTTATGTGTCAGAATATGATTCTTGCTACAAGTTTATGATAAACGTAAAATCTTAGAGCTTATCACTGATATCTCTGACAGATGTATTCTGCTTAGGTAAGTTCATTAAATAAGGATCTGAAGTTAAACACCAAAGCTGTGCACTTTCAGAGTTCACAAAACCATAACTAGCTTAGATTGTCATTGGCTTCATTATTTGATAATATAAAAAGGTTCTAGGTTTTTCTTCTGGCAATCAAAGCCAAACACATGAAAACCAAACCAAAACAATGAATCCTGTTAGCTAAATAAGCTTCTCTTTCTCTTTTTTTCAGAAAAAAATATTTCATGATTATCCAGTTTTTCCAGCACCATTTGTTGAAGATACTGTCTTTTCTCCAGCCTCTATTGTTAGGGCCTTTGTCGAATATCAAGTAGCTATAGTTGCTTTACCCAAAGTCTGGGTACTCAAGTCCATTCCATTGGTCAATACTCCTGTTTGTATGCCAGTACCATGCTGTTTTTATTACTATGGCTTTGTAATATAGCTTTAGATCAGGTATGATGATGCCTCCAGAGGTATCTCTTTTGCTGAGGATATGTTTGGATATGCGAGGCCTTCTTCCTTTTCATATGAAATTTCAGACATTTTTTCTATCTCTGTGAAGAACACTGTAGGGATTTTAATTGGAATCGCATTAAATATATATATTGCCTTTGGTAGGATTGCCATCTTCACAATGTTAATTTTGCCTATCCAGGAGCATGGGAGGTCTTTCCATTTTCTCAAGTCCTCCTCAATTTCTTTTTGAGTGTTTTTATGTTTTCATTGTATAGATCTTTCACTTCCTTGGTTAACATTATTCCAAGGTTTTTTTTTATTGTTGTTGTTGCTATTGAAAATGGGACTATGTCCCTTTTTTTTTTTTTTGTATGTTTCTTTGTTATTTGCATATAGAAAGGCTACTGATTTTTGTGCATTGATTTTGTATCCTTTTACTTTGCTATAGGAGGTAATCACCTTCAGGAGTTTTGGGATGGAGTCTCTCAGGTCTCTTACATATACAATCATGTCATCAGCAAATAGAGCTAACTTAACTTCTTCCTTTCCAAATTGTATGCCTTTTATTCCCTTCTCCTGTCTTATTGCTTGAGCTAGGACTTCCAGTACTATATTGAAAAGCAGAGGTGAGAGTGGACAACCCTGTCTTGATCTTAATGGAAATTCCTCCAAAACATGTGAATTAACTGGAAAAAAATGCGTGCTTCCTTCTCAAAATCCCATTGGATTTTCATAAACCACTGACTGGTCACTGATTACCTGCTGTGTCATTCTCTGGAGAGGAATCTTAGCATTAGATTATTTCATTGGTAAAGAAAGTGATGTTAAACTCTTCAAATAAATAATGACAGTCTGTGAGGGTACATATTCAAAAAGTCAAAAGCAAATTGCCTGTATTGTCACAACCACTTAAATAAAATTAAAAGCCTTGAAAAATTTTGCATTTGTGCCATGCATATTCTGTTATTTTCCTATGGTGTCACTGAAATGTATTAAGGTTAATATGTGCATTTAAAATATACCAATTTAAATGTTGGAAAAAAATTGAAGGGAATTTCTGTTAGTATTCTTAAAATATCTGAGGAAAGACATTTATAGCAGTACAAACTTTGGTCCAGCTTCTCTGTCTGGTGTTTATTTATTGAGGTAGGTGCCAGAGATGGTTGGAGGAAGAGTCTTGGTATTATGCTGAGCTCTAGTTTTGGAAAAGAAGATGTCTGTTGAAATTCTTGTAATTAACTGCATGTGAAATAGTAGCCACCTTTGAGGATGTTTATCAGTATTTATTTTCTAACAGCTGCAAGCATAATTTCAGTACTGCAAGCTTTGCAGTACTGAAGGCTGGCATTGTTACAGATAAATTTATGTAAACTGTGTATAACTTTTCATATATTCAATTTTTCAGGTACAAGTATGTTGAAACAATGCCTTGAAACAGTGCCTTTCAGTTAAAGTTGATACCTAGATACACTCTGTATTCAGTTCTTGACAATATTGTGTTGTATCTGGGGTTGTAATGTATAAGGAGTAATCTTGACTTATCTTAAGTAAGAGTACATCCAAAGTCACAGTGGTCACAGTCACAGGAATATTTTGTATGCAAAGGACAGAATACTGACTGCTTCTTTATCTTCTCTTTATTATCATCATGGAGGAAATATTTCCTAAGGCACACACACAATTAATTCTCATAGCAGTCCTGTGAAGTTCATGTAGTTTCATAGTTCCATCAGTTCACATGTGCTTCAGAATTTAGAGTATTTGGGGGTTTACTGAGGCAGTCAGTGGATATGCTGTGTAGGGTTTGTGCAAGCTACTTCTGCAAGGAAATATGAACAGTCACATAGAATAGAACAAATAAAAGCCAAAAATAATTTCATGTTAATTCAGATAAGGCTTTGCCAATAAATAAGTTTAAATATAATTTATTTAATTTTATTTTTTATTGACAACTTCCACAATTGTAGACAATAGACCATGATAATTTCCTCTCCCCTTACATTCCTCTTTGTGACTGGACTGTCCAACATATCTCCTGCCCCCTCTCAGTCTCTCTTGTTTTTGATAACATCATCTTTTCCTCCTAGTATGATGGTCTTGTGTAGGTAGTTTCAGACACTGTGAGGTCATGGATATTCAGCCCATTTTGTTTCTGGAAGAGTGGTAAGGAATCCTACTCTTCTTTTGGCTCTTAAATTCTTGTATTTGCTGAAAAGAAAACTAATAAATTAAATTAAAAACAATCTTCCTGCCACCTCTTCCACAATGGACCTTGAGCCCTGGAAGGTGTGATACAGATGCTTCATGAGCACTCCTCTGTCACTTCTTCTCAGCACTATGGTACCTTCTGAATCATTCCAAGGTCACCAGCATCTGAAAAGAGAAGCTTCTCTAACCAAAAGTGAGAGTAGCATTAATACATGGGTATGAACATTACAAGAAGTACCTACCAGGAAGTTTGGTGAGCATAATATGTGCACTTAAGCAGACACCAACAGGTATTACATGCCTAGGGTTCATGACTTCCCTCATCATAGGTTTATAGTATCAAACATGTGTTACCTCCCATGAAGTGGCCCTCCAGTCCCATTAGAGAGGGGCTAGTTTTTCCCATAGCAGCATAGCAGACATGCCACTATTACACCTGTTGGCTTGTTTGGCCTGGCTGACCAAATTTAAGGCTTGCAGTGTCCACTGTTATTTATTCCACCAGTGAATTCACTCTCTCCCATGGAGCTGCATGCAGCATAATTTTTTTTTTTTTCCTGTTAGCTGGTCTATACACAGGAGGTTTTCAGCTCAGCTCCAGCCAGATTTCTCAGTGACCTTGCAGTCCACGCATGTGGAGTCTTCAACAACATTTAATATCATGTTTTTATTAGTTATGGACATACTCAGTATATAAATAGCACATGTTGGAACCATCCTTACCCTCATCCCTGCCTCCCACCAAAGGGACCCTCCTCATTGAGGATATCAGTAATCCCCATGGGGATTGTGGGTTGTGCATTGTGTTTTAGGGGGAAGAGGCAATATCTCTGTGCATAATGTCCCAACTTGTGGCTCTAACAATATTTCTGCCCCCCTCTTCCACAAATTTTCCTGAGTCATGTTGGGTTTATTTTAGGTCTACTTCAGTGATAGGTTCTTAGAAGCCTCTGTATCTCTAGATCTCTAGTTTGGTAGGAGGTGAGTGTTCTCAATGTCTATCTCCTTCACCCTTGTGCTGATATCAGGTTCACTGAGAAAGCAACACTCTTGCTCATTTCCTCAGTTCCTCTATGGACTTAGCTGGGGCCGTGGTGAAGTGTGATGAGCTGTTTTTCTCTTCAGGTCCTGCTTCCATCTGAGAAAGAGAAACACATTCTCCAATGGGGAGTGAAGTCAGCACAGGTTAAATGGGATAACCATTGTTAGTTTAGAGAGAATTTAATGTGTGTAGGCTCTCTTGTAGCCCAAAATAGGTGGGAGATTGATATTGGAGAGTGAACTTGTTATCTGGATATGATTCTGACTTGTTTACCAGTTCCAGGTATGGGTTCATTTCCACTGAGCAGATTTGTTAGCCAATCCAAGAGCAAGTGGTTACCCACCATGGCTGTGTGCCACTATTGCACTTGTGTGAACATCGAGTGAGGTTGTTTGCTTCTGAGTAGCTTAGATCTCGAGTTGCTCAGACAGATGCTGGCCACTTTCCCCCAGTAGGTCATGTAGTACTAGATGGGCAGTCTGGAGATTGGCTCTCTTCCAGATTCCAGTCAGGTCTTTCCATGCTCGGTAGTGTCTTCAACAGTAGGTTCTTATCATTAACCTCTGGTGGGTAGTCAAGTACTCTGACAGAAGACTGTCTTCTTTTGGGAAACATTGTAGTTCTCTGATGAACAGCTCATTGTGGGTGTTAACTGCACCCAGGTACTGGGAGTTATAGGCCAGTGCCAAGGAAAAAGAAAGAAGAAAGAGAAAGAAAATATAAAAAAGAAAGGAAAAGAGAGAGAGAAACAGGAGATATTTAAGGTTAGGCTTCATCTCACCTCTCCTGAACCCCTCTAAAGTCCTGAATATAGGAGTTGGAGGAAGGAGAGTAGTGCTATGGTATGCCATCTTCTGGACATAACATGTTTTTGGCTTTTGCACTCATGAACTGACAACAGCTCTGACTGCTTGCATAAGACTGTTTTGTACTTCTCTGCCCTCTATGGAAAAATATCAATAAATGAAATGCTTGTCTTATGGGAGTAGCAGTAACCACTGAGGGGTTATGAATGCACCATTTGGTTCATGTTGGAAGGATAGTGCCGCTAAGATGCCCACACACCCTGTGGCTCTTACAGCATTCTCCCCACCCCTCTTCCTCAATATTCTGGCTTTGTAGGGCATGTTAGAACTCTCCTTTAGTGTTGGGTTCTTGACATCCCCTTATTTGTGCTTTGATGTTTTAAATTTCCTCAGTGACTACCTGTAGCGAAGGGTGTCTGGCTAGCAGTGAGTGTAGCATTCACATTTCATTCTGATACTTCCACTGCAACATTCCCATCATTTAGTGCTAAGCCCTGGGCTTTCTCTTCTTGCCATTTTGGTGAGTCTTGAGTCTCCCTGGTATTTGCCTCCATCTGAAAAAAGGACTCTTTAACTAAAAGTGAGAACAGCATTGATCAAAGAGCATAAACATACACAATTAGAAGATGTTTTATGAGAATAAGAACTCGGATTAGCCAAAGAACCTTGGAAGCTTCATTCAGAGGTCTATGACCTTCCAAATCAAAGGCTTTTGTCTTGGTTCTCAGTATCAGGCATAGGTTCCTTCCCATTGAGTGGGAGACTCATATCCAATCAAAGAGTAGTTGATTACCCCCATAACTTACATGCTTCTATTTTACCTATTGGTCCATTTTGTCTGGCTGGTTAATTATGTAGCTTGCAGGATCCGTTGCTTGTTCAAACTGTTGGTGACTTTTAGTCCCCAGCTGCTTGCATAGCACTTCCAAGCACTATGACAGCTTGCCAGCAGGGGAGATGGCTTCCATTTTAGTCATAGCTTGATTTCACAAAAAGCTGTGACTGCAGTAGTGTCTTCAACCATAGGGTCTTACCATCTGGTTTCTGTAGGTAACCTATTTCTTTGGCTTACTATGGGTTTGGGGATGACTCATCTCTGGTACTTGCAATAATATATGTCTTCAGAGTAAAGTTTTCTGTACTCCAACAGGTTATTTCCTCCAAAACTCGCTCTTCTTTCTCAGTTTTTAAATTACATCTATTAATTACATAATGAAGTAGGTTTCTATAGTACTTGTTCAGGCTGTCTTCATATATCCTTTTACTTCCCCTCCCTCACCTTCCCATGTCCCCCTTATGTCCTTTCTAGCCCCTGTATTTTGTCCTTCCACTTGCCTATTATCTCCTCCCCTAATTCCTCCCTGCTTCTCCTCTCTCTAACCCTCATTATAGCTGCTTGACCACTACTACTGATGCTTACCATAATTTACAGACAAATCTAACTATTCCAAACTAGGATCCACATATGAAAGACAACATACAGCATTTATCTTTCTGAACCTGAGTTATCTCAGCATATATTTTTCCAGGTTCATTCATTTTCCTGTGAATTTCATAATTGCATTTTTTTATTGCTGAATAGAACTCCATTGTGAACGTCTCTAGTCATAATTTTCTTTGTTTCATAGAGTGGCCTCATGAATAGGAATGCCTGCCCAAATACTGGGGTTGGGGATAATGGATGCATATTGATTAAACAAAGAAGTCTTGGATTAGTCTGTCAATTGTCATGGAATTTTTAAGTCCTTTTTTTTGGCATTTTGTGATAGGGACTTGTTCAACTCAAACTCACAGTAATCCTCCTCCCTCAGCCTTCCAAATGTTGGGATTAAAGGTGTGCATCACTATGACCAGCCACTAAGTGCTGTTTAATTTTTATTTTTAAGGTAGGGTCTCACTGTAGCTCAGGCTGACCTGGAATTCACTCAATAGTCTCAGGGTGGCCTGGAACTCTCTACGATCTTCCTATCTCTGCTTCATAAATGCTGGGATTAAAGGCATGCACCACCATGCCCAACTAGTACTTTTAACTCATCTTTCTAAAGGTAAAACATAGAGATAAACTTTCTGGAGCAGTCTAGGTAAATAATTTGTTAAAATTTTATGCCTCTCCTCTCTTTTCAGAAGCCTTTCATGAACATTCATTCAATTCCTTAGATAAGATAATTCTTACCAGGACATTTGTGACTGATAGGTATAGACACTGAAATCTTACACATTGAGGAGTTATGGTACAAATCTGATAGCTACAAATAATCTAGAAAATTTGTTTAGTTAATTCCTTGATTCTATTTAATTTTTATTCTCAAAGAAATGCATATGCAGACTGGAGGTTGTAAAATTTAAAAATTAAGAAACATTGTACACAGCTGGATTCTGGCATAGTCACTTCCTGGCTATGTGAAGTTGGTGGGTTAGGTACTAGTAAATGGTCAGATAAAATATATGTGGCCAATTTTACTTTTGTTCTCTGGAATAGTAAAGCCTTTACTCTGACTGACTGCTTCTCTAGTCTCCTTTCAGATTCTTATTTGGTCATTATATGAAAGAAATTGCTGAAGATATGGTGGCTTTGTTTTGAGTTCAGCTTAGGGCCCCAAATAGAGCTGAAATAAATGTTGAAAAGCATCACACATATCACATCTCCATGCACACTGGTGTTGTTCTGTTTTCCCTTTTAGAATATCCCTAGGCATCAATTCACATTATAGACTAATGACCTAAAAGTTTTCCTCTTAAAGCACAAAGAGTTGTGCTTACAAAGATATGTTTCAAGTCAGTAATTGTCCCTTTCCTCCTAAACCCAAACACTTAAGTACTTTCTGAAAACCAAAGAGGTTTCATTTACAATTGAATGATAGCCTAGAGAATTCATCTAGGTGGGTGGCTGCAAGTTCTTTTTGAGAAAGGCATGAAGGGTATTTTTTCAAAGTTTTTGCCTCCCTGCCTTGTTTGTAGGCCATTTCTTTGTCTCAATGTGCCTGGTTGCTTTGCTAATATGCAGTGAATCCTGTCTGTTAACAGTGATTATCACCAGACACTCAGTAGATTTCCTTAGTAAGTTCAATTTCTCAAGACCATTACCATTTATACTGATTGACTGTTTTTCTATAATACTTAAATGCCAGAATGATTATGGGATTCTTTTGCTTTCCAAGAGTTTTAAAAGGGTCAGTAATTCTATTAAATCCTGTAAAAAATTAAATTAGAATTTTATTGAAAGAAATTTACATTATTGCTTAAGACTGTTAAGTGCAGCATAATTCTCTGCATTACATTTATGTTGAGTTTTTCTTTTTTTAAAACAACTCTAAATTTTTAAACCATTGCATATATATTCTTTAAAATTTTATTGAGAACTTTAATATATGAACATATTGCAAATTGGTTAGATTCCCATTGATTACACTCAGATTTTCCCTCTCCCTGGCTCCCATTGTACTGAAGGCCTCCTCAGTAGCCTTAAAGGTATTCACTGTGGTGTCATGAATGCCCCAGTCAGTGTCTGTTGTGATAGAGGGGCCAATTCCTCAGAATACACCTTCCCAACCACTGGCTCTTATATTCTTTCCACTTCATCTTCCGGAACATTCCCTGATCCTTGGTAGGCATGTTTTAAATCTCCTTTACTATTGAACTCTCTCAATACTCTGAATTTCTGCTTTGATGGGTTTTGCATCTCCATCTCCCTGGAAGAGGTTTTCAGGCTAGCAGTGAGAGCAGCACTTGTTTAATCTGCCACTTCCTCTGTAATGTTTCCTGGGTTGTGGCAGATATGAAAGAGATGATTCATTTTATGCTAGGCATTTGGCTTTCTGCTCTTGTCATTCTGTTGGGTCTTGGATCTCCCAATTATTCAACAAAATCTGTAAAACTCAGATTCTGTAGACAAGAGTGAGAGCAGCATGGATCAAAGGGGATGAAAATAGGCATTTAGAAGACCTTTTAATGGTTATAACATCTTTTATCAAAAAACACTGGATGTTTCCCTTTAGAATCTATGACCGGGCTGGAGTTAGCAGTTAAGGCAATTGCCTGTGAAGCCTAAGGACCCAGATTCTGCTCCCTAGAACACATGATGGCACATGCGTCTGGAGTTCATTTGCAGTGGCTAGAACCTCTGGTGTGCCCATTCTCTCCCTCTCTATTTCTCTCTTTTATATAAATAAATAAATAAATAAATAAATAAATAAATAAATAAATAAATTTAGAATCTATGAACTTTTGAGCCATAGGCTTTTGACTTGGTTCTTAGTACCAGCCTCTCCTCCTAAATGGTCATAAACCATGGCATATGTTTGGTAGTAAATACAATGTTTTATGAAAGTCTATAGATATATATATTATTACTTTTAAACAATTATAATTGAGTTCTCAGTAGTGTCTTCAGTTTGAGAGAATCATTGAAGTTGGAATATATGTGTTAGAAATTCAACATGTTGATTTTTGTCTTTTTTTAAAATTTATTTATGAAAGAGAGAAAGGGGGGTTGGAATAGTCATGTAAGGAAAAGAGAAGGGGCATGCCAGGGTCTCCAGCCACTTCAAACTAATGTGCGCATCCCTTGTGCATCTGGCTTATGTGGGTCCTAGGGAATCAAATCTGGATCTTTTGGCTTTGCAGACAAGTACCTTAAGTGCTAAACCATCTCTCTAGCCCAGTTTTTGCTTTTTTCATTATTGGCAGAAATATTATTGTATTGTTGGTGTTGTGGATAAATATAAACATTTAATTTGGGTCATTTGTGTCTGTTTCTTTGTGACCATAATTTAGATAACTTTCTAGAATATCTAGGATGAGAAAGCTTCTTCGCATTTGTCACATTTTATCTATTTTTAAGTTTTAATTTTATTTATTTATTTATTTATTTATTTATTTATTTATTTATTTATTTGAGAGCGACAGACAGAGAGAGAAAGACAGAGAGAGAGAGAGAGAGAGAATGGGCGTGCCAGGGCTTCCAGCCTCTGCAAACGAACTCCAGACGCGTGCGCCCCCTTGTGCATCTGGCTAACATGGGACCTGGGGAACTGAACCTCGAACCGGGGTCCTTAGGCTTCACAGGCAAGCGCTTAACTGCTAAGCCGTCTCTCCAGCCCTATTTTTAAGTTTTGAAAACTAAATTGCATACCTAGGTTTGCTTTTATAAATTCATCCTCTTTTTCCCTCCTTCCTCTCTCTCTCTTTCTTTCTCTCTCTTTCTTTTGTTTTCTTTCATTGTCTTATAGTCTGAGTATTACTTAGGTGCTGAAGACATACAAAAATAATTGAATATAGATTGTATTCTCAAGGATCCAGAGTCCAGTGAGATATGACAAGCAAGTAGGAAATTACATTAGTGCACAAATACTTTTTTTGGAGAGAGCACAGTATACTGTAAGAGTTCCCAGGAAGCTCCCAGCCTGTAGTTGGAGGGATGCAACAAAGGCTGTCCTGTCAATGGGTGTCTGAGCTGAGTCTGGGCTAAACAATGAGCTAAAACTTTTCTTGGGTTCTAACTCATTAAATAGGACACAGGAAGGTTTGACCGGTAAGAGAAGAAATTGACAGAGGCTAAAATGCATCTGCTGGTGATGGTCCTTTAGGTAATGGTTTCCTTGCTTTCAGAGTTTAGATAGGGTTATATACATATACATAATACATAGACACACATAATGTATATGCACATTTGTTTAACTAACTTTAGAACAATGGATATGGCAGATAAAAATGAAACCTTGGGGGCTGGAGAGATGGCTTAGCGGTTAAGCGCTTGCCTGTGAAGCCTAAGGACCCGGGTTTGAGACTCGATTCCCCAGGACCCACGTTAGCCAGATGCACCAGGGGGCGCACACGTCTGGAGTTCGTTTGCAGTGGCTGGAGGCCCTGGCACACCCATTCTCTCTCTCTCCTTGTGTGCCTCTTTCTCTCTCTGTGTCACTCTCAAATAAATAAACACACACACACACACACACACACACACACACACACACACACACAAATGAAACCTTAGGGCTGAAGAGATGGCTTAGTGGTTAAGAAGTTGCCTGCAAAGCCCGTGGATCCAGATTCAATTCCCCAGGACCTACGTAAACCATATGCAGAAGGTGGCCTATGCATCTGGTGTTTGTTTGCAGTGGCTGGAGGCCCTGGCATATTCATTCTCTCTCTCTCTCTCTCTCTCTCTTTCTGTCTCTCAAATAAATAAGTAAATAATTAAAAATGTAACCTTGCATTAGTGCATTTCAAAGTCATTTCTAACTGCTGAAAGACAGGTAATTTATTTTTATTTCCTTGAGTGTAGATTGCACAGGATATGATTTTAGAAGCATTTGCTCACATCTTTTACAGTGGCAGTTACTACTAATGTCTATCACACATTATGTTGGTACAGAATCTTTCCAACCCATTTTGTTACATACAGTATCTTGGGGGAAGTGCTATTAAAGTATGGATTGAATGTAGCTTGTTTCTCATGGGTTCATATGCTGAAAGCTTGGTCCCCAGTGTGGTGATTCTGAGGTGGTGGAACCTTGAAGGGGTTGGGTCTACTTATGAAGTAATTAGGTCACTGGGAGTGCTGCCCTCAGAAAGGGTTAAGGCTTGGCTTTTGGAGTTGGTTCTAGTTAAAGTGGTTGGTTATAAAAAGAGCAACACTGCTTACAGGCATGCATCACCAAAAAATTTAAATGAATCTACTGCAATTTTATGATTGATTCTAGGTTATTCTGACATAGCATTAATTTTGAGGACTTCTAGTTTAGATTCATCCTGGGAGCTGGCTTCTGGTTGCTTTTTACTCACTTCTATTCTTGTGTTGTAAACAATGTTAGGTAGTATGAAGAGAGTGGAATGCTTCGTGAGTATTCCTTGAAATAAATTCATGAAATAAAGAGAACATAAAAGAAGACAGAATAACAGATAGACTGGCGGGGTGGGGGGGGGGGGAGTCAGAGCTCAGACTGAACCCTGAAGAACACCTAAATTTAATGACCAGATATAAGAGTTTGCAAAGGGGGCTATGTTATGTTGCTCCAGTTTTGATTTAACCTGTAATAGAGCTTACAAGCAGCCAAGTAAGCAATGATAGATACAGCAAGTGATCTTGAAATGCAACAGCAAAGAAGGAACAAAGCACATAGAATCAGGGAGACTAGCCAGGAGGCAGAGCTGAAATGCCTAGATGGAAGGTGTGTTCCTGGGGAGTGGAGGAAGTGGATAGCCCAAGGGCATTTGAGATGCTGCAGGTGAAGGTCTGACAGATAGTACTTAGTCACAGGTTACTGACTGGAGCAGAGAGATGACAGAGTCAAGGATATGTCAAAGATACTGTGCCTGGAAGATTGTCTGAGGACCATAGAGGCATCAAAGCCATGCAGTTCTCCTTGGAGGAGTATTTTATTATTTTTTTTCCTCACTGAGCATGTGATTTGTCAGTAGCTTAGGTTGGGATTTGTTTTACACTTCTGGACTAATAAATTTTGACTTGGCAGTTCAGCCTAAGAACTACTCATTCTTGACAACTCCTGAAAAATATAATTATTCATGAAACTGATGACAGCACATAAAACAACACTTTTTAAAAGTTGACATATTTTGTTCTCCAAAGCTGTTTTGAATCTGAATGTTAGGAATGTATCTTTAAACTTTCACAGGGGTACAAAGAGAGGTTTTCTCCAGTCTAAAGAATGAGCTTCAGAAATCTTCAGTAGAAAAAATACCACAGAGAAATGTACACCTTGCCCTGTTACCACATCATAGCAGGAGAGAAATCTCAGTGAAGCATAAAACAGCTTTCTCCCATAGAAGAAAACGCAACAAGGAAATAGTCCTTACTATGTAGCTTTTGGAAGTTATTTTCTGTTGAGTATTAGGTAGAGACTGGAGGGGTTCACATTGTTTTGATAACCTTGCAACTGACAGTGTGTCTGCCATAGTCAGCTGGAAACAACTGACCATCCTTATGTTTCCAGGTGCCTTTTGTGCCATACTTTTTTGGCTGTGTTATCAGTAACTTAATTCCCTACTGAATATGAGTGGTGCTTTCAGTTCATGGCCCATTTGCAGTGTATTTCTGTTTCCTTTTTTTTTTTTCTTCTCTATTAGCCACCTTAAGAAAAAAAATGAAAGTAAGTCAGCTCTGGAAGTAGTTTTATAGATATGACTGACTTAATGTGAAAATAGACCATAGGGATAATATTAACTTTAATGGAAATTTTGCAAGGCAGCTTTGAAAGTATTTCTACCTAGACAACTGAAAAAACTTAATTAATTTGCCATTCCGAGGGAAAGAGAATGAATGTTCTTATTTTTTTTTTATGTGTATGTGCATGTGTGTGTGTATGTGTGTGCACATACATTTGGAGGCCAGAGGATGATGTAGGGTATCTTTCCTCAGTCACTTTCCACTTATTCCTAGGGACAGGGTCATTTGATGAACCCATAATATTTTCTTCATAATGGTTGGCTAAACCCAAAGGCATACAAATAGGAAAATTTGTTTTAACCATACTCATATCTTCCTTTATGAAAACCAAATCACAATATGTATAGTATGTGATCATTATTATTTTTTTCTCAAGAGAGAATGGGCACTACAGGGCCCCTGGCCACGGCAAACAAACTCCAGACACATGTGCCCCTTCTGCATCTGGCTAACGTGGGTCCTGGGGAATCAAAGCTGGGTCCTTTGGCTTCACAGGCAAACGCCTTAAACACTAAGCCATCTCTCCAGCCCTAGTATGTGGTTTTTATGCCTTTTCCTACTTTGATTTATTACAGATGAGATACATTGATGTGATGGCAACCAGTGTGTTCTTCCTGCAGCCTATTGCTCCTTAATGTATGGAGGCATCAATATGCCTTTTCATATGCCTTCTCTATTGGGCTGACGTTTGCATTGGATTTTGTAGTGTCATATAAGCCACTGGTTAGAGAGTCATCTAGTACTGGTTAGTGGGATTTATCTCTAATTATAGTGTCAGTCCATTTCTTGCTAATGTTGATTTTGAGGACATTTGGTAGCATGGACTATTCTGGCTGTGTCATAGGCATTGAGCTATAATCTAGTAACACAGAGATGAATGAAATAGAGTGTTATGCTTTAGAAGAATTCATTGGCTGATATGTTGTTAGATATTGCCATCTGCATATGAAGAATAGTGTGATTTCCAAATGCTCTAGATATTTTAAGGCAGAATAGCAGTTCATATGTTTGTAATTTATAGAATGTCTAGAGTTAATTAGTGAGGACATACTAACTACTCTTTGTGAAATGCTGATAAAACAAACTTCAGAACATTGTCTTTAATTCTAGGATCTTACTTTTAGATAAAATAAGTACTTTATGGGCTACAAAAAGGCAATAGGAATGATTAAAATAGTACATTTTTAGACTTTATTTATTTTAAGCTTTCTTTTAAATGAGGCATGCTCTGGAATTCCCTGTGAAAATGAGGAAATAGACAATATTTGCAAAACTCTACTCTTGAACTTCCCTGCCCATGTTTGAACACTAGATTATTAAAAGTTTATGGGGGCTAGAGAGATGGCTTAGCGGTTAAGCGCTTGCCTGTGAAGCCTAAGAACCCTGGTTTGAGGTTCGGTTCCCCAGGACCCACATTAGCCAGATGCACAAGAGGGCACACACATCTGGAGTTTGTTTGCAGTGGCTGGAGGCCCTGGCACACCCATTCTCTCTCTCTCTCTCTCTCTGCCTCTTTCTCTCTCTGTCTATTGCTCTCAAATAAATAAATCAAAATAAACAAAAAAAAAATTAAAAGAAAAGTTTATGGGGGCAGGGGACTAGAGCGATGGCTTAACGGTTAAACACTTGCATGTGAAGCCTAAGGACCCCAGTTCAAGGCTCGATTCCCCAGTATCCATGTAAGCCAGATGCACAAGGTAGCACATGCATCTGGAGTTCATTTGCAGTGGCTGGAGGCCCTGATGCACCCATTCTCTCTCTCTCTGCCTCCTTCTCTCTCTGTCTGTTGCTCTCAAATAAATAAAATTAAACAAAAAAATATTTTTAAAAGTTTATGTGGATGTTACTTTACCACTAAAACTTTGGAAACATCTCAGAAGGACTTACTTGTGAAGAAAAGGAGAAAATTAATCCTTGCAACTTTCTCTAACCTGGATAAATTCAGGTTAATGCACCTATATGCAGATAGGCAGAAGATCATGATCTCAGGTGATGTTTTAGGCTGAGGATGTTTAATTTTATAAAAAGGGTATGGAACTGCACTTATGTTTCTTATTTTATAGTAGGCAGGGCCAGTGTAATAGAAAGGGTACTATTGTTCTATCAGAAGAATTGGGAAGTAGCCCAGTAATTTAATTCCTTGAGACCACTGCCCTGGTGCTTACTGTCTGAACCTATTTAATGCCTCAAAGTTATGGTGGGAATCAGATGAAATGTACATGAAAGGAAGTTTTAAAGGCTGCTTAAGTGTGAAGCTTTATGGTTAGGGAAGCCATGTATGATATAAAAGAGCAATATCCATGTTAATTTTTTTTTTAAATTTTTTATTTATTTATTTGAGAGCAACAGACACAGAGAGAAAGACAGATAGAGGGAGAGAGAGAGAATGGGCGCGCCAGGGCTTCCAGCCTCTGCAAACGAACTCCAGACGCGTGCGCCCCCTTGTGCATCTGGCTAACGTGGGACCTGGGGAACCGAGCCTCGAACCGGGGTCCGTAGGCTTCACAGGCAAGCGCTTAACCGCTAAGCCATCTCTCCAGCCCTCCATGTTAATTTTTAAGGAAATCTTCAATACATACTATAAAAATGTACACTATTGGGCAGTGTTTGTTGCTTATACTATTCCTTGAAGTAGTTGCAACCAATAATGCATAGTACTTACTGATATTGTGAAAGACCCAGAAACTAAATTAACGCCATGAAGGGATTCAGTAAGGTGCTGCCCTGGTTGGGCCTAACTTTCAGGTTTTCCATTTAGGCAGAAGGCAATTGCCCTGACATATGGTTAGGGAAGGTGCTCACCCAAAGGCCAGAGTCACCCCTAGCCTAGACATGCCCAGGACATGCCTGAAGCCTGTCCTCTCTGCTTTTTCTGCCCCAGCCAATCACAATGAAGACTACTTCATCTGCCTGGGGTTCCCCTAGCTCCTACCTCCGTCCTGCCCCCAACCTTGCCCACCACAATCTTCCTGCCTCCACTCTGCCCCCAATTTTGCCTGCCAAAATCCCAAGCCAATCAGAAGAATACTGTTTAAATCAACCAATCATGTATCTATCCCTTACCTCCTTGTTCAAGTTTCTATATAAACCCTACCCTCCTGCTACTTGAGGCTGTTGCATGGATCCACTGCATTGGTGAAGTCAAGAAGCCAAGCTTAAGCCCAAATTAAAGCTCCTTGCCCTTGCATACATGTTTGGTTCTCCTTGGTGGTCACTGGGGGTGCTAAGAACTGGGCATAACATTTGGGGGATCTCCGGGATCTCCTCAGAGACTGCTGAGGACCACCAACATGTGGAGCTCAAGTCCCTAGCTGGCAAGTGTGCTTCTGTGTTGTGCTTCTGTGTTTTGTCTTTCCTGAAAAATTGTCCTTCATTCTTCCGTTCATTAGAAAATTGGGGTTGTGGCAGATGCACCCCTGGAGGCCACTCTGTTCAGAAGGCAGGTCCTGGGTGCCCCAGGCCTATTGGGAGGGGATTTCATCCCCCCATTTGTAGAGACAACTCTGGTCGCTACCACAGAATGACGAGATGCCATGGTCTCAGTCAGTTTTGTAGTAGCTGGCCACTTTGTTCAGACGGGTCTTGTCTCAGTTTTGTAGTTTCTGGCCAGCTGAACCCTTTTGCTGTCTCTTTGTTTTGTTCTTTGTTGGAATTACTGTTTGTGTGATTGGACTGATGGGACAGACAAAGACTACCTTGCTTTCTTTAGTGACGGATCATTTTCAGAATGTTAAATTTAGAGCTCATAGCTTTACTGTAAAGATAAAGAAAAATAAACTCATTGTTCTCTACAGGAACGAATGGCCTACCTTTAACATGGGTTGGCCATTAGAGGGCACCTTCCACCTACCGACCATACAGTGAGTCCAGAAAAACATCTTCCAAGAACCTCATGGCCATCCAGACCAGATCCCTTATATCTTGGTTTGGTGGGCTCTGGTGGAACACTGCCCCTCTTGGGTTAAACCTTTTCTTCCCCCTCCACAGGAGACCACTACTGTTCTGATGGTAAAGAAAAAAAAAAAAAAAAAAAAGAATCAGATGACTCCCCTTCCTCTCCTCTCTCTGCTTCCTTATATCCTGTGCTTCCAAATTTCCAGGAAGAAGAGTTAATCTTTCCTCCTCCTTACCCTCCTCCACCTATAAACCTGCCTCTGCCTACAGATCCACAATCTCAGAACCCACCACCAACAGCCCAACTCCCACCTGTACCTAGTCCTCCCCACACCCATAGTAGAGCCCCTGGAGTCTACCCCCAGACCTGGAGGTCACAATGCTTCCTCTCTGGGTTATGGAACCCCCAGACTAGGATGGTAACCAGCCGTGTCACTACTGGCCATTCACCATCAGTAATCTATATAACTGGAAAATGCAGACTCCTAAATTCTCCGAGAAACCACAGGGGCTTATTGATCTTCTGGATTCCATTATCTCTACCCACCTACCAATTTGGGATGATTGTCAACAATTGTTACAGATTCTCTTCACCACAGAGGAGAAGGAGAGACTGAAACCCAGAAAATTGGTCCCGGGCACAGATGGGAATCCCACCAGTAATCAAGCTATCATTGACACCTTCTATCTCTTGACTAGACCAGACTGGGATTTTAACACAGCAGCAGGTAAGGAGAGACTCCAGGTGTACCGTCAGACTCTAATGGGGAGTCTCAGGGCTGCCACTGGGCACCCCAAGAATTTGGCTAAGGTTAGTGATGTGCAGCAAGGTAAATATGAGACTCCTGCCGCTTTTCTGGAAAGACTCATTGAGGCATATCATACATACAGCCCTATGGATCCAGAGCTTCCAGAAAATAAGACAGCAGTTATTCCCAGTTTTGTTAATCAGGCAGCCGCAAACATAAGGAGGAAGATTCATAAACTGGACAGTCTAGCAGATAAAAGTTTACTGGAGTTAGTCGTACTGGCAGAACGAGTGTATAAATAACAGAGTCCTGAGGAATGCCAAGCCCGTGCCATTGCCTCAGCAAATGAAAAAAGTACCTGCAACACATCATACCAAAACTTATGAGACACAATGAAGGCAGTCCTCAGGGGAAAATTCATAGCACTCAATGCCTTCATTAAAAAGACAGAAAGATCCCAAATCAATAGACTAACCATTCACCTAAAGGCACTGGAAAAACAAGAAAAATCCAACCCAAAGAGCTCCAGAAGGAGAGAAATAATTAAAATCAGAGCAGAAATTAATGAATTGAAAACCAAGGAAACAATTAAGGCAATTTATAAAACAAAGAGCTGGTTCTTTGAAAAAATAAACAAGATTGACAAACCTCTAGCCAATTTGATCAAGCAAAAAAAGGAGAGGCTACAAATTAACAAAATTCAAACTGAAAAAGGAGAGATCACAACAGACATAAGTGAAATTGGGAGAATCATCAGGACTTATTTTAAAAACATCTACTCCACAAAACTGGAAAATATGGAGGAGATGAATAAATTCCTGGATGCATATCATCTACCAAAGCTAAACTCAGAGCAGATTAATCACCTCAATGAACGCATCACACTCATGGAGAATAAAAAAGTAATAAAAAACCTCCCCCAAAAGAAGAGTCCAAGACCAGATGGATTCCCAGCCGAATTTTATCAAACCTTCATGGAAGAACTCAAACCAATCTTCCTAAAACTGTGCCACACAATTGAAGAACAGGGAAAGCTACTCAAGTCCTTCTATGAAGTTAGTATCACCCTAAACCCAAAACCAGGCAGAGATGCCACAAGTAAAGAAAACTACTGGCCTATTTCTCTAATGAACATAGATGCAAAGATCCTGAACAAAATACTCGCAAACCAAATCCAACAACACATCAAAAGCATTATCCACCTTGAGTAAGTGGGATTTATCCCAGGAACATGAGGGTGGTTCAACATACAAAAATCTGTCAATGTAATACACCAAATAAACAAGTTTAAACATACAAACCACATGATCATTTCGATAGATGCAGAAAAGGCCTTTGACAAGATACAACATCACTTCATTATCAACATATTGGAGAGAGTCAGCATGGCCGGTTCATGTCATGACATAATAAAGGCAATATACAAAGCTCCAAAGGCCCAAATAATACTTAATGGGGAGAGACTGGAGGAATTCCCATTAAGATCAGGAACAAGACTTCTGGTTAGGATGGCGGTGTAGGTACCATGCCAAAGCAGCCTAGGGGGAAAAAAGACCAAAAAACTCAGCAAAATACAAACTTTTACTAAAAAGTGAGGTGTGTAGGAAATTGAAGCGGCAGCGGAGAAATAGAAGAGATCCAGAGCATCCAGAGCCTGCACAGGCCAGCAAAAGTGGCTCTGGCAGCTCAGCCATCCACGGTGGCAGCGGCACACAAGAAAGCCTCCAGCTCAGCTCCAGCCACAGGAAAAGCCAGGTGCGGGAGCTTCCACTCACACTGGCGCTCTCTGCAACTCAGGAAACATGAAGGGAGAGTGGCAGTGAGCAACGGAGGAGCAGACCACGAGGTAGAAGTACACGTGGAGCAGAGACAGAACCAGAGCAGCTGCAGCTCCCTCCCCTCCCCCACTGCCTGAGCCCAGCTCTGGCGAATAGAGCAGTGGTCCCGGGATCCGGCCATGCCAACTTGGGCCGACAGCAGGACCCAAGCAGGAGCAGAGTTTGGCAGCAACATCAGTGGCTCTGGCACCGGTAATAGCGGCCACAGCACTAGCAGCTCCAGTCGCGGCAGCAGCAGCAGGCGCAGCAGCAGCAGACCCAGGAGCGGCAGCAGCGGCAGACCCACCAGCAGCAGCTTCAGTGGAAGCAGCGGCAGTGGACACAGGACCAGTAGCTTCAGCAGCAGTGGTGGCTCCAGCAGTGGCAGCTACAGCAGCAGCAGAGGCAGCAGCAGCACTGGGTCCAGCAGCAGAACTTTCAGCAACAGCGGCTACAACACAGCAGCAGCTTGAGCAGCAGCAGTTCCAGCAGCAGGGGTGCAGATCTGCAGTGCCACACTTGCCAGGCTCGGTTTGCCCCACAGGAAAAGCCAGTGCCCAGCTCCAGAAATCAGAACATCAGCCCGACGACACACGCAGCAACTTGACTGAGACCAAAATCATCCAAGGTAACTGGGATTGCACCAGGGAAGGGTCTCACTTGGTCGCAAGCTGACTTGGACCCCTCAACAGACCAGAAATCTTATCCTCTTTGTTGATGGAGGATCTGGTCGTTATAATAACTACTCTTGCATACATACATGGGGCTGTTTTTGATTGAATGTGTACAGTGTTTAGTTAAATTTTAGAATCTACCTGTATTTTATTCCACTCAGCCTGCTTGAATACTCCCAAGGCAGGGAAACTCAACCCCTAGGAAGACCTTTATAGATACTCAGAATCTTAAGAGCCACACCCAACACCTTAAGCTGCTACCCTTAAAATATATAACATCAAATCAATTGATATAGCTAAGAATACCCAGCTAGCTAGAAAATCCAAACATTAACTTAATCCAAGATACAAAAATATATACATTATAACACAAGAAACACTAAAAAGCAAGACGATATAAATCCACCTAAAAGTATTAATGCATCAGAAATGTCCTCCAGTGAAAACGAGTTAGAGAAAATGCCTGAGAAAGACTTCAAAAAAATAAATAAATATGTTCAAAGAGGTCAAAGAACACATCAAAAGAATCAAAGAAGAAATAAAAGAGGAAATCAAGAGGAAATCAAAGGAATCAAAGAAGATGCAGAACACCAATTTAATGAAATAAAGAAGGCAATACAAGACATAAATAAGGAAATAGAAATAATAAAGAAAAACCAGTAAGAATTACTAGCAATAAAGAACACAGTTAATGAAATAAAAAACTCTATAGAAAATCTCACCAATAGGATGGATGAGGGAGAGGACAGAATATCTAAGCTAGAAGACCAGGTGGCAGACCTAATACAGTCCAAAAAAGAGAAAAACAAACTTATAGAAAAGTATGAGTGGGAATTTCAAGATATTCAGGACACTATGAAAAGATCCAATATAAGAATTCAGGGCATAGTAGAAGGAGAGGAATTCCACTCCAAAGGCATAGTAGGCGTCTTCAACAGAATCATAGAAGAAAATTTCCCCAAAATTGGGAGTTACCAATGCAGACACAGGAAGCCTTTAGAGCCCCAGTCAGACAAAACCTGAAAGAACCTCTCCTTGCCATATTATAATCAAACTTCCAAACACACACACCAAAGAAAAAATAATGAAAGCAGTTAGAAAGAAAAAACAAGTTACCTACAAAGGCAAGCCCATCAGGATTACAGCAGATTATTCAACACAAACTTTTAAAGCCAGAAGGACTTGGAGTGATATATTCCACGTTCTGAAAGATAACAACTGTCAACCAAGGTTACTTTTCCTGCAAAGTTATCCATTCAAATAGACGGAGAAATAAGGACATTCCATGACAAAAGCAGGTTAAAGAAGTATTTGAAGACAAAACCAGCTCTACAGAAAATACTTGATAGAATCCTCCATGCTGAAGAAAAGGAAAAGCACACATATAAGTAACCTAGAAAAAACAAGCATTACACAAATACTAGGTAACACAAGAGAGCACAGGTAGAACCAGAACCACAAAAAAAAAAAAAAAAAGGCAAACATAAATACACAACTTTCAATACTATCTCTTAATACCAACGGACTCAATGCCCCAACAAAAAGACATAGATTTGCAGACTGGGTTAAAAAGCAGGATCCTACAATTTGTTGCCTCCAAGAAACTCACCTTTCTACAAAGGATAGACATTATCTTAGGGTGAAAGTTTGGAAGACGGTGTTTCAAGCAAATGGGCCTAGAAAACAAAAAGGGGTTGCTATCCTAATATCTGACAAGTAGACTTTAGTCCAATGTTAGTCAAGAAAGATGAGGAAGGTCACTGTATATTGATTAAGGGTAGAATCCAACAGGAGGACATTACAATCCTAAACATATATGCACCTAACATGGGGGCTCCCAAATTCATCAAACAAACACTATTAGAACTAAGGTGACAGCTAACACCAAACACAGTGGTGGTGGGTGACTTTAACACCCCACTCTCATCAATTGACAGGTCATCCTGGGAAAAAATAAACAGAGAGGCATCTGGACTAAATGAGGTCATAGAAGGAATGGACTTAACAGATATGTACAGGAAATTTCATCCAAAGGCTGCAAAATATACATTCTTTTCAGCAACACATGGAACATTCTCTAAATTAGACCATATATTAGGACACAAAGCAAATCTTAACAAATTCAGGAAAATTGAAATAATTCCTTGCATTCTATCTGACCACAATGGAATTAAACTACAAATCAGTAGCAAGAAAGGCTATAGAGCATACACAAAATCATGGAAACTAAACAATACACTACTAAATGATGACTGGGTCTATGAAGAAATCAAGAAGGAAATCAAAAAAATTATAGAGTCAAACGATAATGAGAACACAACATACCAAAATCTCTGGGACACAATGAAGGCAGTTCTAAGAAGTAAATTTATAGCCTTAAGTGCCTATATTAAGAAATTAGAAAGGTCGCAAGTAAACGACCTAATGCTTCACCTTAAAGCCTTGGAGAAAGAAGAACAAGGCAAACCAAAAATCAGTAGATGGGAAGAAATAATAAAGATCAGGGCAGAAATTAATGAAATAGAAACAAAAAGAACAATCCAAAGAATTAACGAGACAAAGAGTTGGTTCTTTGAAAGGATATACAAGATTGATAAACCCATAGCAAATCTGTCCAAAAGAAAGAGAGAAGAGACACAAATTAAGAAAATCAGAGATGATCAAGGTAACATCACAACAGATTCCAGAGAAAATCAAAAAATCATAGGGACATACTATAAAAGCATATACTCCACGAAGTATGAAAATCTGAAAGAAATGGATGATTTCCTTGATCTATATGACCTACCTAAATTAAATCAAAATGAGATTAATCACTTAAATAGACCTATAACAAACATGGAGATCCGAGCAGTTATCAACAATCTCCCAACTAAAAAAAGCCCAGGCCCGGATGGATTCACTGCTGAATTTTACCAGACTTTTAAGGAAGAGCTAACACCATTGCTTCTTAAGCTTTTCCAGGAAATAGAAAAAGAAGGAATCCTACCAAACTCCTTCTATGAGGCCAGCATCACCCTGATACCAAAACCAGGCAAAGATAGAACAAAAAAAGAAAATTACAGACCAATCTCCATCATGAACATAGATGCAAAAATTCTCAACAAAATATTGGCAAACAGAATACAAGAGTATATCAAAAAGATCATTCACCCTGACCAAGTAGGCTTTATCCCAGAGATGCAGGGATGGTTCAACATATGCAAATCTATAAATGTAATACATTACATAAACGGGTTGAAGGACAAAAATCACATGATTATCTCATTAGACCCAGAGAAAGCATTTGACAAAATCCAACATCCCTTCATGATAATAGTCCTACAGAGACTGGGAATAGAAGGAACATATCTCAATATAATAAAGGCTATTTATGACAAGCCTACAGGCAACATATTACTAAATGGGGAAAAACTGGAAGCTTTTCCACTAAAATCAGGAACAAGACAAGGGTGTCCACTGTCCCCACTTTTATTTAATATAGTTTTGGAAGTCTTAGCCATAGCAATAAGGCAAGAGACACACCTAAAAGGGATACAAATTGGAAAGGCAGAGATCAAGTTATCATTATTTGCAGATGACATGATGCTATACATAAAGGACCCTAAAGGCTCTACTATCATACTGTTGGAGCTGATCAAAACCTACAGCAATGTAGCAGGATACAAAATAAACACACAGAAATCAGTAGCCTTCATATATGCTAACAACAAACACACAGAGGATGAAATCAGAGAATCACTCCCATTCACATTTGCATCAAAAAAAAAAAATAATAAAGTACCTTGGAATAAACCTAGCCAAGGAAGTAAAGAATCTCTACAATGAGGACTTTAAAACGCTCAAGAGAGAAATTGCAGAAGACACTAGAAAGTGGAGAAACATCCCTTGTTGCGGGATTGCAAGAATCAATATTGTACAAATGGCAATCTTACCTAAAGCAATCTACACATTTAATGCAATCCCTATCAAAATTCCAAAGGCTTTCTTCATGGAAATAGAAAAAACAATCCAAAAATTCATTTGGAAACAGAAAAAACCTCGAATATCTAAAATAATACTGAACAACAAAAATGAGGCTGGTGGTATCATCATACCTGATTTTAACCTATACTACAGAGCCATAGTAACAAAAACAGCATGGTACTGGCACAAAAACAGGCATGTAGATCAGTAGAACAGAATCGAGGACCCAGATGTAAGCCAAAGTAGCTATAGCCACCTGATATTCGATAAAAATGGCAAAAATACTCATTGGAGAAGAGACAGCCTTTTCAGCAAATAGTGTTTTGAAAACCGGACATATATCTGCAGAAGGATGAGAATAGATTCTTCTTTTTCGCCATGCACAAGATTTAAGTCCAAATGGATTAAAGACCTTAACATTAGACCTGAAACTCTGAAACTGCTAAAGGAAAAAGTAGGGGAAACCCTTCAACATATTGGTCTTGGCAAAGACTTTCTGAATACAACCCCAATTGCTCAGGCAATAAAAGCATAGATTAATCACTGGGATCTCATGAAATTACAAAGATTTTGCACTGCAAAGGACACTGTGAAAAAAGCAAAGAGGCAACCTACAGAATGGGAAAAAAATCATTGCCAGATATATATCTGGTTGAGGATTAATATCTAGGATGTACAAAGAACTCAAAAAGTTAAATAATAAGGAATCAAACAAGCCAATCAAAAAATGGGCTATGGAGCTAAATAGAGAGTTCTCAAAGGAAGAAATACGAATGGCATATAAGCAACTAAAACAATGTTCTATGACACTCGTCTTCAGGGAAATGCAGATTAAAACTACATTGAGATTCCATCTCACTCCTGTCAGATTGGCCACCATCATGAAAACAAATGATCATAAATGTTGGCGGGGATGTGGAAAAAAAGGAACCCTTCTGCACTGCTGGTGGGAATGCCATCTGGTCCAGCCATTGTGGAAATCAGTGTGGAGGTTCCTAAAACAGCTAAAAATTGATCTACCATATGACCCAACTATAGGACTCCTAGGCATATATCCAAAGGACTCATCCCATTTCCTTAAAAGTACGTGCTCAACCATGTTTATTGCTGCTCAATTTATAATAGCTGGGAAGTGGAACCAGCCTAGATGTCCCTCAACAGATGAGTGGATAATGAAGATGTGGCACATTTATACAATGGAGTTCTACTCAGCGGTAAAGAAAAATGAAGTTATGAAATTTGCAGAAAAATGGATGGACCTGGAAAGGATTATACTAAGTGAGGTAATCCAGGCCCAGAAAGCCAAGTGCCACATCTTCTTTCTCATATTGGGCTTCTGCGTGAGAATGAAAATACTTAGTAGCAGAGGCCAGTAATTTAAAAAGGAGACATAAAGGGTAGTGAAAGGAAAGGAGGAGGATACTTAATAGGTTGATATTGTATATATGTAAATACAATGAGTGTAATGGGGAGGTAATATGATGGAGAATGGAATTTCAAATGGGAAAGTGTGGGGGTAGGGAGGGAGGGAATTACCATGGGATATATTTTATAATCATGGAAAATGTTAATAAAAATTAAAAAAAAAAAAAGATCAGGAACAAGACAGGGTTGTCCACTCTCACCTCTGCTTTTCAATATAGTTCTGGAAGTCCTAGCTCAAGCAATAAGACAGGAGAAGGAAATAAAAGGGATACAATTTGGAAAGGAAGAAGTTAAGTTAGCTCTATTTGCTGATGACTTGATTGTTTATGTAAGAGACATGAGAGACTCCATCCAAAAACTCCTGAAGGTGATTAACTCCTATAGCAAAGTAGCAGGATACAAAATCAATGCACAAAAATCGGTAGCATTTTTGTATGCCAATGACAAAGATAGAGAAAAAGAAATAAGGGACATAGTCCCATTTTTAATAGCAACAAAAAAATGAAAATACCTTGGAATAACATTAAACATGGAAGTAAAAGATCTATACAACGAAAATATAAAAACTCTCAAAAAAGAAATTGAGGAGGACTTGAGAATATGTAAAGACCTCCCATGCTCCTGGATAGGCAGAATTAACATTGTGAAGATGACAATCCTACCGAAGGCCATATATGGATTTAATGCAATTCCAATTAAAATCCCTACAGTGTTCTTCACAGAGATAGAAAAAATGATCTCAAATTTCATATGGAAAAACAGAAGGCCTCGCATATCCAGTCATATCCTAAGCAAAAGAAATACCTCTGGTGGCATCACCATACCTGATCTAAAGCTATACTACAAAGCCATAGTAATAAAAAAGCATGGTACTGGCAGAAAAACAGGAGTATAGACCAATGAAATAGACTTGAGGACCTGGATTTTGGGTCAAGCAACTATAGCTACTTGATATTCTACAAAGGCCCAAACATTATAGGCTGGAAAAAAGATAGCATCTTCAACAAATGGTGCTGGACAAACTGGATAACCACATGCAGGAAACTTAAACTTGATCTATACATTTCACCATGTAGTACACTGAAATCCAAATGGTTCAAAGACCTCAACATAAGACCAGAAACTCGAATACTAGTGGAAGAAAATTTAGGAAGTCCTTTCATGATATAGGAATGGAAAAAGACTTCCTGAACAAAACCCCAGTGGCTCACATTCTTAGTCACTCAACCAGTGGGATCATATGAAGCTGAAGAGTTTCTTTACAGACAAGCATATAATAAGCAAAGACAATAGAATACCCACAGAATGGGAGAAAATATTTGTGGGTTATCCAACTGATAGAGGTCTAATCTCTAGAATCTACAAAGAACTCAAAATTCTAAACAATAAGAAGACAAACACCTCCCTCACAAAATGGTTCACAGAGTTGAACAGGCAGTTCACAGAGGAAGATATACAAATGGCAAACACACACTTAAGAAAATGTTCATCATCCCTAATCATCAGAGAAATGCAAATTAAAACAACTATGAGATTCCACCTTACCCCAATAAGGATAGCCAACATCAAAAAATCAAATGAAAATAAATGCTGGCAAGGATGTGGAAAAGCAGGAACACTCATTCACTGTTGGTGGGAATATAGGATGGTACAACCAATTTGGAAAGCAATATGGAGACTCCTGAAAAAGCTGACTATAGAGATACCAACAGACCCACCTATACCCTTACTGGGCATCTACCCTGAAACCTTCAAATGACAGGCCAGAGATATTTGCTCACCCATGTTTGTAGTGGCTCATTTCATTATAGCTAAAAGCTGGAATCAACCCAGATGTCCATCACTAGAAGAATGGATAACTAAGATGTGGTATATCTACACAATGGGATTCTATACAGCAGTAAGAATAAATGACACAAAGAAATTTGAGAAAAAATGGTTGAACCTGGAACAGATCATTCTCAGTGAACTTACCCAATCACAGAAAAAAATTCAACACATAGTCTTACTCATCTACAACACCTAACCTGAATCTACCCAAGATACCTTACATACCCAGCAAGCACCTCATGTACTAGACACTAGGATGGATGGGGAAGGAGGGGAGGGCACGTAATGGGTGAGAAACACTAATCTGGACCCAATTGGCAAAAGTACCATAAAATTCTACTTCATAAAATGCAGACCAAATGGCTGAACCTTCACTAGACCCTTACAGGAAACACCTGAACCATAAGACAATTGAGAGGGTAGGATCAAGTCTACCCTAAATCTGCTATATCTTCCCTCCCTCCCTCTCCCCCTACTCCTCTCTAACTCTTGTATATTAGTTATGTTTTCCCTCATTTTCTTAGTGGGGACTGACCTGTAACCCCCACTACCAGCATGGGGCTATCATCCACAATGACCTTTTGATCAGAGAAACCTACAAGGTTTCCCAAAACAATGACAGACTTTTGTCAGAGTACTTGATGACCCACCAAAGGTCAGTGGTAAGACCTTATTGCTAAAGACTCCATACACAGCTGACATGTAAAATGGAACAGCATGGCTGGAAGCCAGGAGTCAGTCCCCAGACAGTCAGCATGTCTAGTGCCAGAAGGTGCTACATGGGCAACTGGGGGAAATGACCAAGGTCTGACCAAGCAACTCATGGTCTAACCTACTTAGCAACAAATAAACTGATGTGATGCCCACACAAGTGCAATAGTGGCACACAGCCATGGTGGGGAACCAACTACTCTTGATTTGGCTCACTGACCCACTCAGTGGTATGAGACCCATAGCTGGAGCTGGGAAACAAGCCAGAACCATATCCAAACTTAAGCCCAGTCTCCAATATCAAGCTACAATCAATCATGGACTACAAGAGGGCCTACACCTATTAAACTCTCTATAAAAAAAAGTAAGAGCTATCTCATTTGCCCTGGTGCTAACTTACTCTCCATTGGAGAATCTGCTTCTCTTTTTCAGATTGATGCAGATCCTAAGGAGAGAGCTGCCCCAACATACCTCAAAAGGGCCCCAACTGAAACTAAGGAAAATTGGCGAAACAAGCAAGGGTGCTGTTTTCCTGATGAACCAGATACCAGCACCAAGGGGAAGGAGACCAACACAGAGAAAAATCATCCTACCAAATCAGAGAGCCAGAGCCTCAGAGGCCCCCCACACCTCATCACTGAAGCAGACCAAAAATGAACCCAACATGGCTCAGGGAAATTTTGTGGAAGAGGGGGCAGAAAGAATGTCAGTGTCACATGTTAGGTCATGATAGGCAGAGACATTTATCGTACCAATAACTGTGGGCTAACTCCACAGTGCATGACCCATTTACAGCAACAAGGAGGATCCATTGGGAGGGGGTAGATTATGGATGAGCCTACACAATGGTACCAAACTGCCTGTATTTGCTGAAAAGAAAACTAATAAACTAAATTTAAAAAAAAAAAGTACCCACAATTTGGCTAAGATTCTCCTAGCATCCACTGTGAAGTCCCCTGACCCCCAATGCCAACAATTCAAAAAACTAGTAGGGGAGCAAGATAGGAAGGGACCTTCCTGAGAAAGCCCCAAACTCCTTCATAACCAATGTGCTTACTGTAAAGAGATGGGACACTGGTTAAAAGAATGTCCTAAGAACCCTTCTCAGAAAATCAGGCACACAGAGCGAGTGCGTGTCCTAGAATTAGAAAGGATTGATGACTGAAGGAGATGGGGTTCGGACCCCCTCCTCGAACCTAGGGTAACTTTAAGAGTGGAGGAGACACCTATCACTTTTCTAGTGGATACTGGGGCATAGCATTCGGTGCTAACAAAACCCTAAGGGAAACTGTCAGATAAAAAGTCTTGGGTGCAAGGTATGAACCAGTATTCATGGACTATCCAAAGAACAGTGGACCTTGGCATGGGCCAGGTATCCCACTCTTTCATGATTATACCTGAATGTCCCTACCCCTTACTGGGAAGAGACCTACTAACCAAAATAGGAGCTCAAATTTCTTTTGACCTGGATGGGCCTCATCTTACTGCTAGAAATGGGCACCCAGTACAAATCTTGACCATGCAATTGGAAGATGAATATAGACTCCATCAACAACCAAGTCCCATGATGGATATTGCTGAGTGGTTGCAAAAGTTCCCCAATGCCTGGACAGAAACAGGGGGGATGGGACTAGCCTTCCATCCACCACCCATTTGGGTGGAATTAAAACCTGGAGTAATTCCCGTCAGAGTGAGGCAATACCTCGTGTCGACAGAAGCCTATATGGGAATTACCCCCCATATTAGGGTACACCAGGACCTTGGGGTGCTTGTCTCCTGCCACTCTACATGGAATACTCCACTCCTACTGGTAAAGAAGCCACATACCAGGGATTATAGGCCAGTCCAGGACCTAAGAGATGTTAAAACAAACGGGTGATGGATATCCACCCAGCAGTTCCAAACCCCTATACTCTCTTAAGCTCCTTGCCTCCCTTCAGAATGTGGTATACTGTTTTGGACTTAAAAGGTGCCTTCTTTTTTTAAAATTATTTATTTATTTATTTATTTGAGAGCGACAGACACGGAGAGAAAGACAGATAGAGGGAGAGAGAGAGAATGGGCTCGCCAGGGCTTCCAGCCTCTGCAAACGAACTCCAGACGCATGCTCCCCCTTGTGCATCTGGCTAATGTGGGACCTGGGGAACCGAGCCTCGAACCGGAGTCCTTAGGCTTCACAGGCAAGTGCTTAACCTCTAAGCCATCTCTCCAGCCCAAGATGCCTTCTTTAGTCTACCTTTGGCAACACAAAGCCAGTCACTATTTGCCTTTGAATGACATGACCCTGAACAAGGGTTTAATGGACAGTTGACCTGGACACAACTATGCCGAGGATTCAAAAACTCGCCTACCCTGTTTGATGAGGCTTTGCATGAGGGTCTGGGTGAGTACTGGTAACTGCACCCACATTTGACTTTATTGCAATATGTTGATGACATTGTGATAGCCACAGACACAGCTCAGGCTTGCCAAGCAGGCATGGAAGATTTACTAACAATTTTAGGATACTTGGGGTATTGTGCTTCTGCCAAAAAGGTCCAAATTTGTTTAAGAGAAGTAAATATCTGGTATACATTCTTAAAGATGGACAGAGATGGCTATCCCAGGCCAGAAAAGAGACTGTGTTAAGTATACCAACTCCCACCACCTGCAGAGCTGTGCATGAGTTCCTGGTATCTGCTGGGGTTTGCCATTTATGGATCCCTGGGTTTGCTGAGAAAGCCAGGCCCTTATATGAATTGACCAAAGAAGGGAGTCCCTTCCAGTGGACTTCAGCCCAGGATCAGGCATTTAATGAAATAAAACAGGCCCTGCTGACTGCACCTGCACTAGCATTGCCTGACATTAACAAGGCGTTCCGCCTCTATGTAGATGAAAAAAATGGAATAGCTAAAGGAGTGTTAACTCAGACATTGGGACTTTGGAATTGGCTGGTTGCTTACTTGTCAAAGAAACTGGATCCCATAGCGGCAGGATGGCCACCATACCTACGAATAATAGCAGCTACAGCCCTTTTGGTAAAAGATGCCAACAAATTAACATTAGGGCAGGAACTGCAGGTGGTCACTCCCCATGCCATAGAGGGAGTTCTCAAACAACCTCCCGACCGGTGGATGAGTAATGCTCGCATAACCCATTATCAAAGCCTGCTTTTGAACCTGCTGCAAATGCAATTCTTTCCCAGCACAGCTTTAAACCCTGCCACCCTGCTGCCAGACCTGGAGCTGGAGGGACCCATCCATGATTGCACAGAGATCCTGAGTCAGGGTTTACAGCATCAGAGAAGGCTTGACTGACCAGCCCCTGCCAGACGCTAAAGTTACTTGGTATACTGATGGCAGTAGCTTCATGAAAAATGGACAAAGGTATGTGGGGGCTGAGTGAGACAGAGACTGTCTGGGCATCAGCATTACCTAGAGGGACTTCTGCACAGCAGGTGGAACTTATTGTTCTGACAAAGGCTTTGCAACTAGGCAAAGGCAAGAAGCTGAATGTGTATACAGACAGCCGTTATGCCTTTGTGAATGCCCATGTACATGGGGCTATCTATCAAGAGAGAGGCCTCCTCACAGCAGAAGGAAAGACAATCAAAAACAAAGAGCAAATTTGAGACTTGTTGGATACCTTATGGTTGCCCACTAAACTAGCCATTATGCATTGCCCTGGCAACCAAAGAAATGATACTCTTGTGGCCAGGGGAAATATGAGAGTGGATGAAGTTGCTAAGAGGGCTGCCCTAGATGCTGAACTGGTGTTGACTCTACTCCCAGACCCAGGACCTCCAACTTTACCTGACACTCCAGGTAATTCAAAGGAAGACGCCAAACAGATTAGCAAGTTGCCTTTAACACAAGAGGATGCTGGAGGTTGGATCAAAAGTGAGGATGATAAGTTGATCCTTCCCACACACCTGGCTCAGCAGCTTCTCCAACATTTGCACCCTACACATCTGGGCACAAAGTGGACTGCAAATCTGATAAGACACAGTCACCTTAAAATGCTCAATTTAAGAACTCACATTGAAGAAATTGCTAACAAATGCCTAAGTTGTAAGATGACTAATGCAGACAATCATCCTAAAGGAAATGGGACATGCCAGCGAGGCTCCAAGCCTGGAGAACACTGGGAATTGGACTTTACTGAGGTAAAACCTGGTAAATATGGGTACAGATATCTTTTAGTTTTGGTAGATACTTTTTCAGGTTGGACAGAGGCTTTCTCCACCAAGCATGAAACAGCTCAAGTGGTAACTAAGAAAATCCATCCTTCCCATGGAATGTCTGCTCTTTTGAGCTCAGACAATGGGCCAGCCTTTATCTCTCAGGTAACACAGGAAGTTGTTAAAATTTTGCGGGCAAATTGGAAATTACACTGTGCTTATAGACCCTTTATAGCTTTAGCTCAAGACAGGTAGAAAGAATGAATAGGACTTTAAAGGAGACCCTTACTAAATTAACCAGGGAGACCAGCAGGGACTGGGTATCTCTCCTTCCCTTTTCCCTCTATGGATGCAAAACATGCCCTACATGATAGGCTTAACACCCTATGAAATAATGTTTGGGAGGCCACCCCCAATTCTGCCTGATTTAAAGGAAGAGTTAATTGCTGAATTTGATAATCAACAATTGCATGAATCTCTTCAATCTCTTGTTAGAAACCATAAAGAGGTATGGCCAAGGTTGAAGGCCATATATGAGAATGGACCTCCTCCACCAAGTCATGGTTATAATCTGTGAGACTGGGTATTTGTTCACCACCATCTCCATGAGACATTGCAGCCCCACTGGAAGGGACACTATGTCATCATTCTGACCACGCCTACTGCTGTCAAGGTGAATGGAATTGCTACTTGGATTCATCACACCCACATCCAACCAGCAGATCCAATAGCTGCACCTGAGGACTACCAACCACAATGGAAAATCGACCAGGAATGCAGCACCCCCACTCAAGCTCAAACTCAAATGCTTTTGATCTTAACCATGTTCCTAACTGTATGTACTTCCAACCCACACCAGGCTGTCATGACCAAATAGATACAATACAGCTCATGGTGTTAAGAACTCAGTACCATCCTCCACAACCTCTTCTCTAGTAAAGACCCAAGGTTGGGTCTCTTAAAGTTACAATTAGAGGGGGGAATGAAAGACCCAGAAACTAAATTAACACCATGAAGGGATTCAGTAAGGTGCTGCCCTGGCTGGGCCTAATTTTCAGGTTTTCCATTTAGGCAGAAGGCAACTTCCCTGACATATGGTTCAGGAAGGTGCCCACCCAAAGGCCAGAGTCACCCCTAGCCTAGACATGCCCAGGACATGTCTGAGGACTGTCCTCTCTGCTCTTTCTGCCCCAGCCAATCACAATGAAGACTACCTCATCTGCCTGGGGTTCCCCTAGCTCCTACCTCCGTCCTGCCCCCAACCTTGCCCACCAAAATCTTCCTGCCTCCATTCTGCCCCCAATTTTGCCTGCTGAAATGCCAAGCCAATCAGAAGAATACTGTTTAAATCAACCAATCATGTATCTATCCCTTACCTCCTTGTGCAAGTTTCTACATAAATCCTACCCTCCTGCTACTCGAGACCGAGCTTAAGCCCGAATTAAAGCTCCTTGCCCTTGCATACATGTTTGGTTCTCCTTGGTGGTCACTGGGGGTGCCGAGAACTGGCGATAACAATTATATATGTACATAGTACTTGAATTTGGTATAGTGTGCCTCTGTAAAAGTCAGAGAACAGTCTTGTGCTCTGGTGGATGGATTAATTAATATGTATATAAATAACCATCAGGCAAATCCAGATATGCAAAGACAGAGTATCAGCTCCCTCCTTTTAGTGCTCAAATTCTAGATTCTGTTTAATGAAATCTTCACAAAGAAATTATGTCTTATGCTTTCATAATAATTATATGAGAGTACTTATTAAAAATCAATTCATAGGAATCTGTTTCCACATTTTGATTGACTAATTTTATTGTATAACCCAAGAAAATTGAATTTTATATCTACTTTGAATAAAATGCTCTAAATGAGATGAAAGAAGGAAAAAAGGAAGATACAAGAGTTCTTCAAAATGTTATACTCATTTTTGTATCAGGTGATTTCTCCAGGAGTGAATTATATAGCTTTCATGTAATTTTGACACATTCTACAAAGGGTAACAAATAATTATTTTCTTTAAATATTTTTTGTTTAATGTTATAACCTTACATTGAATACTTTTGGACAGATAAAGTGTGGCAAGCTTTAGGAAGAATTTTCTGTGACTTTGCTGATCTCTATATCAGGATATAATATGTTATATAACTTTAGTCTTTGAGTAAGCATTCATTCTGCCTGTGTCTATGGGCCAAAACCAATCCAAATACCTTTGACATTTATATTTGATATTGCCAGAAAAACTAGGTGTGTGTGTGTGTGTGTGTGTGTGTGTGTGTGTGTGTGTGCAAGTACACAGGCAAGAGACTGGGGACACTTGTGTGGTGGAGGCTTCATATTGCCTGTACTTCCAGGAAATGCCCCTTAACAATTCTGCTTCTGTTTGTAGATTTTCTGCTATGTGTAAAATAAACATATATAGAAGTACTTAGTTCAGTTTGAACACTTACTACAGAATAGCTTTATAAATATTATTACAGTAACTATAATTTAAAAGACTTCAAAGTTAAATATAAAAGGAATATTGCCCTGCAATATAAAATTATTTTTAGAAAAATTATTTCTAGAAAAGGCTTTTTAGGAAGGAAGGAGGTACAAGTAGGTATTTTCCTTAGACTGAAGAAGCTAGGTTGAAGAAAATGCTTTTTACTTCTACAGAAAAATGTGTGTTTGAATTGTTTTTCCATGGCAGAAAAATTAGAAATGCTTTGGTTTTATCATGTTATGACCCTGGATGCAACTGGATTAATGTGATAGTCTTTGGATCAAATAAAGTATCATAATTAAGGGTTACAAAATGTGGAAACTATCTCAATGTCCATCATTAGGTAAAGGGAAAAACACAATATGGTTTTCTTCATACTGGGGAGTAATATTTGATCATGAGAGAAGTGAAGTACTAGTATGTGCCACAATATGAATGCATCTCCATAATGTCATATTGAATAAAAGTAGTTAGGTACAAATGGCTTCATAGTGCTTGATTCACTTATGCATAGTAACACAAAGTGTATTCTGTTGTTGGAAGAGCAATGGGTGAGTCAGCAGATAAATAGCAGGCACCTTTTGGTGCTGGAGACTATGTTAATTTGTGATGAATAAAAGCCCAGGTCAGATGTTCTATTCCTATGTAAAGCCTTTTGTGGGCATTGCAAACTGCTTATGGTTTTACCATAAAAGTGTCTGGCTTTGTGTCTCTCACATATTTTCTCTCATAGGTGCCTTCTATTTTAGTGCTTTCCATTCATGGCTTAACTTCCTAAATTGTAAACTTGGTAAGGGCAGGGACTATGCTATACTCATCTTTGTCACCTTGAACATGATTGATGCCCAGAATATGTTTCAGACTTAATGGGCATCATAACCCAACTATCATATAGATTCCATGACTGAAAATAAACTTTAGCAACTTTAAACTCATTTCACATTTTTCTTTCTGTAAGTGACTAAAACTGGGCATGTAAGAAATTTTGTTTTTACTGCTATTGTATCCCTTATCTAGGGCTTTTGACACACATTTTTCCTAGGCCAGGCTTGTGTATTTGTGCCTCAGCAGGTCGATGGCTATGGTGGTGAATGAGTCAGTTGTCATCCAGCCTCCAGAGGGAAAGCACAGTTATTCCTTGCTGGCCAGACTGAGGTAATCCTCCCCTCCTAGTGCCCTTTCTAATGGAGGACATAAAGCAGTTGGAATTCAGAGCATTGCAAAGGGAATTAAGATAAACACTAGTGTGCTGAATTTGGCTTCTTTAGGTTTATTCTGATTCATGATTGATTAGTTTTAAAATTGCATGTTTAATCCCAATGACTATTGCTTCATAGGAGGCCAGATACCAAGAAAAATGTGATCAAGAAATAGTAGTGTGAACTAGTTTGAGTAGACAAATCAAAAACAGATATTATTGTCCAGAGAAATATTGCTCTAGGCTAGAAGTATAATGTGAAAATCACTCCCAAGTTTTAGAATAGCTAACCTTGTTCATGATTGCTTATCCTCTATTCACTTTGCAAAAGACTTTTTGGAGCTGCTTGATGTTGCATAAAATACTCCCTGCCAAATTTTTTTCTTTTCTGCTAGCAATGTATTCAGCATTTCGTGACTGAGAACATGCATGTGACTTGTGACTTAGGTTGCTATTAGCTATAGTGCAGAAGAAGAGACATTTGGGTTCCTGGCAGGATTTGATCACTAGTTCCCATGTTAGTTGTACTGAGCTGTAAAAATGACTGCAGTTGGGGTAATACCGCTCAGTACACAGGGAGTAGTCTAACATTTGTATAGTTGAATTTGAAATGTTTATTTTTTTCAAATAACTCTATTTTTCTCCCCCCGCCCCCTCTTTTCTTTTTCTTTTCTTTTCTTTCTTTTTTTTTTTTTTTTTACTATTTTATTTATTCATGTGTGTATGTGTGAGAGAGAAGAGAGACAGACAAAGAGAATAGGGAGACTTCCGGTTAAGATGGCAGCGTAGGTACCACGCCAAAGCAGCCTAGGGGGGAAAAAAGACCAAAAAAACTCAGCAAAATACAAACTTTTACTAAAAAGTGAGGTGTATAGGAAATTGAAGTAGCAGCAGAGAAGTAGAAGAGTTCCAGAGCATCCAGAGCCCGCACAGGCGGGAAAAGCGGCTCCGGAAGCTCGGTCAACCGCCGCGGCCGCGGCGCACCAGAAAGCCGCCAGACTCGGCTAGAGCAGCAGGAAAAGCCAGGTGCCGGAGCTTTCCCTCACACCGCGCTCTCCGCAACTTGGGAAACGTGAGGGGAGGGCGGCAGCGAGCAACGGAGGAGCAGACTGCGAGGTAGAAGAACGCTTGGAGCAGCGAGAGAACCAGAGCAGCTGTGGCTCCCTCCCATTGCCCACTGCCTGAGTCCACCTCCAGCGAACAGAACAGCAGCCCGGGACCCAGCCACACAAACAGCAGGACCCAAACAGGAGCAGAGTTCGGCAGCAACATCAGCGACTCCAGCACCAGTAGCAGCGGCCCCAGCAGCAGCAGACCCAGGAGTGGCAGCAGCGGCAGACTCGGCAGCAGCAGCTTCAGGGGGAGCAGCAGCAGTGGACACAGCAGCAGCAGCTTCAGCAGCAGTGGTGGCTCCAGCAGTGGCAGCTACAGCAGCAGCAGAGGCAGCAGCAGCGGTGGGTCCAGCAGCAACACCTTCAGCAGCAGTGGCTACAGTCCCAGCAGGGGCAGCTTGAGCAGCAGCAGTTCCAGCAGCAGGGGTGCTGATCTGCAGGGCCACACTTGCCAGGCTCAGTTTGCCCCACAGGAAAAGCAAGTGCCCAGCTCCAGAAATCAGAACAGCAGCCCGACGGCCCAGGCAGCAACTTGACTGAGACCAAAATCATCCAAGGTAACTGGGATTGCACCAGGGAAGGGTCTCACTTGGTCGCAAGCTGACTTGGATCCCTCAACAGACCAGAAATCTTAACCTCTTTGTTGATAGAGGATCTGGTCGTTATAATAACTACTCTTGCATACATACTTGGGGCTGTTTTTGATTGAATGTGTATAGTGTTTAGTTAAATTTTAGAATCTACCTGTATTTTATTCCACTCAGCCTGCTTGAATACTCCTATAGCAGGGAAACTCAACTCCTAAGAACATCTTTGTAGATACTCTGAGAGTCTCAAGAGCCACACCTAACACCTTAAGGTCCTACCCTGAAAATATATAACATCAAATCAATTGATACAGCTAAGAATACACAGCTAGCTAGAAAATCCAAGCATTAACTTAATCCAAGATGCAAAAATATATACATTATAACACAAGAAACACTAAAAAGCAAGGTGATATAAACCCACCTAATGTCCTCCAGTGAGAAAGAGTTAGAGGAAATGCCTGAGAAAGAGTTCAAAAGAATGATTGTAAATATGCTCAAAGAAGTCAGAGAACAAATCAAAGGAGTCAAAGAGGAACATAAAGGGGAAATCAAAGGAATCAAGGAAGATGCAGGACACCAATTTAATGAAATAAAGAAGGCAATACAAGACATAAATAAGGAAATAGAAATCATAAAGAAAAACCAGCCAGAATTACTAGCAATGAAGAACACAGTTAATGAAATAAAAAACTCTGTAGAAAATCTCACCAGTGGGATGGATGAGGGAGAGGACAGAATATCTAAGCTAGAAGACCAGGTGGCAGACCTAATGCAGTCCAACAAACAGAAAGACAAACTTATAGAAAAGTATGAGTGGGAATTTCAAGATATTCGGGACACTGTGAAAAGATCCAATATAAGAATTCAGGGCATAGTAGAAGGAGAAGAACTCCACTCCAGAGGCATAGTAGGCATCGTCAACAAAATCATAGAAGAAAATTTCCCCCAAATTGGGAAAGAGGTGCCAATGCAGATACAGGAAGCCTTTAGAACCCCAGTCATATAAAAACCAGAAAGAACCTCTCCTCGCCATATTATAATCAAACTTCCAAACACACACACCAAAGAAAAAATATTGAAAGCAGTTAGAGAGAAAAATCAAGTTACCTACAAAAGCAAACCCATCAGGATTACAGCAGATTATTCAACACAAACTTTTAAAGCCAGAAGGACTTGGAGTGATATATTCCACGTTCTGAAAGATAACAACTGTCAACCAAGGCTACTTTATCCTGCAAACTTATCCATTCAAATAGATGGAGAAATAAAGATATTCCATGACAAAACCAGGTTAAAGGAATATTTGAAGACAAATCCAGCTCTACAGAAAATACTTGATAGAATCCTCCATGCTGAAGAAAAGGAAAAGCACACATATAAGGAACCTGGAAAAAACAAGCAATACACAAATACTAGTTAACAGAAGAGAGTGCAGTAGAACCAGAAACACACACACACACACACAAAAATGGCAAACAAAAATACACACCTTTCAATAATATCTCTTAATATCAATGGCCTCAATGGCCCAACGAAAAGACATAGATTTGCAGACTGGGTTACAAAGCAGGATCCTACAATTTGTTGTCTCCAAGAAACTCACCTTTCTACAAAGGATAGACATTATCTTAGGGTGAAATGTTGGAAGATGGTGTTTCAAGCAAATGGGCCTAGAAAACAAGCAGGGGTTGCTATCCTAATATCCGAAAGGGTAGACTTTAGTCCGACGTTAGTCAAGAAAGATAAGGAAGCTCACTTTATATTGATTAAGGGCACATTCCAACAGGAGGACATTACAATCCTAAACATATATGCACCTAACATGGGGGCTCCCAAATTCATCAAACAAATACTATTAGAACTAAGGTCACAGATAACACCAAACACAGTGGTGGTGGGTGACTTTAACACCCCACTCTCATCAATTGACAGGTCATCCCAGGAAAGAATAAACAGAGAGGCATCTGGACTAAATGAGGTCATAGAAGGAATGGACCTAACAGATATATACAGGACATTTCATCCAAAGGCTGCAAAATATACATTCTTTTCAGCAGCACATGGAACATACTCTAAAATAGACCATATATTAGGACACAAAGCAAATCTTAACAAATTCAGGAAAATTGAAATAATTCCTTGCATTCTATCTGACCACAATGGAATTAAACTACAAATCAGTAGCAAGAAAGGCTATAGAGCATACACAAAATCATGGAAACTAAACAATACACTACTAAATGATGAGTGGGTCAATGAAGAAATCAAAAAGGAAATCAAAAAATTTATAGAGTCAAATGATAATGAGAACACAACATACCAAAATCTCTGGGACACAATGAAGGCAGTTCTAAGAGGTAAATTTATAGCCTTAAGTGCCTATATTAAGAAATTAGAAAGGTTGCAAGTAAACGACCTAATGCTTCGCCTTAAAGCCATGGAGAAAGAAGAACAAGGCAAACCAAAAATCAGTAGATGGGAAGAAATAATAAAGATTAGGGCAGAAATTAATGAAATAGAAACAAAAAGAACAATCCAAAGAATTAATGAAACAAAGAGTTGGTTCTTTGAAAGGATAAACAAGATTGATAAACCCTTAGCAAATCTGACCAAAAGAAATTGAGAAGAGATACAAATTAATAAAATCAGAGATGAACAAGGTAACATCACAACAGATTCCAGAGAAATTCAAAAAATCATAGAGACATACTATAAAAGCATATACTCCACAAAGTATGAAAATCTGAAAGAAATGGATGATTTCCTTGATCTATATGACCTACCTAAATTAAATCAAAATGAGATTAATCACTTAAATAGACCTATAACAAACATGGAGATCCGAGCAGTTATCAACAATCTCCCAACTAAAAAAAGCCCAGGCCCGGATGGATTCACTACTGAATTTTACCAGACTTTTAAGGAAGAGCTAACACCATTGCTTCTTAAGCTTTTCCAGGAAATAGAAAAAGAAGGAATCCTACCAAACTCCTTCTATGAGGCCAGCATCACCCTGATACCAAAACCAGGCAAAGATAGAACAAAAAAAGAAAATTACAGACCAATCTCCCTCATGAAGATAGATGCAAAAATTCTCAACAAAATATTGGCAAACAGAATACAAGAGTATATCAAAAAGATCATTCACCCTGACCAAGTAGGCTTTATCCCAGAGATGCAGGGATGGTTCAACATACGCAAATCTATAAATGTAATACATTACATAAATGGGTTGAAGCACAAAAATCACATGATCATCTCATTAGATGCAGAGAAAGCATTTGACAAAATCCAACATCCCTTCATGATAAAAGTCCTACAGAGACTGGGAATAGAAGGAACATATCTCAATATAATAAAGGCTATTTATGACAAGCCTACAGCCAACGTATTACTAAATGGGGAAAAACTGGAAGCTTTTCCACTAAAATCAGGAACAAGACAAGGGTGTCCACTGTCTCCACTTCTATTTAATATAGTTTTGGAAGTCTTAGCCATAGCAATAAGGCAAGAGATACACATAAAAGGGATACAAATTGGAAAGGAAGAAATCAAGTTATCATTATTTGCAGATGACATGATTCTATACATAAAGGACCCTAAAGACTCTACTAGCAAGCTGTTAGAGCTGATCAAAACCTACAGCAATGTAGCAGGATACAAAATAAATACACAGAAATCAGTAGCCTTCATATATGCTAACAACAAACACACAGAGGATGAAATCAGAGAATCACTCCCATTCACAATTGCATCCAAAAAAATAAAATACCTTGGAATAAACCTAACCAAGGAAGTAAAGAATCTATACAATGAGAACTTTAAAACACTCAAGCGAGAAATTGCAGAAGACACTAGAAAGTGGAGAAACATCCCTTGTTCCTGGATTGGAAGAATCAATATCGTGAAAATGGCAATCTTACCTAAAGCAATCTACACATTTAATGCAATCCCTATCAAAATTCCAAAGGCTTTCTTCATGGAAATAGAAAAAACAATCCAAAAATTCATTTGGAATCACAAAAAACCTCGAATATCTAAAATAATACTGAGCAACAAAAAAGAGGCTGGTGGTATCACCATACCTGATTTTAACCTAGACTACAGAGCCATAGTAACAAAAACAGCATGGTACTGGCACAAAAACAGACATGTAGATCAGTGGAACAGAATAGAGGACCCAGATGTAAGCCAAAGTAGCTATAGCCACCTGATATTCGATAAAAATGCCAAAAATACTCATTGGAGAAGAGACAGCCTCTTCAGCAAATGGTGTTTTGAAAGCTGGATAAATATCTGCAGAAGGATGAAAATAGATTCTTCTCTCTCGCCATGCACAAGAATTAAGTCCAAATGGATTAAAGACCTTAACATCAGACCAGAAATTTTGAAACTGCTAGAGGAAAAAGTAGGGGAAACCCTTCAACATATTGGTCTTGGCAAAGACTTTCTGAATACAACCCCAATTGCTCAGGCAATAAAACCACAGATTAACCACTGGGACCTTACAGACAATTTTTTTCAAGGCAAGGAGCCTTAGGGATAAAATGAAAGGATATTAAAGGACTCAGATTAACCACTGGGAAATTACAAAGATTTTGCACCGCAAAGGACACAGTGAAAAAAGCAAAGAGGCAACCTACAGAATGGGAAAAAATCTTTGCCAGCTATATATCTGATAGAGGATTAATATCTAGGATATACAAAGAACTCAAAAAGTTAACCAATAAGGAATCAAACAAGCCAATCAAAAAATGGGCTAAGGAGCTAAATAGAGAGTTCTCAAAGGAAGAAATACGAATGGCATATAAGCACCTAAAAAAATGTTCTACGTCACTAGTCATCAGGGAAATGCAGATTAAAACTACATTGAGATTCCATCTCACTCCTGTCAGATTGGCCACCATCATGAAAACAAATGATCATAAATATTGGCGGGGATGTGGAAAAAAAGGAACCCTTCTGCACTGCTGGTGGGAATGCAATCTGGTTCAGCCATTGTGGAAAACAGTGTGGAGGTTCCTAAAGCAGCTAGAGATTGATCTACCATATGACCCAGCTATAGCACTCCTAGGCATATATCCAAAGGACTCATCTCATTTCCTTAGAAGTACATGCTCAACCATGTTTATTGCTGCTCAATTTATAATAGCTGGGAAATGGAACCAGCCTAGATGTCCCTCAACAGATGAGTGGATAATGAAGATGTGGTACATTTATACAATGGAGTTCTACTCAGCGGTAAAGAAAAATGAAGTTATGAAATTTGCAGAAAAATGGATGGACCTGGAAAGTATTATACTAAGTCAGGTAACCCAGGCCCAGAAAGCCAAGCGCCACATGTTCTCTCTCATATGGGGATCCTAGCTACAGATGATGGGGCTTCTGTGTGAGAATGAAAATACTTAGTAGCAGAGGCCAGTAAGTTAAAAAGGAGACATAAAGGGTGGAGAAAGGAAGGGAGGAGGATACTTAATAGGTTGATATTGTATATATGTAATTACAATGATTGTAATGGGGAGGTAATATGATTGAGAATGGAATTTCAAACAGGAAAGTGTGGTGGTGGGGAGGGAGGGAATTACCATGGGATATATTTTATAATCATGGAAAATGTTAATAAAAATTAAAAAAAAAAAAAGAAAGAAATTAGAAAGGTCGCAAGTAAACGACCTAATGCTTCGCCTTAAAGCCTTGGAAAAAGAAGAACAAGGCAAACCAAAAATCAGTAGACGGGAAGAAATAATAAAGATTAGGGCAGAAATTAATGAAATAGAAACAAAAAGAACAATCCAAAGAATTAATGAAACAAAGAGTTGGTTCTTTGAAAGGATAAACAAGATTGATAAACCCTTAGCAAATCTGACCAAAAGAAAGAGAGAAGAGAATAGGTACACCAGAGCCTCTAACCACCCATGGCAAACAAACTCCAGATGCAAGTGTCATCTTGTGCATCTGGCTTTTATATGGTACCTGGAGATTCGAATCAGTTCCTTTTGGCTTTGCAGGCAAATGTCTTAACAGCTAAGCCATCTCTCCAGCCCTCCCTCTCTTTCTTTGCTCCCCTCTCTCTGTGTTTGTGTGTGGCTGTCACTGTGTCATTAATCCCAGCACTTGGAAGGCAGAGATAGGAGGATCACAATGAGTTCAAGGCCACCCTGAGACTACATAGTGAATTCCAGGTCAACCTGGACTAGAGTGAAACCCTTCCTCGGAAAAACAAAACAAAACAAAACAAAAACAGAATAACGAAACTTCAAAAATCCTTTAGTACAAAAAAAGCAGAACTTTTGTCTTAGCTGTATTGAAGTTTTGAATTGGGAATGCCCAAAGAAATGTTATTTCAGGTCTGAATAACCTAGATGTTCTCTGAAATATTGCTGTTATATTTCTATATTGCATTATGCTTGACTCACATTTCTTCTTTTTCCACTTTTTATTAACAAATTCCACAACTATAAAAAATATCCCATGGTAATACCCTCCCTCCCCCCACCTCCCCCTTTGAAACTCCATTTTCCATCATATCCCCTCCCCATCTCAATCAGTCTCTCTTTTATTTGGATGTCATCAACTTTTCCTCCTATTATGATGGTCTTGTGTAGGTAGTGTCAGGCACTGTGAGGTCATAGATATCCAGGCCATTTTGTGTCTGGAGGGAGCATGTTGTAAGGAGTCCTACCCTTCCTTTGGCTCTTACATTCCTTCTGCCACCTCTTCTTCATTAGACCCTAAGCCTTGGAAGGTGTGATAGAGATATTGCAGTACTGAGCACTGCGGTCACTTCTTTCCAGCACCATGATACTTTCTGAGTCGTCCCAAGGTCACTGCCATCTGAAAAGAGAAGATTCTTTACCAAAAGTGAGAGTAGCACTAATAAAAGGGTATGAACATTAAGAGAAGTGCTTACTGGGCAGTTTGATAAGCATAGTATATACATTTAGCCAGACAATTTTTTTCAAGGCAAGGAGCCTTAGGGATAAAATGAAAGGATATTAAAGGACTCAGATTAGAAACAGAAGTAGAAAAGATGAACAGTTGTGTCACTGGGGGCAGTATCTGATCTCTAATCAGGCTGTTGCACACTTCAAGTCTGGGCTGTGTCAACATGTGCCATTTTGACATTATCATATTGAAAAGAAACTTTGTTCTTATTTAATTCTACAAAGGCATTTGTTATTTACTAGGTCTAAAAACAACAAAGGCCTTTGTAAGGAGCACTTAATTAGATCTTTGAAGGGGGGCATAGAAACTAATTTCAGGATTTTGAAAGGATCTTTAAACGAGTTTAGGAAGAAGGTAAGTTCTTTTTTGAATCCTTTGGTATTTCAAAGATGAAAACTTTTTGTGCACAAAAAGGATAGGTTTATTATTATTTTTATTATTTTTTAAATTTTCGTTAACATTTTCCATGATTATAAAAAAAATCCCATGGTAATACCCTTCCTCCCCCTGCCACACTTTCGCCTTTGAGATTCCATTCTCCATCATATTACCTCCCCATCTCAATCATTGTACTTACATATATACAATACCAACCTATTAAGTACCCTCCTCCCTTCCTTTCTCTTCCCTTTATATCTCCTTTTTAATTAACTGGCTTCTGCTAGTATTTTCCTTCTCATGCAGGAGCCCAGTCATCTGTAGCTAGGATCCACATATGAGGGAGAATATGTGGCCCTTGGCTTTCTGGGCCTGGGTTACCTCACTTAGTATAATCCTTTCCAGGTCCATCCATTTTTCTGCAAATTTCATAACTTCATTTTTCTTTACCATAGAGTAGAACTCCATTGTATAAATGTGCCACATCTTCATTATCCACTCATCAGTTGAGGGACATCTAGGCGGGTTCCATTTCCCAGCTTAAATTATAAATTGAGCAGCAATAAACATGGTTGAGCACGTACTTCTAAGGAAATGAGATGATTTCTTCGGATATATGCCTAGGAGTGCTATAGGTGGGTCATATGGTAGATCAATTTTTAGCTCTTTTAGGAACCTCCACACTGATTTCCACAATGGCTGGACCAGATTGAATTCCCACCAGCAGTGTAGAAGGGTTCCTCTTTTTCCACATCCCCACCAACATTTATGATCATTTGTTTTCATGATGGTGGCCAATCTGACAGGAGTGAGATGGAATCTCAATGTAGTTTTAATCTGCATTTCCCTGATGACTAGTGACATAGAACATTTAAAAAAAAATTTTATTAGCATTTTCCATGATAATAAAAAAAATCCCATGGTAATTCCCTCCCTCCCCCCTCCACTTTCCCCTTTGTAGAACATTTTTTTAGATGCTTATATGCCATTCGTATTTCTTCCTTTGAGAATGCTCTATTTAGCTCCATAGCCCATTTGTTGATTGGCTTGTTTGATTCCTTATTATTTAACTTTGTGAGTTCTTTGTATATCCTAGATATTAATCCTCTATCAGATATATAGCTGGTGAAGATCTTTTCCCATTCTGTAGGTTGCCTCTTTGCTTTTTTCACTGTGTCCTTTGCAGTGCAAAATCTTTGTAATTTCATGAGGTCCCAGTGATTAATCTGTGGTTTTATTGTCTGAGCAATTGGGGTTGTATTCAGAAAGTCCTTGCCAAGACCAACATGTTGAAGGGTTCCCCTATTTTTTCCTTTATCGGTTTCAGATTTTCAGGTCTGATGTTAAGGTCTTTAATCCATTTGGATTTAATTCTTGTGCATGGAAAGAGAGAAGAATCTATTTTCATCAATCTGCAGATATATGTCCAGTTTTCCAAACACCATTTGCTGAAGAGGTTGTCTTTTCTCCAATGAGTATTTTTGGCATTTTTATCGAATATCAGGTGGCTATAGCTACCTGGGCTTACATCTGGGTCCTCTCTTCTGTTCCACTGATCTACCTGTCTCTTTTTGTGCCAGTGCCATGCTGTTTTTGTTACTATAGCTCCGTAGTATTGGTTAAAATCAAGTATGGTGATACCACCAGCCTTATTTTTGCTGTTCAGTATTATTTTAGATATTCAAGCTTTTTGTGAATCCAAATGAATTTTTGGATTGTTTTTTCTATTTCTATGAAGAATGCTTTTGGAATTTTGATAGGGATTGCATTAAATGTGTAGATTGCTTTTGGTAAGATTGCCATTTTCACAATATTGATTCTTCCAATCCAAGAACAGGGGATGTTTCTCCACTTTCTAGTGTTTTCTGCAATTGCTCGCTTGATTGTTTTAAAGTTCTCATTGTAGAGATTCTTTACTTCCTTGGCTAGGTTTATTCCAAGGTACTTTATTTATTTATTTTTTTTTTTGATGCAATTGTGAATGGGAGTGATTCTCTGATTTCATCCTCTGTGTGTTTGTTGTTAGCATATATGAAGGCTACTGATTTCTGTGTATTTATTTTGTATTATGCTACATGGCTATAGGTTTTTATCAGCTCTAACAGTTTGCTAGTAGTGTCTTTAGGGTCCTTTATGTATAGAATCATGTCATCTGCAAATAATGATAATTTGATCTCTTCCTTTCCAATTTGTATCCTTTTTATGTGTGTCTCTTGCATTATTGCTATGGCTAAGACTTCCAGACTATATTAAATAAAAGTGGGAACAGTGGACACCCTTGTCTTGTTCCTGATTTTAGTGGAAAAGCTTCTTTTTTTCCCCATTTAGTAATATGTTGGCTGTAGGCTTGTCATAAATAGCTTTGATTATATTGAGATATGTTCCTTCTATTCCCAGTCTCTGTAGGACTTCTATCATGAAAGGTTGTTGGATTTTGTCAAATGCTTTCTCTGCATCTAATGAGATGATCATGTGATTTTTGTCCTTCAATCTGTTTATGTAAAGTAACATTTATAGATTTGCGTATGTTGAACCATCCCTGCATCTCTGGGATAAAGCCTACTTGGTCAGGGTGAATGATCTTTTTGATATACTCTTGTATTCTGTTTGCCAATATTTTGTTGAGAATTTTTGCATCTATGTTCATGAGGGAGATTGGTCTGTAATTTTCTTTGCCTGGTTTTGGTATCGGGGTGATGCTGGCCTCTTAGAAGGAGTTTGGTAGAAATCCTTCTTTTTCTATTTCCTGGAAAAGCTTAAGAAGCAATGGTGTTAGCTCTTCCTTAAAGGTCTTGTAAAATTCAGCAGTGAATCCCTCCAGGCCTGGGCTTGTTTTAGTTGGAAGATTATTGATAACTGTTCAGATCTCCATGTTTGTTATAGGTCTATTTAAGTGATTAATCTCATTTTGATTTAATTTAGGTAGGTCATATAGATCAAGGAAATCATCCATTTCTTTCAGATTTTCATACTTTGTGGAGTATATGCTTTTATAGTATGTCCCTATGATTTTTTGAATTCCTCTGAAATCTGTTGTGAGGTTACCTTGATCATCTCTGATTTTATTAATTTGTATCTCTTCTCTCTTTCTTTTGGTCAGATTTGCTAAGGGTTTATCAATCTTGTTTATCCTTTCAAAGGACCAACTCTTTGTTTCATTAATTCTTTGCATTGTTCTTTTTGTTTCTATTTCATTAATTTCTGCCCTGATCTTTTTTATTTCTTCCCATCTACTGATTTTTGGTTTGACTTATTCTTCTTTTTCCAAGGCTTTAAGGTGAAGCATTAGGTCATTTACTTGCGACCTTTCTAATTTCTTAATATAGGCACTGAAGGCTATAAATTTACTTCTTAGAACTGCCTTCATTGTGTCCCAGAGATTTTGGTATGTTGTGTTCTCATTATCGTTTGACTCTATAAATTTTTTGATTTCCTTCTTGATTTCTTCATTGACCCATTCATCGTTTAGTAGTGTATTGTTTAGTTTCCATGATTTTGTGTATGCTCTATAGCCTTTCTTGCTACTGATTTGTAGTTTAATTCCATTGTGGTCAGATAGAATGCAAGGAATTATTTCAATTTTCCTGATTTTGTTAATATTTGCTTTGTGTCCTAATATATGGTCTAATTTAGAGAATGTTCCATGTGCTGCTGAAAAGAATGTATATTCTGCAGCCTTTGGATGAAATGTTCTGTATATATTTGTTAGGTCCATTCCTTCTATGACCTCATTTAGTCCAGATGCCTCTGTTTATTTTTTCCCGGGATGACCTGTCAATTGATGAGAGTGTGGTGTTAAAGTCACCCACCACCACTGTGTTTGGTGTTATCTGTGACCTTAGTTCTAATAGTGTTTGTTTGATGAATTTGGGAGCCCCCATGTTAGGTGCATATATGTTTAGGATTGTAATGTCCTCCTGTTGGATTCTGCCCTTAATCAATATAAAGTGACCTTCCTTATCTTTCTTGACTAACATTGGACTAAGGTCTACCTTGTCAGATATTAGGATAGCAACCCTGCTTGTTTTCTAGGCCCATTTGCTTGAAACACCGTCTTCCAAACTTTCACCCTAAGATAATGTCTATCCTTTGTAGAAAGGTGAGTTTCTTGGAGGCAACAAATTGTAGGATCCTGCTTTTTAACCCAGTCTGCAAATCTATGTCTTTTTGTTGGGGCATTGAGTCCGTTGATATTAGGAGATATTATTGAAAGGTGTATATTTATTTTTGCCATTTTTTTTGTGTGTGTGGTTCTGGTTCTACCTGTGCTCTCTTCCTTTAACTAATATATGAGTATTGCTTGTTTTTTCTAGGTTCCTTATATGTGTGCTTTTCCTTTTATTCAGCATGGAGAATTCTATGAATTATTTTCTGTAGAGCTGGTTTTGTCTTCAAATACTCGTTTAATCTGCTTTTGTCATGGAATGTCCTTATTTCTCCGTCTATTTGAATGGATAAGTTTGCAGGATAAAGTAACCTTGGTTGACAGTTGTTATCTTTCAGAACTTGGAATATATCACTCCAAGCCCTTCTGGCTTTAAAAGTTTGTGTTGAGGACTGGAGAGATGGCTTAGCGGTTAAGCGCTTGCCTGTGAAGCCTAAGGACCCGGGTTCGAGGCTCGGTTCTCCAGGTCCCACGTTAGCCAGATGCACAATGGGGCGCCTGCATCTGGAGTTCGTTTGCAGAGGCTGGATCCCTGGTGTGCCCATTCTCTTTCTCTCCCTCTATCTGTCTTTCTGTGTCTGTCACTCTCAAATAAATAAATAAAAATTTAACAACAAAAAAAGTTCGTTTTGAATAATCTGTTGTAATCCTGATGGTCTTGCTTTTGTAGGTAACTTTTTTTTTCTCTCTAACTGCTTTCAGTATTTTTTCTTTGGTGTGTGTGTTTGGCAGTTTGATTATAATATGGTGAGGAGAGGTTCTTTCCAGGTTTTGTCTGGCTGGGGTTCTAAAGGCTTCCTGTATCTCCATTGGCACCTCTTTCCCAATTTGGGGGAAATTTTCTTCTATGATTTGTTGAAGACGCCTACTATGCCTTTGGAGTGGAATTCTTCTCCTTCTACTATGCCCTGAATTCTTATATTGGATCTTTTCATAGTGTCCCGAATATGTTGAAATTTCCCACTCATACTTTTCTATATGTTTGTCATTGTCTTGATCTGCCACCTGGTCTTCTAGCTTAGATATTCTGTCCTCTCTCTCATCCATCCCACTGGTGAGATTTTTTATAGAGTTTTTTATTTCATTAACTTTTTTCTTCATTGCTAATAATTCTGACTGGTTTTTCTTTGTTATTTCTATTTCCTTATTTGTGTCTTGTATTGCCTTCTTTATTTCATTAGATTGGTATCCTACGTCTTCTTTGTTTCCTTTGATTTCCTCTTTGATTTCTTCTTTGATTCTTTTGATTTTTTCTTTGACCTCTTTGAACACATTTATAATCAGTCTTTTGAACTCTTTCTCAGGCATTTTCTCTAACTCGTTTTCACTGGAGGACATTTCTGATGCATTAATACTTTTAGGTGGATTTATATCGTCTTGCTTTTTAGTGTGTCTTGTGTTATAATGTATATATTTTTGTATCTTGGATTAAGTTAATGTTTGGATTTTCTAGCTAGCTGGGTATTCTTAGCTATATCAATTGATTTGATGTTATATATTTTAAGGGTAGCAGCTTAAGGTGTTGGGTGTGGCTCTTAAGATTCTGAGTATCTATAAAGGTCTTCCTAGGGGTTGAGTTTCCCTGCCTTGGGAGTATTCAAGCAGGCTGAGTGGAATAAAATACAGGTAGATTCTAAAATTTAACTAAACACTGTACACATTCAATCAAAAACAGCCCCATGTATGTATGCAAGAGTAGTTATTATAACGACCAGATCCTCCATCAACAAAGAGGATAAGATTTCTGGTCTGTTGAGGGGTCCAAGTCAGCTTGCGACCAAGTGAGACCCTTCCCTGGTGCAATCCCAGTTACCTTGGATGATTTTGGTCTCAGTCAAGTTGCTGCGTGTGTCGTCGGGCTTATGTTCTGATTTCTGGAGCTGGGCACTGGCTTTTTCTGTGGGGCAAACCGAGCCTGGCAAGTGTGGCACTGCAGATCTGCACCCCTGCTGCTGGAACTGCTGCTGCTATAGCTGCCACTGCTGGGTCTGTAGCTGCTGCTGCTGAAGCTGCTGCTGCTGAAGCTGCTGCTGCTGGGCCCACCGCTGCTGCTGCCTCTGCTTCTGCTGTAGCTGCCACTGCTGGAGCCACCACTGCTGCTGAAGCTGCTGCTGCTGTGTCCACTGCTGCTGCCCCTGAAGCTGCTGCTGCGTGATCTGCCACTGCTGCTGCTCCTGGGTCTGCTGCTGCTGGGTCTGCCACTGCTGCCGCTCCTGGTTCTGCTGCTGCTGGGTCTGCTGCTGCTGCTGTGACTGGAGCTGCTACTGCTGGGTCTGCTGTTACTGGTGCTGGAGCCAATGATGTTGCTGCTGAACTCTGCTCCTGCTTGCATCCCGCTGTTGATTCAAGTTGGCGTGGCCCGGTCCCGGGACCAGTGCTCTGTTCGCCGGAGCTGGGCTCAGGCGGTGGGGGAGTGGAGCGAGCCGCAGCTGCTCTGGTTCTCTCGCTGCTCCACGTGTTCTTCTACCTCATGGTCTGCTCCTCCATTTTCACTGCCGCTCTCCCTTCACATTTCCTGAGTTGCGGAGATCACTTGTGTGAGTGGAAGCTCCCACACCTGGCTTTTCCTGTGGCTGGAGCCAAGCCTGGTGGCTTTCTGGTGCACCCCACCGCCGTGCTTGGCGGAGCTGCCAGGGCCACTTTTGCCAGCCTGTGTGGGCTCTGGATGCTCTGGATCTCTTCTACTTCCCCGCTGCCACTTCAATTTCCTACACACCTAACAATTTAGTAAAAGTGTGTATTTTGCTGCGTTTTTTTGGTCTTTTCTCCCCCCTAGGCTGTTTTGGCGAGGTACCTACACCACCATCTTAACCAGAAGTCTTCTTGAACATTTTCTTAAGTGAGTGTTTGCCATTTGTATTTTCTTCTGAGAATTCCCTATTCAGTTCTCTGCCCCATTAGTGAGTAGGTTGTTTGACTTTTTATTTTTTATATTTTGGAATTCTTTGTAGATTCTAGAAATTAGGCCTCTGTTAGTTGTATAGTTGGTAAAAATTTTCTCCCATTCTGTGGGTAATCTTTGGCTCTGCTTGTTATATTTGTCTGTGAAAAAAAGCTTTTCCACTTCATAAGAGCCCAATGGTTGAGCTATTGGGTCTTGGTTCAGGAAGTCTTTTCCCACATAAATGAGCTTAAACATAAAAACCGCATGATCATTTCAATAGATGCAGAAAAGGCCTTTGACAAAATACAACATCACTTCATGACCAAAACACTGGAGAGAATAGGCATGGAAAGTTTATATCTCAACATAATAAAGGTTATATATAAAGCTCCTAAAGCACAAATAATACTTAATTAGGAGAGAATGAAGGAATTCCCATTGATATCAGGAACAAGACAGGGTTGTACACTCTCATCTCTGCTCTTCAACATAGTACTGGAAGTCCTAGCTCAAGCAATAAGACAGGAGAAAGAAATAAAAGGGATACATATTTCAAAGGATGAAGTTAAATTAGCCCTATTTGCAGATGACATGATTCTATACATAAGTGACCCAAGAACCTTCATCTCAAAACTCTTAAAGATGATTAATTCAGCAAGGTAGCAGTATACAAAATCAATGCACAAAAATCAGTAGCCTTTCTATATGCAAAGGACAAAGATACAGAGAAAGAAATTAGTAACATTATCCCATTTTCAATAGCAACAGAAAAGATAAAATACTTTGGAATAACATTAACCAAGGATGTGAGAGACTTATATAGTGAAAACATAAAATCACTAAAGAAAGAAATTGAGGAGGACTCGAGAAAATGGAAAGATCTCCCAAGCTCTTGGATAGGCAGAATTAACATTGTGAAAATGGCAATCTTAACAAAATCAATATACAGATTTAATGCAATACCAATAAAATCCTAACATTTTTCTTCACAGATATACAAAAAGTGTTTTCAAAATTCATATGGAATGGCAGAAGGTCTTGGATATCCAAGCAAATCCTCAGCAAAAGAAACACCTCTGGAGACATCACCATACCATATAAAGCTTCATTACAAAGTTATATAACAAAAACAACATGATACTGGCATAAAAACAGGATAGACCAATGGAAGAGAATAGAGAACCCAGACTTCAAATAAAGTAACTATAGCTACTTGATATTTGACAAAGACTCTAACAATGTAGACTGGAAAAAAAAAAGACATTATTTTGATGTCACCATCTTTTCCTTCTATTGTAAGGGTCCTATGTACGTTGTACCAGCATTGTGAGGTCATGGATATCCAGGATATTTTATGTCTAGCAGACTGCATTGTAAGCAGTCCTACCCTTCCATTTGCTCTTACATTCTTTCTGCCTCCTCTTCCACAATGGATCCTGAGCCTTGGAAAGTGTGATAGAGATGTTTTAATGCTGAGTACTCCTCTGTCACTTCTCAGCACTATGGTGCCTTTTGAGGGATCCCAAAGGTAGCCACCATCTGAAAAGAGAAGCTTTCCTAACCAAAATGAGTATAGCATTAATATATGGGTATGAACATTATTAGAAGTGCTTCCTGGGCAGTTTTTTGTTTATATATATATATATATATATAAATTAATTATTAATATATAAATATATATTAAATATATATGTATATATATATTTGAGAGTAACAGACAGAGAGAAAGAGGCAGATAGATAGATAAACAGAGAGAGAGAGAGAGAAAGGGAGGGAGGGAGAGAATGGGCTCACCTCCAGCCACTGCAGACGAACTCCAGATGCATGTGCCCCTTTGTGCATCTGGCTAACATGGGTCTTGGGGAATTGAGCCTTGAACTGGGGTTCACAGGCAAGGGCTTAACCACTAAGCAATCTCTCCAGCCCCCACTGGGCAGTTTTTTTGGACATAATATAAGCTCTTAGCCACACACCAGCAGGCACCACACCGCTAGGGCTAATAACCTCCCCCATAATAGGTTTTCAGTACCTGGCATGTATTCCCTCCCATAGAGTGGGCTTCCAGTCAGGTTAGTGAGCAGCTGGTTTACCCCATAACAGGCATGACACTGTTGCACCTGTTGGCTCATTTGGCCTGGCTTGCAAAACTTAAGGCTTGCAGTATCTACTGTTGATAATCTCCACTGATGACTTCTTTCCCCCATAGGGTTGCATGCAGTGCAGCTTCTTCCAGCTTTCTTTTAGCTGGTCTATATGGATGAGGTTTTCAGTTTAGCTCCCACTTGATTTTTCAGTGACCTTGCAGCCCAAGCATATGGCGTCTTCAGCAATATCCAATCTTTATATTTGTAAATTTATCCATCTGTAAAGATCTAATTGGAAATTTATGTTAACCAAAAGGCAAATCTATTTCCCAGTCCTTAGGATGGTATAAAACAATTTCAACCTTATTCATATGAATAGAATAGAATTATGAGGATGCTTCTACTTTTCTATAATTCCTCCAAGGAAAAGGAAGGCGTTACCAAATCAGACATATTTGGGAAAGAAACTAAGTGTATGTGTATCAGCCACTTTGTTTCTGCTTTGGGGTTTCTGCTATTGGAAATCAAGTTTTCTTTTCAGTGTTTGCACAAAGTTTCTTATAGTAGAAACATTTTATATGGTGCCAGGAGCTCCTTCATGAAGGATTCTTCAACATTTGGAACAAATTGGAATCACTGAGGATCTATAGAAAACACTGCTGTCTGGGCTACAGAGATGCCTTAACAGGTAAGAGGTGTTGCTATTTATGCATGAAGCCTGAGAGGCCCTTAGAACTCCTGAGTTTGCTTCCTTAGCACCCCCATAGAACGCTGAGTATGGCTGGGCATGGTGATACATGCCTTTAATCCCCGCACTTGGGAGGAAGTGGTAGAAGGATCATCATGAGTTCAAGGTCATCCTGAGACTACATAGTGTATACCAGGTCAGCCTGGGCTAGAGAAAGACCCTACTTCAAAAAACTGAAAACAAACAAAGAAACTGAGTGTGGCCACCCACATTTGTGACCCAGTGTGGGTGTCTGGGACCAGTGAATCACATATAACCACTCTGGATTGAAGGACCAACTCCATCTTATAAATATATGTGGATAAGTGATAAAAAAAAGAACGTCTGCACATGTGCATAGCACACACACACACATACACATCATACTCCACACCACATTACGCATGCTTTACATACAGACAAAAGAAATTACTGCTGGCCCAGAGGCTGCTTAGTGGTCTGATGTGTGTCCCAGACATTAAAAGTTTGGAAAGTTGCTCATGATTCTGATGCAGTTATAGCTCAGAACCATCTCTAGATGCAAATCTGGAAGTGTCTCTTTGAGTTTCTACTCTAAGGGCTCTAAGTATGAAGTGTTCTTTTTTTTACACCTGGCCAGGTCAAATGTCAGCTGTCATCACTTTCTCAAGTGGAATCATCCAACCTTTAGACTGCTACATAGGAAGCCTAGTTGTGACTGTGGACCTCACCCCACTTTCATACTTGACTCAACCAGTTATGAAGCTTATATTTTGACTCCCATCATTCTGACCTCTGCTTCCATTTCTCATTTATTTATTTTATTTACTTATTTATTTTGAGGTAGGGTCTCACTCTAGCCCAGGCTGACCTAGAATTCACTATGTAATCTCAGGGTGGCCTTGAACTCACGGTGATCCTCCTACCTCTGCCTCCCAAGTGCTGGGATTAAAGGCATGCACCACCACGCGTGGCATTTCTTATTTATTTCTGTAATGTATCTAGATGAATGTAATGTATTAATGCTGCCAAATTCCCCATCCAGGAAGAAAGTCTTCCCTGACCTTCCCTTATCTTCTTGCATGGGCAGCCATTCTTCTGCACTTCCACTTTCATTTTCTGCATGTTTCATTAGTTCATATGTCTCTTGTATGTTGCAAATAGTTTATACATGTTCATTTATGTAAACATACACCTACATATATGTATGCACATATATTCTAAAACCTGTCTTTAATTGATGTATATCAGTCCACTTATATTTAAGATTTTGTTTATTTTTCTTTTTTATTTTTCAACCACCTTGCCAATTCTGGGTTCTTTCTTTATCTCCCACTTTTCTTTCCTGTTTTGGATTAATCAAGTATCATTTCATTTACTGGTGTTTTGCAAAGGTTGATAATAATTTTCTTCCAGCCTCTTAAAGATGCTTTATTTTCTGATCTGAATTATGGAAGGGTGTTAGAAATCACCTGTCAGTCTAACTGGTGTCCTTTAGAGACAGTATTTTCTTCTTTATTTGACTTCCTTGAAGCTTTTCTCTTTGTTTTTCAGTAATTTCATTATGAGGCCTGCTGGTATCTTGTTTGAATTTCTTTTCCTTGGGAGTTATGGAGATGTGTTGAAAAATTCTCAACAGTTATTTCCTAAAGATTACCTGTGCTTCTCTTGCTTTTGTCTGTTTCCCATCATTTAAAACTTTTCCAATTTTTCTTCAGAATGAATATTTTCTACTATATTCTAGCTCATTAGCACATTCTTAACTTACATTTAATTTGCTTTAAAATCAATACTGCAACTTTTATTGTCTGGAAAGAGAGCTGGAATATCTATTTTAGTAGATATCAGCTTCTGCTGAAAATCTCCACTTTTTGTAATTCAATTTTATTTAAAAAATTACTTATTTGAGAACAAGAAAGAAAGAAAGACAGACAGAGAGAGAGAAAGCGAGAAGGAATGCGTACACCACTGCAAACAAACTCCAGATACATGTGCCCCCTTGTGCATCTGGCTTATGTGGGTTCTGAACAATCGAATCTGGGTCCTTAGGCTTCACAGGCAAGTTCTGTAACCACTAAGCAATCTCTCCAGTCCATGCAATGCAATTTTGAACATGTGGATTGTGATGATCAAGTTTGTGTCAACCAGATCTGTTCAGGAATCCATAGACATTCTTTATAAGTGGGTCTCTGAGGTTGCTTCCAGGAAGGATTAATTTAAGAAGGAATCCTTCCTGCAGTGTGAGCCCTTCCCCCAGAGTGGGTGGCCCTCTCCAGGGGGAGGCTTTATCTGGGAAGAAAGGTATTCTCCTTCCCTCCCAGCTAGCTGCCTGTGCTGCTTTCCAGTAGGACACCTCCAGGCCTTCAGTGCCAGATTGAGACTGCTTGGTATCCAGCTTGGTGGAATGAGAAGCTACCAACTTCCTTGAATCTCAGGCCTATAATCTGCTGTTGTTGGACTGCCGTAAACTAATCCAATAAATTCCATTTTAATACAATTCATTCTATTGGTTCTTTTCCTCTAATACAAGGATTGAGTCTTGGGAACCTTTGAAAAATTCTGAGGTCTCCAGGTCAAGTTTGTTGATATTATTACTGAAGCTGCAAATGCCATGAAGGAGAGGATGCTGGTACCTTAATGAGACTCAAGATGTGGCACTAGACTACTAGCAGTTAAAATCTTCACAGTCATGAATTTATAGTCAAAACACATTCCAATTTCCATGGAAATGACCTATATGAAGCAAAGGAAATCATTAATTTTGATGGACCTTGATCCTTAAACGCAGCTGTTTGTAATGATTTGTGTGCTAAAATAGTAGTCACCCATAAAGCACTTGTGCAGTATGTAGAAATACAGTGTTTTTCTTGTTGTGGTCAGACACTTGGCTGAGTGGTGTGCTGAAACAGGTTTTCTCTTCCATGAATCACCTCTTTTACTTAAAGGAATAATTGACAGAGAAACTAACTCTCAAAAGTGAATGAAGTGAGATTGTCTCTTCAAGGCTGACAACTGATGGTATTCATTGCTAATGATGAAAATGATAATAGTCAAATTAAAATTATAATTCCAGAAAACTTACATCCATGCCTGTCAGCTTAATGGCTTCTGAATGTTTGAAGGGTTTTGTGGTGGTTTAAATGTGAACGCATGTCCCCCATAGACTCAGGTATTTTTGATTAAGGCTATGTTTCCTGTTTAAGTCTTCAGCAGTTTGCTGGAGAAGGTGTCTCTGGGGTCTGGCCCTAAGGTGTGTCTGGGGGCAAATCTGAATCCAGCCCAAAGTTGTATGGAGAGAGCAATTTGAACTCTGGTGTTCCTGCTTGCAGCTTTTTGGTACTTGTGGGATGTTTAATATTATCTGTCTGCTTGGATCTATGAAAGGGAGCCAGCTTCTGCCATTAATGGAACTTCCCTTGATCTGTAAATTTGAAATAAATCCCTTCCTTCCATACCAGTTTTATTGAGTTTAAACATGTTACTTTTCTAGGCATGAAAATTTTGGAAAGGGAATTTAACACTGTTAATGGCATGTTCATCCCAGCAACAAGAACCTGACAGCTTCCCTAGTAAAACTAGTGATACTAACTAACATGACTTTTATTATGAATAATGAAATATGCCAACAGTTGGATATACCTAACATTGTGAATCAATACTTTCCAAATAAAAAAATTCATGGTGCCACATACTTATGCACAGAGGAAATATCCACTCAACTTGTAAGATAGACCAAAGATTTTAATGTAGTAGTGTAAAAATTTGACAATATGTTTTCTGATTATTCCTTAAAACTACCACTTAAAAACCTGTCATTTGTTAGATTATTAGAGAAGGTCCACAGTCATGTAAAAAAACCTAAAATAATTCTCCCTTTTCCAGCTACTTATGTTTGGCCTAGAGGCCCAAGCTTTCAGGAAATTTTGTCCACCTTATATGGTTACCTGTGAACCAATTGGTTAGTTTACTATAGTTTGAATGATTAGATGTCAAACAGATAGTTCACTTAAAAATTTTTTTTTTGTTTATTTTTATTTATTTAGAATTTATCAGTAGGTAAATTTTGGGAAGCCAGACTCCCCACCAGTCTTATTGAGTTTAAAAATGTTACTTTTCTAGGCATGAAAATTTTGTAAAGGGAATTTAACACTGCTGATGACATTCTAATGACTCAAAGTTGTGACAGTTCTTGGCATTGAACTTGGATATGTAATATGATCAAGCTAAATAAAACAAGTAATAAAAAATCATGTTTAAAATAAGTTTAAGAGGTGGCATTGTGGCCCATCACCCGCCAGCGTCTCAGGGACCCAAGGTCTCCGGGGCGGGGGTCCTCTGGCCGGGTAGGCCAGACGGTTCCCGAGCCTCCGCCTGCACTGTGCGGCCCGGGATCCCCAAGCCCGAGCCCAGAGGTGAGCAGCCGGCAGCCCCGGCATCGGGACGACGCGGGAACCGAGCTGCGGGCACCGGGCCTGGGGTGCTGCGCGCCGGACCTTTCTCCCTCCCCGCTTGACCCAGGCCCTTCCCGGAATGCAGACATGGGCTCCTGCAGGCCCCGGCATCGCTGGGAACATTGGGGGATGCGGGTCCTCCTCGGGCCTCGCTGTCCTGATCCGTCGCAGTGTCGCTGGGTCCCAGCACTGCGGGTGGAGCGGGAAGGTGCTGCTGGAGGCCCTGCCGCCCTGCTAGCTCCAGGGACCCTCTGGGCCTAGGCGAGGGCCCGGCCCCGGCCATCTGCCCCTCTGCCGAGGCTCCTGGGCTGTCTGGGGCGGTGACAGCTGTAGGTGCTGCTGCTTTTGGGGCGAGAGGCAGAAGCCCTTCCAGCTCGGCTCTCCTTGCCTCCTAGACCAGAGAGCCCAGGAGGAGGACATGGCCCCAGAGCCCAGGGAAGCAAGGCCTCAGGTGTAGGTGACATTTGAACACGTGGCTGTGCTCTTCACCTGGGATAAGTGGAGAAAGCTAGATCCTTCTCAGAGAAGCCTGTACCGGGAGGTGATGCTGGAAAACTATAGTATCCTGACCTCACTGGGTTTCCCATTTACCAAACCAAAGATGATCCGTGTTACAGCAAGGAGAAGAACCCTGGAAGGCAGAGAGAGAGAAGGTCCTGGAAGCTCCTTTCTTGGATGTAAAAGTACTCTTCAAACCACAAAACCAACTCAGACAAAAGAGTCATTTCAGGGGCTGATGAAAGAAAGACTCACAAGGGATGAGCGTTAGGATGCCACATCAGAAAAACTCTACAGATCTCACAACCATTTAAGGAACCAAGACAAAAGTGAAACTTTACAAATAAATTCAATCACCCATATGAAAATACTTACTGTAGACAGATGCCACAGAAATTCTGAATTTGGCCCAAACTTCAACCTTAAATCAGTTGTTAAGAAACAAAGTGTTAGAGGAATAACACAAAAAAGTAGCTTGAAGGAGAACTCAAATTCACTTAACCAACCAAAAATGAAGACAGTAGAAAAACGCTATAAATGTAATACTTGTGAAAAAGCTTTTAGTTACAATTCATCCCTTCATAAGCATCTGAAAAATCACACTGGAGAGAAACTATTTCAATGTAAAGAATGCTTGAAAGCTTTTAGCCAAAGTTCAGCTCTTATTCAGCATCAAAGGACCCACACTGGGGAGAAACCCTACATATGTAAAGAATGTGGGAAAGCCTTTAGCCATAGTGCATCCCTTTGTAAGCACCGAAGGACCCATACTTTGGAGAAATCTTATACATGTAAAGAACGTGGAAAATCTTTTAGCCAAAGGTCTGATCTTTTTTTACATCAAAAAACCCATGCTCAAGAAAATCCACATAAATATAACCCAGACAGGAAGGTCATCCCTTTTAGGATGTCAGAGGGTTCATTCCAGAAAGAAGTGTGACGAATGTGGCAACACCTTTAAGTCCAGCTCGTCCCTCCGATACCATCAGAGAATTCACACTGGAGAGAAACCTTTCATATGCAGTAAATGTGGAAGAGCCTTCAGTCAGAGTGCATCACTTATTCCACATGAGCGAATTCACACTGGAGAAAAGCCCTACAGGTGTAATCAATGTGGAAAAGGCTTCACTTCTGTTTCATGACTCAACAGACACCAAATAATTCATACAGGAGAGAAATTGTTTAATTGTAGTGAAAGTGGCAAAGCCTTAAGTTCCCACTCAACACTTAGTATTCATGAGAGAATTCACATGGGGAGAAATCATGTAAATATAAAGAGTATGGGAAAGCCTTCAGACAAAGTTCAGCACTCATCCAATATAAGAGGATGCACACTGGAGAAAGACCCTATAAGTGTATTGAGTGTGGGAAAACATTTAGGTGTAACTCATCCCCTAGTAATCATCAGAGAATTCATACTGGAGAGAAACCATTCCGATGTGAAGAATGTAGGATATCATTTGGTCAAAGCGCAGCTCTTATTCAACATCAGAGAATTCATATGCAGGAGAAGCCCTTTAAGTGTAATACATGTGGGAAAAGTTTTAGACAGAGCTCCTCACTTAGCACATCAGCACATCCATACTAGAGAGAAACCCTATGAGTGTAACATATTTGGGGAACCCTTCAGCCAGAGATCCTCCCTCACCAGTCATTATAAGATTCATCTTGAAGAGGTCCCCATCAGTGCAGAGCTGCATGTATGAAAGCCTTTAACCAAAGCACACCAGAGGACATACACTTGCGATCATTTTTACTAAATACAGAGAATAAAAGGTAACTAAGTGAACAACCTCATCAGATCCTAAATTGCAAGGATAAGCCTTGGTTATACAGTAATTGTGAAACAGGGTTGCAGGTACCGATACTGACCATTTGGAAGATAAAAGGAGGGTCATTTTTCCCTTTGTTGGCAGAAAATGTGTACAACATGCAGACATTAGAACAATCTGACTTCTGGAATGCCAGATTTCTCCTACATGAATTTTCAACTGCTAACATACTTACTATGGCTAATGTTTTATTAGCAAACAAAATTATAAAATACATGCATTTTTTAGAGCAATAGAGTTTTAAAATTAATGAGTATTGAAAAAAATGCAACCTACCTCTGAAATTTTACCTTTTACTACTGTCAAAATGCATGATTTTTATTAAAAGAAAAAAAAAACTAAAAAAAAATAAGAGGTGACATTATGGGCTAAGATGTGGTCTCTGTAGATAAGCTGGTCAGTTCTGCCTTCTAGCTGTGAGACCCTAAGTGTGGTTACTCTCAATGCTTCTAGCTGGCTCTGCTTCTAGCTGTGGGATCCTGAGAGAGGCAACTATTGAGTGTTTATAGCTGGTTCTGCCTTCTAGCTGCAGGGTTCTGAGAGAGGTTACTTGTACTGTTTATAGATAGCTCTGCCTAGCTGTGGGATCCTGAGAGAGGTAACTATTGAGTGCTTATAGCTTGTTCTGCCTTCTAGCTGTGGGATCCCAAGAGAGGTGACTCTCAGTGTTTATAGCTGGCTCTATCTTCTAGCTGTGGGATCCTGAAAGAGGTTACTCTGAGCACATAAGTGCTAGCTATATCACTGTTTTTGTTTATGCTAATTAACGAGAGCATACTCTAAGGTTTCAATATCTGAGTACAGTACCATTTTCCCCACCACAATTCTCAGTTCCCATGCTGTGAGACTGTTACAGGATTTTAACAACTTAAAAACAATGATTGATTGTTCTTAAGTTGTTAAAAATATATGTGGCTCATTTTTGGATCTGGTTCTGACTTGTTCTCCAGCTCTAGGTATGGGTTCCGTTCCACTGAGAGGATCAGTTAGCCAAATCAAGAGCAGTTGGTTTCCCACCATGGCTATGTGCCACTATTGCACTTGTGTGAGCATCACAACAAGATTATTTGCTGCTAAGTAGGTTAGACCATGAGTTGCTTGGACAGATATTGGTCATTTTCTCCAAGTTGCCCATGTAGTACCTTCGGGCACTAGACATGCTGACTGTTATCAAGCTACCACCAATCATGGGCTACAAGAGGGCCTACACCTATTAAATTCTATGTAAAAAAAAATAAATAATAATAAGGGTTATCCCATTTGTCTGGTGCTAACTTTACTCTGTGTTGGAGAATCTGCTTCTCTTTTATAGATGCAGATCCTAAGGAAAGAACCACCCCATCATACTTCAAAAGGGCCCCAGCTGAAACCAAGAATATTTGGTGAAACAAGGAAGGGTGCTATTTTCTTGGTGAACCTGGCACAAGGGTGAAGGAGATCAACCCAGAGAACAATCAACTTCTACCAAATCAGTTATCCAGAGACACAGAGACTCCCAAGACCTCATTACTGAAGCAGACCTAAAATGAACCCAACATGGCTCAGGGAAATTATGCAGAAGAGGGGGTGAAAAGAATGTCAGAGCCACATGTTGGGTCATGATGTGCAGAGATCCATAACTGTGGGCTAACTCCACAAGGCATGATCCATATACCTCAACAAGGAGGGGCCAGGGGGAGGGGGAAGGCTAATAATGGTACCAACTTGACTGTATTCACTGAGTACAAAGCTATTTAATAAAAAGTAATAAAAAAAGATACAAAAAATATGTATGGCATGAAGACTGGGTGGATATTTGTTGTGCTTCTCTTTGCTCTCCATGAAGAAGGATGAGAGAAATCATGACCATCTATGATGTGTTTATGAGCATCACACATGTGAAAGAACATAAGGGAGCATAAATTGTAAATGGTTATAATTTATCATAAATCAGTCAAAAATAAGCTTAGTAATGAGTTCTCATGATTGTTGTAAACAAGCAAGGAACATGTTGGTTTTGAGTGTGGCAATTGAGACTGCACATTCTCAATATGACAGAGTATTTTATTTATCTGTTGAAAGTTAAGTCACTTTCCTTCTGGCATAATATTTTTCTGTAATATTGCTACATTATTACAGGATGAAATAAGTACTATATTTTTATTGCTCTTTACCCTCTCAGGCAACTGAGGCAAATATGGTAAAATGATGCAAAATTAGCATTTTCATTCTTTATTTTTCTATAGTAGTAGACAGTGTATTAGGAATTTATGGCATAATCAAGTTGCTTTCCAAGCAGCATTTCCACCAGATCTTTTAAATGGACTGTAACTTTGCAACAAGATAAAAATAAAGCTGGAGATATTGCTTAGTGTTTAAGGCACATGCCTGTGAAGTCTAAGGACCCAGGTTAGATTCTCCAGTTTCCACATAAGCCAGATACACATGGTAGAGCATGAGACTGGAGTTCATTTGCAGTGGCTGGAGGCTCTGGTGTGCCCATTCTCACTCACTGTCTGTCTCTCCCTCTTTCTGTCTCTATTAATTAATTAATTAATTAAAAAATACACCTGTATTACCAAATCTGGCTTCCACATTTAAAAAATAAAATAGCGGGGAAGGCGGCCTTCCCCGAAGGCGGCCTCCTACCTCATCCCAGGCGTGCCCCCCTCGGACCCGTCTCCGGTCTCTCTCCCGGATCATGGGATCGGAGTTCGTTCGTTCGTGGGTCCGTGCGCGGGTCTCGCGCGCGTCCTCCGCGCCCGTCCCGCATCGGGGGACTTCCCTGGGTCTCGTTTCCTCAGCCGGTAGGGCGGAGCGGCTCCCGACCGTCGCTCCGTCTGCCGGGGAGGGGGGGAAGAGAGAGATCGGTGGGTCGGGGGTGCTATCCCGTTCTGCTCCCCCCCACCACCTTCTCCGCTCGGTGCCTCGTCCGCTCTGCGGCCCCGCCGGGGTGGATCCCTCTCGCCCGTCCCGGCCTGGGACGGGGTCCGTGGAGAGGGCGAGGGGTCGGGTCGCCGCCGTGCGGTCCGTACCCGCCGCCTCCCTTTCCCAGGGGGGAGGTCCCGCGGGCGCACGGTCCACGGAGGGTCCCGGCTGCGGGTGTCTTCTTTCCTCTTTCCGCCCTTTCCCTCCCGCCGCGGTGGCGTGTGGGGCAGCCGCGGGTGGGAGAGAGAAGGAAGATTCCCGCCGCCTCTTTTTTCCTTCCAAAAAAAAAATAAATAAATAAAAAATAAAATAAATGCACAGGTGACTTCCTTTGAGTCAGATTAGTAAATGATAGTCATTGTTCAGTAGGTCTCCTTTACCTGAACATGTTTGCCCCTACTGACTACCACAGGCTTTTAATATGACTTGGGTGAAGGGTAAACTTCACAAAATGATCAGTTGAAATATTTTATATCTGAGAGACTTGCTGCTGCTGCTTCCAGGAGGAGTGGAAGAGGATGTGAGCACCAGTGTCCCTCCAAGCATTCCCTCTGTGGGGCCAGCTCTGGGGAATTTGATCTCCATGTTACTTTTGAACTTAACCTCACTCAAGTTTTCAGGACACCAGCAAAATGCTGCCAGATTCTTCCCTGAATACTACCCAAATGACCTTGGGCAATTTCCGATAAAGTCCTTGCTCCCTCTGAAACCTCATGAGCACAGACTTCACTGTCCCCATTTCTATTTGCATTCTGGTCTTCAGAACTTCGACCAGAATCCTCCATTAAATTCTACTTGGAGCACTGTAGAACTTCTCTACTGGAGCTCCAGACTCTTCCTGTAAGCCATTTCCACATGCCTAAGAACCACATGGCCAAGTTTATCACAGCGATGACTACTTCTTAGTAACATTTTGTTTTTTATTAATTGCTCTTCTCATCACTGTGACCAAATACCTGACAAGAATCCTCTTCAGAGAGGAGAGGCAAGTTCGGCTCAGTGGCTAAAGGATGCAGACCATCATGGTAGGGAACATGGCATATTTTGTCCTTTCAGAGGATTCTGCTATACCTGTGTACTTTTGTATCTTTCCCTAAATTTGAGAAAATTTTAAGTTCAAGTTGTTTAATTGGTCTTACTCAATTTCATCTATCTTTAATGTGTATATCTTTTTTTAAGTACATACATATTTATATGTAGAAATCCTCATCTTAAGATATATGCCATGATGTAGAACAACCCTATGGTCATATCCATGACTCTTCTTTACATTATATTTCCTGAAGCCCTATATAACCTTTTATATTAGTCCATAAGGCCAAACTGTATAACAGAGAATTCTAATCATGTGTGTGGCTAAAAGAGGTAGATGGTTATTTCTCATATTTAAAAGTGTGTAGAGAGTTCTTATAGTGAGCAGGTTAGTTCCCTGGGATCATTAGATACCAAAGGCTTCTTCTGTCTGAATGAAATATGGACATATTTTGTATGTAAACATCACATGTGGAAATATCTCAGTGATTGTAGGAGGCTGTTCTTTTGACACTGTAACTCACTTAGTCACATTGTAGTCTATTCTCCAAACCTTTTTAAAGTATCCTGAGGGGTCTGAGCCCCCTCATGATTTGGCACATCCTAGAGGTGTGTGTGGCTTGAGCACTGGCCCTGGGGAACTTTGCAAGGAGGTTGGGTGGAATGCAGCGTGTCAGACAATGCAGTAAAACACTGGACCTGGCATCCCCAGAGTGCAGAGGAAAGGGGATAGCTGAGAGGCACCAGCATAGGTGAGGTCTAGAAAGTGAGAATATAGAGATTTTTCTGCTGGATAAATTTCAACATACCACACAGGAGGGTGATTTGGATTGCTAGAAAGAGGAAGATTTGGCCTCAGGCCATGAAGTAGGAAATACCTTTCTCAAATCTTAAGGCATCCAGACACAGGATGGCTTGGGTTCACAGAGACAGGTTAAGGTCAGAAAGCCTCAGGTTCCAAGATCCTAGACTGGCAGAACCTCACTGGGACCAGGCTAGTAGTGACTGAGTTGCAGTGTGTGGTGAGTATGATCTGGTCTTCTGAAGATCTCAGATTTGGTGAAAAAGCAGCAAATTCCCACAAGGGAGAAACCCTCAATGTTGGGAGCTATGAACCAAACCTCGGCCATGTTAACAGAAACCACCATATAGCAAGTTAAGTTTCTACTTCCTCACGTAATATTCAACTACCAGAAACAATGGGATCATGCACCTGGCTAAACACTCCCCCATCCTGCCGGTAGCTGATGAAGAAATAAAGGCATTGCGGTTTAACCAGTAACTCTGTGATCTTTGCCCTAACCACGTCCCCTTCTCCCTACAACCTTATATAAACCTACATGTAAAAATAAAATCTCAAGACCTTGACAAACACATAGCATGGTCTCCTTGTGTCTATTTGCCTTTTTTCACTCAGGTTAGCATCTCCTCGGGTCCTTGTTCAACTCCCTGCTGGCCGGGTCAAGTGACACCAGAATGTGGGGTCCGAGGTACGAAGTGTGACCTGGGCATTGCTCGAGTGGATGGCCGTCCTCACCATTGGATTGCCACCCCACCAGGGTGAGTGAAGATCTGCATAGATCACTACAGGCAATGCACCTATAATACACATCTGCTCCATGGTCACCACAGAAAAAACCTGCCTGTGATACAGATCTGCTAAGGTAAAACAAGCGATGCAGACTTCTAGGCAAACCATTTAAAGACTATTTAGTCAGATTTGCAAGACACAAGAACTGTGGGATTTCTTTTTGCACTTCTTTTCCTCCTTTTACTTTTGGTTGGCACCATCCTGTGGAATTGCAACATAGTGACAGGGCAACTGAGGCCTGTTGGCCAGGGCTACTCTCTGGCATTGGCTGAAGGGCCCTAGCTCCCTGAGCAAATCCCAACAGCCCATTTGGGCATTGGCAAAGACCTCCTGTCTAGCCTCTCTTCCTACCAACCAACCTGGTTCTGCAACAGCCAATAAATGCCCTTAGGGTGGCAGCCAGTTGTTAGACTATCCGGTGCCAGTTCTCCGACTGGGAACATTGCCCTCTGGTCTTGCCATTTCTACTCTATTCCTTTCTATCATGGGACAGACCCTAAGTAAGCCTAAATTGTTGAAGGGCTTAAAACTTCTCTCAAGACACAAAGAACACGGGTTAAGAAAGAAAAAAAAAAATAGCAAAGAGTAAAAAGGAGCTAATTGCCATAGTAAAAGATATTTTAAAAGAAAAAGGAATTGAGATTGCTTCAAGTTCTTTAAGCAAATTTTTTATTTTATCAGGAGGATTTGTTCTTTTTATGTGTGTGTGTATGTGTTTATGTGTGCTCATTGTGCTTGCTAGTCATGTCATGTTTATGACTGTTTGTGACTAAAGAGATGAGAGGGATGCAGGTGACACCCCTTTCTCTTCTAGAGAACGATTTCAAGGAAATCAAAGACATAAGCATAGAAAATAAAAAGGGAAAGTTAAATGTCTTTTACAGGAGTGAATTTTCCAGATATTTGTTCTAGGTCAACTTCACCTTACATAGAGGATTATTAAAAACAACAAAACTTCCTCTAAAGAGGTAACTTATAATTTATCAATATCTTTTTTTAAAAAAAGATTGTAATGTCCTGTTACTTAAAAGAAGGAGGCAACTGATCTGACTTCTAAGCCAGCCTGCCTCAAGATAACAACACAATTTGCCTTAGTTACTTCTAATAAAATCATTTTCAAGTGTGTTATTGGTATTAATGACATAAAATTTTATTAATACTACTTTCTTGTTAGTAATAGGACTAATCAATTTGGTGTAATTTTTTAATAGCCTTACAAGAAAGATAATTAATCACTTCTCGGCCTTTTGGCTAAGATCAAGTGTAGTATCTGTTCTTATCAGTTTAATATCTGATATGTCCTCTATCCGAGGACAATATATTAAATGGATTTTTGGAGCTCAGAGTTGGAATAGGAACTTGCTCTGTCCACTCCACACATCAACCTGATATTGTAGTACCTCTAGGAATGGTGCACCCCCTCAGGGGAATAAAAAAAACAAAAAGAAAGATAATTAATGATGGGGTGAGATGAATTGATTGAAGGAACTGGGAAGGAATTTTTTTTTAAATATTTTATTTATTTATTTGAGAGCAACAGACACAGAGAGAAAGACAGATAGAGGGAGAGAGAAAGAATGGGCGCGCCAGGGCTTCCAGCCTCTGCAAACGAACTCCAGACGCATGCGCTCCCTTGTGCATCTGGCTAACGTGGGACCTGGGGAACTGAGCCTCGAACTGGGGTCCTTAGGCTTCACAGGCAAGCGCTTAACCGCTAAGCCATGTCTCCAGCCCGGGAAAGAATTTTTCAATGATTACTTGTTAAAAATGTCTTTTGAGTGATACTTAGATCAGAATGTTAAAGTATATAAATAAAGGTGTGCAGATGTAAAAAACAAAAAAAAGAAATTTTCAGGCCAAACCTAAACACCATGCCTAAAGTTAAAGGTTTTTAAACTGTTTACAAGCTTTTAGAAACAAACAAACAAAAAACTAATTTTTAGGGTAAGATATGTTGGGATAGCTTGCTTAAGTTTTATCAAATTTATGTCATGGGTAAAACATAAAATTGTTTTATGTTTATAAAAATTTCTGTGGTACATAAAAATCAATAGCTATCAAGTTTAAGCCAAAATCATTGGCTGTCAAGTAATGTTTTTTCTTTCAAAAAATTTATCAAGACCTGTTTTGGCTCAAAAAAGACGAGATTCTACTCTATTGTATGTAAACTATCTCAATTTTGGCACCATGATAACATTTCATTAGATTTGGTTAACTTACATTCAAAAATTCTAGCTATATAGAACAGTCATCTTGATTTTGATGCTACTAAGGCTACTAATGATTTATTTACTACAATTAAGTCTGTGTTGCCTGGTTGGGACTCTCTAAGTTCCTGGATAGGCAGCTTTACAGCTATGGGAATTTGCCTTCTGCTTCTCTTATGCCTATTGCCTCCTTTCTTCAAGTGTTTAATAAAGACTATTGCAAATGTTTGCACAGAGATCCGAGCTATACATTATAGGACATGTCCTTGGCTCTCTCAGACTTTATCCTAGTTCTACCTGAATTTTGTCCAGCTGGTGGCCAGAGATGGATAAGAAGGGAGAAGGAGAATCTAAAACAGAAACCAGCTGGGTCAAAAAGCACTAAGGATAAGATAATCTCCATTGTGATGGGCTAAGCAAACAATGGTACTTTACGACTTTTAAAATGATAGGTTTATCTAAACAGGTGGTCGGAGGCCAGAGGCCCCCCCACAGTGGAGTGTTTCTGGAATGACCTTAAAATGGAGATTGCTCCAGGACCTTAGGAAAATTAATAAGGCCATGGTACCTATGGGAGCCCTACATCCAGGCCTCCTCACTCCAGTAGCAATTCCTACAGGATATTGTAAAATCATTATTGACCTAAAGGATTGCTTTTTTACAATTCCCTTACACCCTGAGGATCATCAGCATTTTGCATTTAGTTTACCTGGGGTAAATTTTAAAGGCCCTGAAGATAGTGGAGGCTAAAATTCTGAGCCAAAGGGTCACTTTTATCTCTTATAAAAAGTCTCTTCTCCTGGTCATTTGTGCCACTGACTTTATACCCACCACGGTGTTCTAGCAGGAGGGGATCCTCTTCTGGGTCCATTTACCCTCCAAAAGTTAAAAACAGGGAATTTATATCCCATAAAAGGCTCTCCAAGAAATATCCTTCATCATGCCTTGTTTGTCCTAAACTTTTTAACCCTTGATACTCAGGGAAATTAAGCTGCTGATCACTTTTGGCACACAAATACAAAAATACCTTTGCCAAAGCCATGTGGAAAGATCCTTTAACCTTAAAATGGAATGGCCCAGACCCAGTACCCATTTGGGGCCAGGGATCAGCATGCTTGTCTGACACCAAAGAAAATGCTGCCAGATAGCTGCCAGAGACACTTGTAAAACAGGCTGATGATCCTCCAATGACATCTCACATATCCAGGGAAGAAACACTTCCCTGAGAAAATCTCCCTTTTTTCCTAACAGGACAAAGCTGGAAGGACCTCAAGATGATCCTGCCCAGGAGGACACAGCTAACCTACTGGAGGGGCTGACAACCATTCACACTGTGTTTGGCATCATTTAACCATCCCTGGAGGATACAGGCTGTTCTGGCCATCAAGGACACACAGCTCTCTATTGAGCCCTCTGTGTCTATGTTGTGCTCGTGTGTCTATGTGTTTCTCTCGCTTTAATCATGCAAACACTTCTTTCTAGACATATATAACATAATGACAACCTTCACCTGGTGCCTGCTGCTACTGCTACATCTTCCAGCTGCTTGGTCCTCCACATCCCCATTTTCCTGGTGATTCTATCTCACACCTATGATCAGACACAACAATTTGGACACATTTTGGCCACTGCCACCTGTCCATCCACAGGCTGTGCCAAGCCTATTTTATTAAATTTTACAGACTTTAAACATCACCTATATAAGGTTGCTCCAGTTCTGTGCTTCCTCTTTGATCAGAAGCATGACAAGTGCAAAACTCATTATATTGAGGAGTGCGTCGGATGCCCTTGACACTGGTGTACCATTTGGAGAACCTATGTCCCCACTGAGGGTCAAATCCTGGGCACCAGATGGTCTGGCCATAAATTCTGGCACACTGACAGTGGGTATTCCCTCATCATCTGGGACCCATGGGACTCGTGATGGACCTCCATGGTCCAAGGGACCATGTATATGAACAAAATTCAGAACTGGCCCTCTAGAAAGATCTATATTTGGCTCAGCTATGTCCAAGTTCAGTATACTGTAACATACTACAAGCTGAAAAGGAACTCTCCTCACAGCTATCCTCTGCCTCTCACCCCTTCTCTTGGCTTGCCCTGCTCAGAGAAGGCCTAATGGTTGCTGAAATGACAAAAATTGGTAACCTCTCTGCTTGTTTTCTATGCACCGCCCTTGGGCGCCCCCTTCTTATGGCTGTTCCTTATCTTGCTACCCTTAATCTTTCCACTACTCCAAGGCATCCCATTAACCCCATCTCAGAAGTTCCATTATTTTCTGACTTTCTTTGTGACAAATTCCCCTTTTGCTATGGAGGCAACTCTTCCCTCTGCAATAAGACTCTCTCCCTTAATTCCTCCACACTCTATATCCCTGAAGGCTTCTTTTTCTGGTGTAACAAAATCCTTTACAAAAATATCTCCAGATCCCTCTCTGAAAAACTTTGCCTTCCAGTAACCTTGGTGCCACAATTGACACTTCGGATTCCTGCTGAACTTCTGGAACCAGCATTCCATTCTGCTGATTGTCAGAAGAGAGCTGTCTTCCTCACCCTTGTGGCGGGCATCTCCCTGGCAACCTCCACAGTGGCTGCCGGCCTTGCTGGAGGAGCCCCAGGCCACTCCCTAGTCTCTACAGCACAATTATCCCAACAATTCCAATTATCCATAGAAGCTTCTGTTGAGTCCCTCTCTTCCTTGCAAAGGCAGATAACATCAGTCACCCAAGTAGCCTTACAAAATCGGACAGCATAGATCTGCTCACCACAGAAAAGGGAGGCACTTGCTTCTTTCTGGGAGAGGAATGTTGCTATTATGTTAATGAGTCAGGTCTGATAGAAACCCAAGTAAAAAAATTACATGAGATCAGCCTAGATCTCCAAAACCAAAAATTTTCATCAGCTGTCAATGATTGGTGGAAATCCTCCCTATTCACCCTTCTCATGCCCTTAGTTGGACCCCTAATTAGCCTCATTGTCATATTCAGGCTAGGACCATTTTTTATCAACAAGCTCATTTGCTTCATCCGAAAACAGATTGACAGTATCATTTCCAAGCCCATCCAAATCCACTATCATTGATTGGGCCTGATTGATCAGGGCCTCAATCTGCCAGGTGACTCCCTTCCTCTCCTGATTGCCATCAGTACCAGGACCTCTACTTATCTTAATCCTCTCACTCACAATAGGACCCATTATTATAATTAAAATCATGTCTTTTATACATCAACAGATTAAATCCATTAAGATGCAGCCTTTACAGGTCCATTATCACAGACTAGAGCTGGTGGATCGAGGCATTGCCGCTGAAGACCTACCACCTGCAGTTGTCACTCTCCCTTGATCTTACATTCTGTACTTAATGCTACTGTCCTGTACACCTCTGCTATTGCTGCAATATACTTGTCATGGCCAAATAGCTACCCCTTCTACAGGAGCTGCATGAGGATCCAGATCTATGCATGTCAGCTCACAATGAAGTGAGTGCAATATGGACACCAACGTGGGTGCGAGGCAAAGCACTGCAGGGGAAGGTCCCTATCTAACTGCTTCTGGATTCCCTGAGAGGTATACCTGGCTTGCATAGAGGTTGGTACCATAACTGTTATCACTAAAGCCGTACCTCGTTCTCCAGCCACATAGGCCCTGCCTCCCCTCCCCAAAAGGTGCCAAGAGCCAAAGATTGTGGGAAAAAGACATCCCACGGGAGGAGTCGGGTCCCTACTCTCCCAATTGGTTAATGCCCACTGCTGCAAAGCAGGCCTCCCCCTCTTTTTGTATAAAAGAAGGGAGGAGATGTTGGGAGATATGAACCAAACCTTGGCCATGATAACAGAAACCACCATATAGCAACTTAAGTTTCTACTTCCTCACCTACTATTCAACACCTGGCTAAACACTCCCCCATCCTGCCGGTAGCTGATGAAGAAACAAAGGCATTGTGGTTTAACCAGTAACTCTGTGATCTTTGCCTTAACCACATCCCCTTTCCCCTACAACTCCTTGCCCTGACCATGTCCCCTTCCCCCTACAACCTTATATAAACCTACATGTAAAAATAAAATCTCAAGGCCTTGACAAACAACTAGCATGGTCTCCTTCTTGTGTCTGTTTGCCTTTTTTCACTCAGGTTAGCTTCTCCTTGTTCAACTCCCCACTGGCCAGGGCACTGAGCACCCCAACCTCATCCTACCTCACCACATAGTGAAAGTGGCAAGCACTTCTGGCAGAGTTCTGAATAGGCGAGAAGCCCTACAAATGTGGCATCAGTAGCAAGAGCTTCAGGGACAGTTCTGCTGAACAATGCATCAGAACCCTTCTCCCCCACTCCACCAGCCAATGGAACTTTGTCAGCAGCCATCTCTGGCAGCCACAGCAATTGCTGAAATTCAATGCCCAGGGCAGGATGTATATTTGCACTAACTGTGGCAAATTATATTAAAAATTGAAGACATGTGCTCAGTTGTAGCCTCCTATGCCAGTAATGCACTCTTCTAGGATATGGCTTTGTCTGTGATGTGATTGGAAAAGAATTTTTCCTGGGCTTTGACCTGCAGGTACAAACAGATGAGAAGCCCTACCTGTGCCCTAGGTTTGGCAAGGGCTTTCCTGACAGCTCTGGCCCCTCTCAGGAAACTCCACATCCTCAGAAAGCAGCTCAGATGTAAGTGTACCCTTAGCCTCAGCTCCAACCTTCTTCCTCATTACTTGGCTTCCACAGAACCCCAAGACTTTAGCTTCCCAGGCTACCCTGTTGGCTTGGTTATCCCTAGCTCTCTTCCACCTCCTTTTGGCACCAGATGGTCACTGGCACCTCAAAGTTCTTCACACCCTAGTTATGGGCCTTCCAGCTTGGCTGGTCTGGACCCAGACCTTCTGGGTCTACAGGCTGGATAGCTACTCCTACCACTGGCAGAGGATGGGACCCACAATGTCTTAAGTGTGGCTTCCACTGAAGATCTGATAGATGAAACACCATGGTATGTGAAAAAGATGAACTTTACCTCTGTCCTGAATGTGGCAAGGGTTTTTCTGAGAGCTCTGCTCCAATCAACCACCTCCATACTCAGTGGGGTGAATGCCACATAACCCAATAGGCTAAACACCTCTTGGCTTGGAGTCAGGCCCAGCCATCTGGTTCTAAACAGTCCTATCTGTGTAGTTGCCATGGGACAGAATCCCCTCAGCTCTAGTCAACTATAAGTTAACACATACTTGGATAAGCCATACAAATGTGCAGTGTGGTGAGAGTTTTAGTGACAGTTCTATGCTCATCAAGCATCAGTGTAGGTTTTGGGAATAAGGATTTTTTGGGCAAAAACACTAAAGGGATGGAATGATGGGAGTCCAGGGAGGGAGGATGGAGGCCCAAGATACCAAAGGGAAAATATTTTCTTCTGAAACAAAGAAGGGTCTGGGAGATGGTGGGATGGAAAAGCAGGAGAAAAGAGTGAACAGATAGAACTAGAGATTAGAGACAACACTCAGGAAACTCCTGGATAGGTGTTAGGACTTTGCTGTATGGACTATACCATGGCTTCTAGAACACTACTTAGTGCATAATAGGCACTCAGTAGATATTTGGAAAACTTAGAAGCTGGCCTTAGACTGAGGATTCTTAATGAAACATCTGGCTTCCCTTTGTTTAAGACTTCACCTATCCCAACCTTGCCTTGTGAAAATAGGGATTGTTTGAGTTTATGAAGTACAACAATAGGACTTTTGGAATTTAAGTTATCAAAATGAAGGTGGAGGCTTTTGACCACCATGGTGGGGAAAGTATTGCTGTGCAGAAGGTATTCCTACTCCTACGTTTGGGGCACTAGACACTGTTTTAGTTGGGAAGAACACTTTTGAACAGAACCCAAATCTATGCTATTGAGGACCCAGACATTGGACCTTCATGCAATAAACCAGTGAGGGCTGGAACACTCAGAAATTCCATCTGGGGGTCAAACTTGTGCCCCAGTGGACACCTGTGAAGACCAGCTGGCTGGGCAAGGGATGGGCTGGAGTGAGGAGAGGTAATAGTATCCCCAGGACCCCATAGCTACAGTTTCATATGTATTCTTATTAATGCTGTCCCTTTTCTGGGGTTTGAACTTTGTAGTAGGGGTATGTGTATATATGCACACACACACACACACACACACACACACACACACACACACACTTACACTCCTACCTCAGCAAGGATTGAAAAAGGCAGAGAAACCACCACAGGAAAAGTCCTTGACCATCTGTAAACTTGTACAGGGTCTATGTCTTCCTTAAACTCATTAACTAAAGTGGCTCTCTTGAGGATATTTTGGCCTTGCAAATATGAAATCAGTACTATTTTTCAGTTTCTTGCTGTTCTATTTCAGTCTTTAACTCATTGCATAGGAAAATAATCTGGAAATAGTTGCTATTAATAATTTTTGGCTTAAGTGAATAAATTTATATCTTTAAATATATACATTTTTGTTTTTATTTATATTTACTTTTGAGAGTGACAGATAAAGAGAGAGAGAGAAAGAGAGAGAGAGAGAGAGGGAGGGAGAATGGGTGAACCAGGGCCTCCAGCCACTGCAAATGAACTCCAGACACATGCACCCCCTTGTGAATCTGGCTGATGTGGGTCCTGGGGAATCGAGCTTCAAACCGGGGTCCTTAGGTTTCACAGGCAAGTGCTTAATAGCTAAGCCATTTCTCCACCCCTTTAAATATATTTTTGTGGTGAGTGGGCATGGAGGTCTGGGGTGAGTAGGCCAGACCCATTTCTGGTCTTCTCCCACAGTCTGGGTCTGAGTTCCTATGGTGGTGAGAACATGTTCAAGCTACCTGCTCACACTTTTGTGGGCCAGGAAACAGAGGACAAGAGTCAGACCTGTCTATGAAATCTGAAGCCCTGGCCTCCACTTCCCCTAACTGCTCAACCTTCTAAAGGTTCCACCACCTCCCCAAACAGTATCACTTAGATGGGCCAAGTGTTGAGGAAGATGAATCAAATGGTAACATTTTACCCTGGTCTTCATAAGCACATGGTCATCTCATAATAAAAAATGCATTCAATTCAATTTCAAACGTTTCCATAGTCTCTAATAATCCCAACATTATCCAAAATCCCAAAGTCTCTGCTAAAACTTAAAAGTATCTTTTAACTTTGAGCCATTGTAAAACCAAAAGTGAAGCTTAACACTTTCACCATACACATGGATGACACCAAGTTCTTCTGGAAGCTTAAAATATAACCTGATCCCCTTACAACATAGCTCAGTGGCCTCTGTATGTCTTTTTTCTTGGACCTGGGAAAATAATTCCCTAGACAGCTCTGATCAAAGTCTGAGTTTTTTCTTTATTGGTACTAAGCTCTTTAACAACTGTAGCCATTTAACCACACCCCAGCTTTAACTCCTTTAGCACCTTTCCTTGACAAACTGCAAACTTATATTTCTCTCCACTCTCTTCCCCACTCTCTGTAAATTTATAAATTCAGTGAGCTATAAAAATGCCATAGATTCAATGTTAGACTGCCTTGACTTCCTCTGACAAACAAATTAGCTTGTTATTTTTTAATTCAACATCACTTGAGTTTTCATGACACCAACAGAAAGCTGCCAGATTCTTCCGTTAATACCATACAAATAGCTTTGGGCACTTCCCAATAAAGTCCTTCCTCCCTTCTGAAACCTCATGAACACAGACACCACTGTCCACATTTCTATTTGTATTCTGGCCTTCAGAACTTCTACCAGTCTCCTTCATTAAATTCTACTTTGAGCACTGTGGAACTTCTCTACTAGAGCTCCAAACTCTTCCATACTTTTCCTATGAACCAGTTCCAAATGCCTAAGAACCACATGGCTAAGTTTATCACAGCAATGACTGTACTTCTTAGTACCATTTTATTTATTTATTTTTGTCGTTATTTAATTACTCTTCTTACCACTCTGACCAAATCCCTGACAAGAATCCTCTTCAGGGAGAACAGGTAAGTTTGGCTCAATGGCTAAAGGATGCAGACTGTCAGGTGGGGAACATGGGAGTAGGCTGCTTACTCCTGTATACATGGGCCAGGAAGTAGAAAGTGAACAGAAAATAAGTCTGTTATAAAGCCTTAAGCTCTGCCTCCTATAAGCTGTTTTTTCAAGCTAGGCCTTATCTCTTAGAAGTTCCACAATAATCCCAAAATAGCACTAACAGCTGGAAACCAAGCATATCAGCCTATGGGAGACATTTCACATTCAAACCAAAACAAGACTATTGCCATGTTATTATATCAGAAAATCACTCCCTGTACATAGTGAGGGTTTTATTTATTTATTCATTCAGTAATATTTATTGCATGTCTACTTATGTATGGTTCTAAGCTCAACACTCATTCTGACATTTTATATTACAAGAAAATAACATATGAAGACATGCTAGAGTTAATTCAGACTCTTAAAAGACAAGGAACACATATGAGGAATACATTGTCATCCAGAAAACATCACTGTAACCTTCCAAATGACAGCCCATAAGACCTAAGGCTGCACTTTGCAGCTGCTGGTGGATGAGGCTCTGGAAATGCTCCTCTTTCAAGTTAGGGTTATTTCAGGCTTCTAAGTAAGACTACAGATTAAAATTCTGATTTATTTCACAGAAGAATTTGTGTAAGAGAACAGCAAATCTCCTGCTGCTAAATAAAAAAAAAAGTATGAATTAAGTTATTGACTTTTTATTTTTGCCTAAGGTGCTGAGACAAATGTGTGGATTTCAGGTGTATAATTTCAAATCTAATTGAAAAAATTGTGGCCTATCAGGAAATAGAATTTTTACACTTATTAGACATTTTGAGCTTCCTGAAAGTTTCTCATGTGACTGATTTTAACAGAGACAGGAATCATGTTCATTCATAGTACACATGGGCAAATTAAAGAATATTGCACCAATGCTCACATCATTAATGGTAGCACTTAGCTACAGGCTAGAATAAAAAATAGTATACTAATGTAATTATTTAATAGAGGGAAGTTTTAGAATCCCACCATGAATTGAAAAAATTAGAGAGTACAATTTTTTCTTCTATTTACCTCTTCTATGGTTTTACTATCAGGGGACCACAATTTTTTCATCTCCTAATGTTAACTCTTGTTTGCTCTATAAAAGCATCCTGAAACCTCCTTAATAGAGTAACCAAGGCAATAATTTATTAACAAATAATAAGTTAAGGTTCTTTGAAAAAGTTTTTCTCTAAAGAGATTATGTCTAAGGAGGTATTCTAGATGCACAAAATTAGGTGGAGGAAAAAAATCACATGGATCCAGTCCATATCATAAAGTTGAGGGGTTGTTAATTGGAATTTAAGAGAAAGCCCGGACATCCAAAACATGTTTTCAGCCTTTCAGACTAAAATTAAGGAAGTAACCACCATCCCTAGCCACCAATGCCCTTTGCTGGGCCCTTATAGAATATTTGCTGGAAACAGATGACTCTGTTCTCTGAATGACATCTGATGTTTTAAAACAAGATTCAAACTTTAAACCAAGACAGGGTTGTTTCTGTATAGTGATGCCAGACAGTTCTGGAAGGTCTCTCCAACAAATAAAGGTTTGAAATCATAATCCCAACTGGCTGTGTTGGTAGACTCCTATAGTCTTAACACTTAGCAAGCTGACAAAGGAGGATTTCAAGGTTGAGGCTACCTTGGGCTACATAGTGAGACCTTATCCCCAAAACAAAACAGGATAAAACAAAACAAATTTCTAATCAAAATATTAATATGGAAATCACAAAGAGAGTAAAAATCACTCATAGTTAAAAGTTTGAAGCCCAGAAATTGTTTACATTATTTTGAGTCTAACATTAAAATAAAAGTTCACATTTTCGATGAAGTTAAAAATCTTACAGTTCTTTCAAAAAGATGATCCTAGACTGGCTATGGTATGCTGGCATCTAGTCCTAGTACTCAGGACACAAGTACTGAGGCACAAGGATTGAAGCCATTGGACATGGTACATAGTACACACAGAGTCCAAGATTTGAGCATATAGTTCAGTGATAGAATGCTTGCCTAGCATGTGAAAGGCCCTGGGTTCCATTCTTAGCACTAAAAAAAGAAAAAGAAAAAGAAAACAAGGAATAACCCACAGCTTTAACTTGAATCTCACTGGCTATTAAATAGATCCCAGAAATAATTGAGCTTTTTTAAGCCTATTTTTTTTAAGTTTTTTTTTTTTTAATTTATTTGAGAGCGACAGACACAGAGAGAAAGACAGCTAGAGGGAGAGAGAGAGAATGGGCGTGCCAGGGCTTCCAGCCTCTGCAAACGAACACCAGATGCGTGCACCCCCCTGTGCATCTGGCTAACGTGGGACCTGGGGAACCAAGCCTTGAACCGGGGTCCTTAGGTTTCACAGGCAAGCGCTTAACCGCTAAGCCATCTCTCCAGCCCTTTTAAGCCTATTAATGAGACTACTTTATAATAGTTTCTATTAAAGTCCTAGAATAGATATATTCTACAAATATGTTTAAAAGGTAGTTGTATTTCTATGAAAGTATGGCTGACTCACTTGCATATATGGTCACAATTGAAGACAAGACTATAAACAAAACTTAAAAAGAAATAATTCCTACTAAAAATACCCTTATAGTTTTAGCTCCTTAAAACTCAAAGAACACAATTTGTAATTTTAAAGGTATATTGGAACAATGCTGGCCTGACAGATTTTTTTCTGGTAGCCAATTTGGAACTTTAAACCTGAAATTACCTTAAATATACTTTTTGGTGTATTAAAAAACTTCTATAAGGAAAAGGACATTTAAAATTGAAATATGTGATACTATTGTTGACCAAATGACTGATTCTGTAACCAAATATGTTCAAGTAACAAGTGCCTGGACAGTTAAAGAAATCCAGAGAGGGCTCCTCCCACCTCCACCTGGGTCTGAGTTCCTTGCACTGTCAGTGTGTAAGTGGCCACAGCTGTCTGGAGTAAGTAGGCTTCACCCATTTCTGGTCCTCTCTCATGGCCCAGGTCTGAGTTCCTTGCTCAGTCCATGTGTGGGTAGGTATGGCAGTGTGGAATGAGTAGGCCAGACCCCTTTCTGTGATCCTCCCACCTCCTCCCTGGTTTGAGTCCCTTGCCCAATCAGGGTGTGGGTGGGAAGGCATTCTAGAGTGAGTGGATCGGACCCATATCTGGGCTTCTCCCACCCCCTCCTGGGTCTGAGTTCCTTGTCAATGTGTGGGGAGACAGCAGTGGGAGTGAGTAGGATGGACTCATATCTGGACTACTCCCACCACCCAGGTCTGAGTTCCTTGCACATCAGTGTGTGGGCCCCCACAGTCCTCTGGACTGAGTAGACCAGACCCCTGTATGTTGGCTTCTCCCACCTCCCCAGTCTAGGTTGCCTGTACTAGTCTATGTCCTGGAGAGTTCAGCACAAAGTAGACCAGATATCTATTCTCTTACTCTTTCTAGTCCCCTGGTCTTGGCAGGTCCCATTGTGCCTTACTTGGGGAGGCCTGACCCTTGTGTGAGCTGTGGAATCAGGCCTTTTGCTCTGGTATCTTGATTGTCCACTAAGTAACAACATCCCTGATTATCTGAGGGTTACAAACTTACTTCCTCCTCAATAAAATAAAGTGTTTTCCTAAAATGGGTAGACAACAATGCAAAAAAGCCAAGAAAGTCAGAAAACTGAGAGATCTCCACCAAGGATGCTTAGTCCTACTACAGAAGCACCTAATGAAATCATAGAGAAATCAACAGAAATTCCTTCCCAAAATGCAAACACAACAACCAATGAGACCCTGATTAAAAAAAAAAAATCACTGAACTTGAAGCAAGCTATCAAAGAACCAACAATCATATGAATGAAATTGGACATAATTGTCTCCTACAGCATTCAGATTTTGACAGTAGGTTTAACTTGATGGAGGAAAATGTTAGAAGCATCCAAAGTGGTGTGAATAAATTGAAGGTAAGTCAAGAAATGGAAGACCTCAACAACTGGTTGACTAAGCTTAACAAAGATTTGGTCAAATGCAAGAATGAACAAGAAGCATCAAGAAACTAAGAATTTGAATTGAAACCATATCTCAAAAAAGAGATGGAGATTATGCAAAACACAACAGAAAACAAAAATCAAATAGATAATGAAAACCTCCCTAGAACCACTCACTAACAACCAACTCATGTGAAAGACAGAATCTCTGACCTAGAAAATAAGACAGAAGAAATTGATCAAGAGGCCAAAAACTTTGCTAAATTCAAAAATTCAAGTGAACAGAATATGAGGGAACTATGGGACACTCTAAAATGACCAAACATGGGGATCATGGGTATGCCAGAAGGAGAGGAAATCAAGACCAAAGGCATAAAAAACATACTCAACAAAATTAGTGAAGAAAATTTTCTGAATCTTGCAAAAGAGAGGCCCATCCAGATGCAAGAAGCCCACAGAACGCCAAACAGGCAGGACCAAAGAAGAAACTCTTCAAGATACATCACAGTTAAAACCTTTAACAATGAAAACAAAAAGAGAATGTTAAGAGCAGCAAGAGAGAAGCAATTCACAACATACAAAAGAAATCCCATTAGAATAACATCAGATTTCTCAGTGGAAAACCTGAAAGCCAGAAAGGCCTGAAATGGAACACTTCAAAGTCTGAAAAATGATGGCTTCCAACCCAAGCTACTTTACCCAGCAAAAGTATCCTTTATAATAGATGGTAAAAGAAAAACTTTCCATGAAAAAAGTCAACTCTATAATTATATGAACACAAAGCCAAACCTACAGAGAATTCTTGAGTGAATAATCCACACTGAACAGTCAAACAACCAAATTCAGGAGCCAACAAGAAGATCACAATAACCAAAATAGATCAGGCTCAAAATATTAAATATTAATGGTCTTAACTCATCCATCAGAAGACACAGGCTATCAGGATGGATCAAAAAACTAGACCTTTCTATCTGCTGTCTTCAAGAAACCCACCTCACCACTCAGGATAGACACCTCCTCAAGGTGAAAGGTTAGAAAATGATATTCCAAGCAAATGGAAATAAGAAACAAGTGGGGGTTGCTATATTAATATCTGATAAAATAGACTTCAAACCAAAAGTAATAAAAAGGACAAAGAAGGCCACTTCTTTCTCATCAAGGGAATGATCCAATGTGAGTACATCCCAATCATAAATATATATGCCCCAAACACAAGGGCACCACAGTTTATAAGACAAAACTCAACAATGAAACAGAAATAAACACCAACACCATCATAGTTGGAAACTTCAATACTCCACTATCATCAGTAGACAAATCATTCAAGCAGAAAATCAACAGGGAAATAATAGAGCTCAACAACATCATAGATCAACTAGACCTAAAGGATATCTACAGAAGTTCCCACCCCAACTCTCAGAATAAAGATTCTTCTCAGCAGCCCATGGAACCTTCTCCAAAATTAGCCACATATTAGGCCATAAAACATGCCTTCATAAAGTCAGGAAAATTGAAGTAGCTTCCTGCTACTTCACAATGATTTAAAGTTAGAAATTAACAAGAGACATACCAAGAACACCACCAAGTCTTGGAGAATAAACAACACACTTTTAAACAATGAGTTAGTTGATCATGGAAAAATCAAAAAAGAAATTGTAAAATTCCTAGAATAGAATTATAATGAAATGCATCCTACCAAAATTATGGGACTCAATAAAGTCATAAAGGGGAAAATTCATAGCCCTAAATTCATTACAAAGACAGAGAGAACACAAGTCAACAACCTGACTGTCCACCTTAAGGCACTGGAAAAAGAAGAAGTATCTAACTAAAAAAGCTCCAGACAGAAAGAAATAATATTAGAGCAGAAATTAATGAATCGGAAACTAGGAAAACAATTTTAAAAAATCAATGAAATGAAGAGCTGGTTCTTTAAAAAAAAAAAAAAAAAAAAAAAAAAACAAGATTGACAAACCCCTGGCCAAAGTGAGCAAGCACAAGAAAGAGAAGTCTCACATTAACAAAATCAGAAATGAAAAAGGAGAGTTCACTGTATACATCAATGAAATTGGAAGATTCATCAGGGCATACTTCCAAAACCTCTACTCCACAAAATTAAATAATCTGGAAGAAATGAATGAATTCCCAGACACATACCACCTACCAAAACTAAACTCAGAGCAAATTAATCTCATGAACAAACCTACCATATCCATGGAGATTGAAAAGGTGATAAAAACCTACCTAAAAAGAAAATTCCGGGACTCAATGGCTTCTCAGTTGAATTCTATCAAACCTTCATAGAAGAAGTGAAAGCAATCTTTGTCAAACTATTCCATATAATTGGAGACCAAGAAATCTGCCCCAACTCCTTTTATGAAGCTAGCATACCTAATACCAAAACTAGACAGAGATGCAACAAGGAAAGAAAATTGTAGGCCTATATCCCTAAAGAACTTAGATGAAAATTTCCTGAACAAAATTTTTACACTTGAATTCAACAACACATCAAAAGCATTATCCACCTTCTTCAAGTAGGCTTCATTCCAGGAATGCAGCAATGGTTTAATATACTTAAATCAGTCATTGTAATACACCACATAAATAAACTGAACCATAAGAACCACATGATCATCTCAATTGATGCAGAGAAGGACTTCGACAAAATTCAACACCACCTCATGATCAAAACACTGGAAAAAATAGACATGGAAGGTTTATATCGCAACATAATAAAAGCTATATATAAACTTCCCAAAGCCCAAATATTCCCTAACTATTAAGAAGATGCAAATTAAAGCAACTATGAAATTCCACCTTACCCTAGTAAGTATAGCAAACATTAAAAAATCAAATGAAAACAAATGTTGGGGAGGCTGTCAAGAAATAGGAACTCTCATTCATTGTTGGTGGGAATGTAAGCTGGTACAACCACTGTGGAAATCCATTTGGAGACTCCTGAAAAGGATAAATATAAAGTTATCAGCAGACTCTGTTATTCCCTTACCGGGCATTTATTCCAAAAGCTCCGCATCTCAGTTCAGAAATATTTGCTCTACCATGTTTATAGCTGCTCAATTCATAATAGCTAAAAACTGGAATTAACCCAGGTGTCCATCATTGCATGAATAAATAACCAAGATGATATATCTACATGAAGGAATTCTACTCAGTAGTAAGAAAATATGACACATTGAAATTTATAGAAAAATGGTTGAACTTGAAACTGATCATTTTAAGTGAAATCACAGAAACACAATTGTTGCATGTTCTCACTCATCTGCAGTTGCTAACTTGGATCAACCCAAGTTTCTGACATAACTGAAAAGCATCTTGAGGCTTGGACAATAGGGAGAGTAGAGCTTGGGGGAAGGGAAAAGGTAGTGGTGGGAGTCATAAAATCTGAACCCAAATTGTACTGGTACTACAGAATCCTCTATCCTGGAAATCAGACTCAAAGGTAGAACTCTGAGGCAAACCTTGGAGCACCTGAATCAAAGGGACCTGGAGCAAGTGAGACCTAACCTCAAATTTCTCCTATTTCTCTTTCTTTTCTGGCTTTTTCTTTTTTCTTTTCCTTTGGCACCAGCCTGTAATGCCCTATACCAGGGTGTGGTCTACATCCACAATGAGCTGTTGCTCAGAGAGACCTACTAGATCTCCCACAACAAAAAAGACAGTCTTTTGTCAGAGTACTTGATTACCCACCAGAGGTTAATGGCAATACCCTACTGCTGAAGACACCAAACACTATTGGCACAGACCATGGAGAGACCTGATTGGAATCCAGAGGAGAGCCAGTTCTCAGATAATTAACCCATCTAGTGCTGGAAGGTGCTACATGAGCTACCAGGGACAAGTGGCCAACATTTGTCCAAGCAACTCAAAGTCTAAGTGACTCAGAAGCAAACAACCTGACATGATAATCATACAAGTACAAAAGTAGCTCACAGCCATGATGAGTAAGCAACTGTTCTTGGATTGTCTAATAGATCTTCTCAGTATAAAGGAAAACATATCTGGAACTGGAAAACAAGTCAGAATCATATCCAGATAATAATTTTGCTTTCCATTATCCAGCTCCCATTAACCTTAGACTATAAAAGTGTCTAAACCTTTTAAATTCTCTCTACATTAATAATGGTTATCCCATTTAACTGGCACTGGTTTCACTCTCCATTGGAGAATCTGCTTCCCTTTTTCAGATGGCAACTGGACCTGAGATAAACAACCCAGCGCACCCCACCCTAGCCCCAGCTGAAACCACAGAGGAATTGGTAAATGTGCAAGAATGCTGCTCTCTTAGTTAAGCTTATATCAGCACAAGAGTGATGGAGAAAGATACTGAGGACACTCCACACCTACAAAACCAGACATCTAGGTGCTCCCAAGTGCCCATCCCTGAAGTAGACTTAAAATGCTCTAAGCATGGCTCAAGGAATTTTGCAGAATAGAGGGTGGAAAGATTGTCAGAGCCACAAGTTGAGACATTTTGCACCAAGACGTTGCCTTTCCCCCATCACTAACTGCTACCCCCATAATGCATGACCCACAATCCCCATGGGGTTGACCTACATAGTGAGGAAGGCTTCTTCATAAGAGGGGCTGGGAGGAAGGAAAGGATGGTACCAACATGTGATGTTTACATACAAAATATGTCCATATCTAATAATTAAAAAATGAAGAAAAAATATTGTTGTGCCATTAATTTATCATAAATGAGTAGTCTCTGTGTTGATATAGTTATTCCTGTTTTCTGAAAACTTCATTGCTTTCTATTTTTGGTTAAATGACCAAAAATATAGAAATATAAGTATAAATATAGAAAATTTCTGCAGCATAAGAATGATTTAAGTAGATGAAAAAAGGGAAATATTATTTTTCCTTGTAAGACAAAACTTCTTTATCTATAGCACCATAACATTATACATTATAGCCATAACATGGATTAGAATTTCAGTGAGAGGGAGAAGGATGAAGCCATTGGATTGAGCTATTAGCAGGAAGAACTGAATTGACTGTTCAGAAGCTGTTAGTCTGGAATACAAATCTTACTTTAACTTGGGGTGCTAAGATGAAGTGGTTACCAGATGGTATGTGGTGGGATGGGAGTGAGTGGCATTTCTGGATAATGGCTGTACTTGACAAAGGAAGTTAAACCTCTGCACTCCTTCCTTGATTTTCCTTTTTGCAACTGTTCTATTGAAGAACATTGCAGATATTCTTGGAATAATTCATTTACTTTTGTCTTCTCCTTGAGATTATGAAACCTTGTGGACACAGATTTGCTATATTTATTTTGTATTCCAGCACCTAATACCTAGTAAAAATTTCCTGTGTAAGTTAAGGAGCAGGAGGTGGAGTTGTGGGGGTTATTTGTGTTTTTTAGAGGGAGTAGGATGGGATGGGATGGAAGTGCAGGACTGGAACATAGCAGAGAGATTTGTTTGATTTGAAATTATTGTACAGCCTCAGTGGAAGGTGCATGAAGGCAAAATGTCTGCATGTGGTGAGAATGCCTGGTTTAGAGGTCCCAGGGTGTGGTTCCATGTCTTACTGCAGTGCACACATATGGAATGGGTAGTCAGAAGCTTGGTAGATATGTGATGGCTTGCTTTTAAACTAGGCATAAAATAGCTACAAAAATTTCCTGAGACTAAACAAACCGATAGACATGGAATATTTATGTCTCTGTAAGAATCAGTTACAATTGAGTATCCACCTTCTTAGATAGGTTCTGGCCCAGTCTGTAGGCCTTAGTAGTTCAACTTCAGGTTAAAGATGGCTTAGCCACTTGCACTCAAGAAATATACACCTTATGTCTTTGTGTGTATGTGTTTCTTCATTTGGGCTGGACTCACCAATATTGTCCCTCTCTTGCTTTGTGGTGAAGATAAACTTAATTGTAGAAAGTAATCAGAATAGACACATTAATCACTACTCTGCAGGGCCAATTTGCTGCCCATGTGAAGCTGTTTGGTAAACATTCATGGCATAATATGTGGCCCAAGTTCATTTTCTAGAAGGTCTTGGGGGGCTGTGCATTTACTCATTAAATGTCTTTTCTTCCAAAGAACTATGGATTACTGATTTTAAAAAGTTTTAAATTTATTTTCATTTTTATTTATTTGTTTGAAAGAGAGAGTGGCAGAGAGAAAGAGAGAGAAAGAAAGAGGACAAGAGAGAGAATGGGTGTACCAGTGCCTCCAGCCACTGCTAACGAATTCCAGATGCATGTGCTACCTTTTGCTTCTAGTTGACATGGGCCCTGGGGAATTGAACATGGGTCCCTTGGCTTTATAGGCAAGCACCTGTCTCTTAAGCCATCTCTCCAGCCCTGACTTTTTTTTTTTTTTTTTTGAGCAGGTGTAGCTTTATATAAATCAAATTGCCTGTGGTTTGAATGTTGCCTTTCTCCCTTAGTAATGTGTACCCTTCAGGAATTCCACACAGCCATTATGAACTACATGTGATGGGGTAATGATGGCTTCTGGCAGGGCTATTTCATGATTACCGCTGGCACCTACATGGTTCCTGTCACCATGGCTGGAACAGGGTGGGAACTCACTAAATGGCAACTTTTATCATTACTTTTGCCATTTTCTAATAAAGAGGAAATGACTGAGTCTCTGGAATTTTTGGGTGGCAATTGCTTGTTTTGGTTTTACTATTGAAGGGTGATGCAAGGTATTGCCAATCTAACTCCAAGATGTGATATGATGAACAGATAGGAGAGCTGGCTTTTTCATGTTTTCTTTTTGCCTTTAGTATCAGCACTAACAGACATCTATAAAACATTCCATTCAAATGCTACATAATAACCATTCTTTTCAGCATCACATAGAACATAGATCATATATTAAGACACAAAGCAAATTTAAATTTAAAATTTAAATTCAGGAAAAATGAAATAATTCCTTGTACTATGTCCGACCACAATGAAATTAAACTACACATCAACAGCAAAAAAGTCTATATAACTAATACATAAACTCATGAAAAGTTGAGCTGGGCATAGTGGCACATGCCTTTAATCCCAGAAGTAATAAGTGGTTTAAACACCTATATCAAGCAATGAGATCAAAGCATTTATAAAAATGTCTTCCAACTAAAATGTTTCCAGTCCCAGATGGATTCACTGGTAAATTTTTTGTTTATTTTTTTTAAAATTATTTGAGAGAGAGAAAAATAGAGAAAGGCAGGGAGACAGGAGAGAGAGAATGGATGTGCCAGGGCCTCCAGCCACTGCAAGTGAACTACAGATGCATGTACCCCCTTGTGCATCTGGCTTATGTGGGTTTGGGGGAATTGAAACTGGGTCTTTTGGCTTTTCAGGCAAATACCTTAACCACTAAGCCATCTCTCTAGCCCCTCACTGGTATCTTATCACACCTTCACAAAAGAACTAACATCAGTGCTTCTCAAGCTGTTCCAAAAACTAAAAAGGAAGGTATACTGCCTAACTCCTTTTATGAAGCCAGCATTACATTGATACCAAAACCAGATAAAGACAAAACAAACAAACCAAAACTACACATCAATCTCCCTCATGAACGTATATGCAAAAATTCTCAACAAAATACTGGCAAACTAAGTATAGGAACATATCAAAAAAATCATTTGTTCTGATCAAGTGGGTTTTATTCCAAAGATATTGAGATGGTTCAACATTCACAAATCAATAAATGTAATGTACATTGTGAATGGACTCAAATACAAAACTCATGATCATCTCAATAGATGCACAAAAGCATTCAACAAAATCTAGTGTTCATGAAAAAAGTCCTAAATTACTGTGAATAAAAGGAACATCTCACCCCACCATTGTGAGTCAGCTGAGCATGGGAGTTTTGCACCAGGGCTAGAATCCATTCTGGTCATGCTGCCAGGGAGACTATGGACCACCTGAAAGTCAGCTGGATGCAGGGCTGCTGACCGTCCTGGGTAGGGGCTCAGCAGAGAATTTGCATTCCAGGGCTGGTCACTATTATGAGGTGGCTAGCTGCATGAGAGGGGAAATAGCAACTGAAAGTCAGCAATGAGCATCTAGCCAACTTGGATTCTACTCGTCACACCCAACTTGCAAGCCCTCACTGAAAAACATTGTTTGAAGAAGGATTAAAGCAGAGGGTAACTTTCCTGGTCCCAATACCCAGGAGAAGCTTGGAGCTGATTTTGCTCCAAAAACCCAGACAGCTAATAAGTCCAGAAGAAATGTGCTTGGGCTTGGTCACCAAGGGATACAGGGCTCCCCAGGTCTTGCCCAGATTTTCTGGAAAATGGCACACACAAAGTAGATCCTGCTCAAGCTCAAGTGCACCTACCCTAAAATAATGAATTTCTTCAATCCCACAACTACCAAGATCAATTCAGACCAGGCCACTCAACACAGACTATACAAAACCTGCTATCACTGCATTCTCAATAAGACAAATGATCTTGAGATGGGCAGAACCCAGTACAAAACAGAAAACACCACCACACCACACCCAGCAAAGTGGTCCCCACCAATATTGCCTAGTTCTACAATGGAAGCCTGCAATAAAAGATTAGGAAAAAAAAAAAACGAAGACATAGATGCCCCAAATGACATCTCAGCAAGCATTTTAAATAAGCTTAACTATACCATGAACAAATGGATGTTGGTATAGGGTGAAAGTCATCAAAGAGTAATCACAAGAACTTCAAGAATAGCTGAAGGAATGGAAGAAAAATGGCAAAAAATTTCAAATTACAAATTAAAGATTTAATCAATGAATTGGGAAAAAAAGGCAACAATATGAGCTCAAAAGTTGGATGGAAGAAATAGAAGATAATCATCAAAAACAGAATGTGAAGGAACTTTGGGACATCTTAAAATGACCAAATATTCAGATCATAGGCATAAGGAGAGGGAAGAGATAAAACCCAATGTCATAGGGAATATTTTCAACAAAATAATTAAAGAAACTTTTTTACCCTTACCAAACAGATTTTCTCCCATTCAGTGGGCAATATATTGGCTCTGCTTATGTTATATTTAAATATGTAAATGCTTTTTAGCTTCTTGAGATCCCATTGGTTGTGTGATTGTTTAATTTCCTAGACTATTGAGGTTTTCTTTTTCTTTTCTTTTCTTTTTTTTTTTTTTTTTCTTTTTGGTTTTTCAAGGTAGGGTTTTACTCTAGCCCAGGCTGACCTGGAATTTATTATGTAGTCTCAGGGTGCCCTTGAACTCATGGCAATCCTACCTCTGCCTTCTGAGTTCTGGGATTAAAGGTATGTTCCACCATTCCCAGCAAGCCCAGCAGCTGAGATTTTCTTTAGGAAGTATTTCCCCATTCCTGTATCATGTAGCGTTCCTCCTGTTTTTTTTTTTTCTTTCAGTAGAAGAAGAGTTTCAGGTCTTATATTGAGGTCCTTAATACATTTGTACTTGCTTTTTGTGTATGAAGTCACGAGTGGGTCTAGTTTAATTTTTCTATATATTGTTATTTAATTTGTCCAGCACCATTTGTTGAAGATGCTGTCTTTTTGCCAGTCTACATTATTGGCTCCTTTGTCAAAGATCAAGTAGATGGAGCCAGATATGGTAGTGCATGCCTTTAACCCCAGCACTCAGAAGGCAGAGGTAAGAGGATTGCTGTGAATTCGAGGTCACCCTGAGACTACATAGTGAATTCCAGGTCATCCTGGGCCAGAGTGAGACCCTACCTCAAAAAAGAAAGAAAGAAAGGAAGAAAGGAAGAAAGAAAGAAAGAAAGAAAGAAAGAAAGAAAGAAAGAAAGAAAGAAAGAAGGAAGGAAGGAAGGAAGGAAGGAAGGAAGGAAGGAAGGAAGGAAGGAAGGAAAAAAAGAAAGAAAGAAAGAAAGAAAGAAAGAAAGAAAGAAAGAAAGAAAGAAAGAAAGAAAGAAAGAAAGATGAAAGAAAAAAGATCAAGCATCTGTAGCTACTTGACCTAAGGTCTGAGTCTTCAATTCTATTCCATTGGTCTATGTTCCTGTTCTTACCAATACCATGCTGTTTATGTTACTATTGCTTTGTAATATAGCTTTGGATTGGGTATGGTGAAACCTCCATAGGTGTTTTTTGGCTGAAGATATGTTTGGATATCTGAGGCCTGATGTCATTCCAAATGAATTTTGAGATTATTTTTTCAATTTCTGTGAAGAATGATGCTGGTATTTTTATCGGTATTGCATTAAATCTGTATATTGCTTTTGGTAGAATTGCCTTTTTTACAATATTAATTCTCCCAATCCAGGATCATGGGAAGTGTTTCCATCTTCTAAAGTCCTCTTCTATTTCTTTATTTAGTTTTTTAAAAGATTTTTTTTTCATTATGTATGTCCTTCACATCTTTGGTTAGTGTTATTCCAAGGTATTTAGGTTTTTTTGTTGCTATTGAAAATGGGACAGCCTCACTGATTTTTTTCTTTGTATATTTCTCCTTTGCATTGATTTTTGTATCCTGCTGCTTTACTGAAGGAATTAATCACCTTTAGAAGTTTTCAGATGGAGACTTTTGGGTCATTTATATACAAGATCAGGTCATCTGCAAGTAGGGCTAACTTGACCTCTTCTTTCCCAATTTGAATCCTTTTTATTTCTTTCTCCTGTCTTATTGCTTGGGCTAGTACTTCCAGTACTATGTTAAAGAGCAGTGGAGAGAGTAGGCATCCCTGTTTTATACCCAATCTCAATGGGAACTCCTTGAATCTTTCACCATTATTATTTGGGCTTTGAGTGCTTCATATATATGTATGTATGTATATATATACATATGTATGTATATATATATACATGGCCTTTACTGTGTTGAGATATAAACTTTCCATGTCTATTCTTTCAAGTATTTTGATCATGAAGTGGTATTGTATATTGTCAAAGACCTGCACCAGTTCAGATGATCATGTGGTTCATTTTATTTATGTGGTGTTTACATTGACTGATTTCCATATCTTGAATCATCCTTGCATGCCTGGGATGAAGCCTATTTGATCAGTGTGGATAATGCTTTGATGTGTTGTTGAATTCTGTTGGTGAGGATTTTGTTTAGGATCTTTGCATCTAAATTCATCAGGGATATTGACCTGTAGTTTTCTTGTTGCATCTCTGTCTGGGTTTGGTATTAGGTTAATGATAGCTTTATAAAAGGAGTTTGGGAGGATTCCCTGGTCTCCAATTGTGCAAAACAGTCTGAGAAAAATTGCTTTTAGTTCTTTAATGCAAGTTTGATAAGATTTGGCTGAGAAGCCATCCAGTCCTGGACTTTTCCCTTTGGGGAGGCTTTTGATTACCTTTTCAACCCTCATGTCTATTATAGGTTTTAAAGAGATTATTCTGCTATGTGTTTAGTTATAGTAGGTGATCTATGCCTAGGAGTTCATCCATTTCTTCCTGACTGTCCAATTCTGTGAAGTAGAGATTTTAGAAGTATGATGTCTGTTGTGACCTCTTCTTTTTCATTTCTGATTTTGTTAATTTGAGACCTCTCTCTCTCTCTCTCTTCTTTTGCTTGATCAAATTGGCCAGGGGTTTGTCAATCTTGTTTATTTTGTCAAAGAACCAGCTCTTCATTTAATTGATTTTTAAAATTATTTTCTTAGTTTCTAATGTATTAATTTGTGCACTTATCTTTATTATTTCTTTCTATATGGAGCTCTTAGGGTTGGATTCTTCTTGTCCTTCCAGTGCCTTTAGGTGGACAGTTAGGTTATTAATTTGGGATCTCTCTGTCTTTGTTATAAAGGCATTTATTGCTATGAATTTCCCCTTAGGACTGCCTTCACTGTGTTCCATGTTTTGGTAAGTAGCATTTCCATTACCACTCAATTCTAGGAATTTTAAAATTTCTTTTTTGATTTTTTCTATCACCCATTCATTGTTTAAAAGTGTGTAGTTTAGTCTCCAGTAGCTGGTAGAGTTCTTGATGAGTATCTTGTTGATTTCTAGCTTTAAAATATTGTGATCTGAGATGATGCAGGAAGTTACTTCAATTTTTTCTGAATTTATGGAGGCATGCTTTATGGCCTAATATATGGTATATTTTGGAGAATGTTCCATGGACTGCTGAGAAGAATGTGTACTCTGTAGAGTTGGAATGGAAAGTTCTGTAGATGTCCATTAGATCTAGTTGATCTATGGTTTTGTTGAGTTCTATTATTTCCCTGTTGATTTTCTACTTGGATGATCTGTCTATTGATGATAGTAGAGAATGAAGTCTCTGACTATGATGGTATTGTTGTTCATTTATGCTTTGTTGTCAAGTAGGTTTTGTTTTATAAACTGTGGTGCACCTGTTTTTGGTACATATAGGTTTATGATTGTAATGTTCTCATGTTGGATCATTCCCTTGATGAGTAAGAAGTGGTCTTCTTTGTCCTTTTTTATTACTTTTGGTTTGAAGTTTATTTTATCAAATATTAATATAGAAACACCCACTTAGTTTTTATTTCCATTTGCTTGGAATATCATTTTCTGTTCTTTCATCCTGTGGAAGTGTCTATCTTTAGTGGTGAGGTGAGTTTCTTGAAGACAGCAGATAGAAGAGTCCTTATTTTGATCCACTCTGATAACATGTATCTTTTTATGGGTGAGCTAATACCATTGATATTTAAGGTTATTACTGTCAGGTTCAAATTAATCCCTGCCATGATAAGGTACTTTATAGGGTTTGGTGATTCGTTTGCTTTGTAATTTTTTGAGTCTGCTCAAATTTGGCTATTGTGATCATCTTCTTCTTGGTTCTTGAGATTGGTTGTTTGATTTTTCTGTATGAAGTATTCCCTGAAGTATTCTCTGTAGGTTTGGCTTTGTGTTCATATAATCCTAGAGCTGATTTTTTTTTTTCCATGCAGTTTTCCTTTCACCATCTATTAGGAGTGATACTTTTGCTGGGTAGAGTAGCTTAGCTTAAAAGCCATAGTTTTTTAGACTTTCAAATATTCCATTCCAGGCCCTTATGGCTTTCAGGGTTTCCATTGAAAAGTCTGACATAATTTTGATGGGATTGGTGTTGTATGTAGTGAGTTGTTCCTCTCTTGCTGCTTTTAACACTCCTTTCTTTGTCTTCATTGTTAAGAATTTTAACTATGATGTGCCTTGGAGTTTCTTCTTTGGTCCTATCTATTTGATGGTCTGTGGGCTTCTTGGATCTGGATGGGTCTATATTTTAAGAAATTAGGAAAATTTTCCTCAATAAGTTTGTTGAATATGTTCTCTCTGCCTCTGGCCTGGACTTCTTCTCCTTTGCTATACTCATGATCTGGATGTTTGGTCATTTAGGGTTTTCCCCCATTTCCTCATATTCTGTTCACTTGATTTTTTTGAACTTAGCACAGGTTTTGGTCACCTGACAATTTATTCTGTATTGTGTTCCAGATCAGAGGTTCTGTCTTCCACATGGTAACTCTGTTAGTGAGGGGCTCTAGTGAGGTTTTTATAAGCTCTATTTGGTTTTTGCTTTCTGTTGTGTTGTTTTGTATCATGTCCATCTTCTTTGTTTTGTTTTGTTTTTGCTTTTGACCTAGGGTTTTGCTCCAGTCCAGGCTGACCTGGATTTCACTATGTAATTTCAAGGTGGCCGTGAACTCACAGCAATCCTCCAATCTCTGTCTTCCAAGTGTTGGGATTAAAGGCATGCACCACCATACCCAGCTCCCATCTCTTTTTTGAGGTATGATTTCAGTTCAAGTTTTGATTTTCTTGATGTTTCCTTGAATTCGTTCTTAAATTTGATCAAGTATTCATTAAGCTTAATCAATAAGTTATTGAGATCTTCCATTTCTTGACTCACATTCAATTCATTCATTTCTCTTTTGAGGGTTACAATGTTTGTTTTAATCAAGTTAAGCCTACTGTCAAAAGCCAAACACTCTAAGAGATGATTCTGTTCAATTTCATTGATATGATTGTTATTTGCTTATTTGCTTCTAGTTCAACAATTCTTCTGATCAAGGTTTCATTGGTTATTTTGTTTTCCTTTTGGGAATGAATTTCTGTTAATTTCTCTATGACTTCACTGGAGGCTTCCATTGTGGGACTAGGCATCCTTGGTGGAGATCTATTAGTTTTTTGACTTTTGTTGGCTTTTTTTGTGCTGTGGTCTACTGATCTTAGGGAGACACTTTATTCTATTGAGGAGCAAGCAAGATTTTGTCTTAGGATCTTTAGACTGTGTTCTGTTTTAAATGTGAGCCAGATTGATATACTGATGTATGATGTGGTTACAACTACAGATGTACAGATTGTGGAGATTGCAGGTGCATCAAATGTAAATGTGGAACTGGGAGTTTTGGCCTACTCACTCTACTTGCACTTACTCTTCAGTGCGAGGGAATCACAGATTGTGGAACCAGACACCTGGAAGCTGGAGAGCCAGAGGACCTTTTCACTCAGGGGAATATGGAAATCATATCAGTACCTAGGAGCTAGTCAGGATACCAGAGCAGCCTGTTTCCATTGTTCCCACACAGGGAACAGGCATCCCCAATCAGCCACAGGGGGACCTAAAGGAACCAGGAAACTGGGAAGATCCAGGGAACAAGGTCTGGCCTACTCACTCTGCACTGCACCCACCTTCTGGCATGTACTCTCCAGCATAGGATATCCAGAATTTAGGTACCCAGGGGCACTTTGATCAGGAAGGTGGATCAAGGGGCCCACTTCTGTAGAAAGCTTTTAGGGCCCAGTCCTCCCCAAGCCAGCAACAGGGGGATTTACTGGGACCAGGAAACTGGAAGGATCCATGGGAAACAGGGATCTAGCCTACTCATTTTGTGCCTGCTGCATGCACCCCCTGGTATAGGGTATCTGGAAAATGGGGACCCAGGGGAACTTTGATCAGGAAGGCAGAGAAAGGGACCTGCTTCCACACAAACTCACAGGCTCTAAGCCTGAAGTTAATTTTATTTTGGTGTTTTTAATTGACAGCTTCCATAATTATAGACAATAATCTGTGATAATTCCCTCCCCACACACACACTTCCCTTTTCAACTCCATTCTCCATCATATGTAGCCCCCTATCAACCAGTCTCTCTTTCTCCTTGAACTCATCATATTTTCTTCCTATTATGATGGTATTGTGTAGGTAGTGTCAGGGACAGAAAGGTCATGGATATCCAGGTAATTTTGTGCCTGAAGAATGCAGTATAAGCAGTCCTACCTTTCCTTTGGCTCTTACATTCTTCACACTACCTCTTCAGCAATAGACCCTGAGCCTTGGAAAATTTGATAGAGATGTCTCAGTGCTAAGCACTCCTCTGTCACTTCTCAGGACTATGGTGCCATTTAAGTCATCCCAGAGGTCACTACCATCTGAAAAGAGAAGTTTCTGTAGCCAAAAGTGAGAATAGCAATAACACATGGGTATGAACATTAATAGAAGTGCTTACTGAGTAGTTTGGTGAGTCTACTATATATATTTTGCAGACATTGTACCCTGAGGGCTTATGACTATCCTGCCATAGGTTTTCAGCATCAGTCATGTGTTCCCTTCTGTGGAGCAGGCCTCTAGTCCAATAAAAAAGTGGCTGGTTTCTCCCATAACAGATATGCCACTATTGTACTCCTGGCTCATTTTGCCTGGCTGGCCAAATTTAAGGCTTGCAGTGTCCATTACTATTTATGTGATTTCTCCCTCTCCCATGGAACAGCATGCAGCATAACTTTCTCCAGCTTTCTGTAAGCTAGCCTACATGGAGGAAGTTCTTGGCTCAGCTTCCCCAGAATTTCTCAGTGGCATTGCAGGACAAATGGGGTCTTACCATCTATTCCTGGTGGGATACCAAGGGCCTCTGCAGTGGCCTTTAATGTTTCAGGGTATCAGTGACCTCCCTGGGCAACAACTCACTGAAAGTTATCCCATCCCTGGCAGGGAAAATTTTCTTGTAACAATCTATGGTTGTTTGGTGTGAAATTGTCCAAAAAATAAGGGTTCCATATGACTTCTTCATACCCTCTTAGATTTTGATTAGCTCTCCCCTCATCATTCCATTACTTAATTCCTTTATTTTACTCTTACCCTGACCTCACTTAGGCCTTTCCAGTCTCATTAATCTTTACTTACACACACACACACACACACACACACACACAAACACACAATACCATCCTCTTAAGTTCTCCCTTCTTCCCTTTCTATTCCTTTTATATCCTTCTTCTAGCTTACTGGCCTCTGCTACTGGGTTCTATTCCAACTCACATAGTCAGTTCATTTGTAGCTAGGAGGCACATATGAGAGAGAACATGTGACATTTGTCTTTCTGGGCCTGGGTTACCTCACTAAGTATAATCCTTTCCAGATCCATCCATTTTCCTGCAAATTTAATATTTCATTCCTTTTCCTTTTTTTTTTTTTTTTCCTGCTGAGTAGAACTCCATTGTATAAATGTGCCACATTAAGCCGGGCATGGTGGTGCACGCCTTTAATCCCAGCACTTGGGAGGCAGAGGTAGGAGGATCGCTGTGAGTTCGAGGCCACCCTGAGACTCCATAGTGAATTCCAGGTCAGCCTGGGCTAGAGTGAAACCTTACCTCGAAAAACCAAAAAAAAAAAAAAAAAAAAAAAAAAAAGTGCCACATCTTCATTATCCACTTATCAGCTGAAGGACATCTAGGCTGGTTCCATTTCCTATTGTGAATAGAGCAGCAATAAACATGGTTGAGCAAGTATCTCTAAGGTAGTAAGATGAGTCATTAGGATATATGCCTAGGAGTGGTATAGCTGGGTCATATGGTAAATCTATTTTTAGCTGTTTCAAGAACTTACAAACTGATTTACATGATGGCTGGACCAGATTGCATCCCCACCAACAGTGTATAGAGTTCCTCTTTTTCCATATCCCTGCCGGCATTTATTGTCATTTGTTTTTATGATGGTAGCCATTCTGATATGAATGAAATGGAATTTCAAAGTAGTTTTAATTTGCATTTCCCTGGATGACTAAGGATAGAGACCATTTGTTAGATGTTTATATGCTATTTGTATATCTTCTTTTGAAAACTCTCTATTTAGTTCCATAGTCCATTTTAAATTGGGTTGTTTGATTTTTTATTCTTTAGTTTTTTGAAATCTTTGCATATCCTGGATATTAATCCTATGTTAGATGTATAGCTGCCAAAGATTTTCTCCCATTCTGTAGGTTGCCACTTTACTCTATTCATAGTGTCCTTTGCCATGCAAAAGCTTTTTAATTTCATGAGGTTCCAGTGGTTGATGAGCCATTTTATTTCCTGAGCAACTGGGATTATAGTCAGAAAGTTATTTCCTATACCAATATGTTGAAGGGTTTACCCTACTTGTTCCTCTAGTAGTTTCATTGTTTTGGGTCTGATATTAAGGTCTTTGATCCATTTGGACTTAGTTCTTGTACATGGGTAGAGATAATGAATTATTTTCATCCTTCTACATATACATATCTAGTTTTCCCAGCAACATTTGCTGAAGAGGCTGTCTTTTCTCCAATGAGGTGGCTATAGCTACTTGGAATTACATCGGGGAACTCTGTTTAGTTTCATTGATCTACATGTCTGTTTTTGTTACTATGGTTCTGTGATATAGGTTAAAATCAGGTATGGTCATACCACCAGCCTTACTTTTGTTGCTAAAAATTGTTTTAGATATTCAAGGTATATGTGTGTGTGTGTGTTTCCAAATGAGTGTTTGGATTGGTTTTTCTATTTCCATGAAAAATGCCATTGGAATTTTGATTACATGTGTTGATTGCTATTTGTAAGATTACCATTTTCACAATATTGATTCTTCTGATACAAGAACAGGGATGTCTTTCCTTTTTCTAGTGTCTTCTGAAATTTCTGTCTTGAGTATATTAAAGTTTTCATTGTAGAGATCATTCACTACCTTGGTTAGGCTTATTCTTGGGTAGTTTATTTATTTATTTTTCATGCAATTGTGAATGGCAATGATTCTCTGACTTCATCCTCTATGTGTTTGTAGTTACCATACAGGAAGGCTACTGAATTCATTGTGTTTATTTTGTATTTTGCTACAAGGCTATAGGTGTTTATTAGTGATAACAGTTTTCTGGTCAAGTCTTTATGGTCCTTTATGTATAGGATCATATGATCTGCAAATAATGATAACTTGATCTTTTCTTTTCCAAGTTGTATCCCTTTTATGTGTGTCTCTTGCTTTATTGCTATGGCTAAGACTTCCAGTAGCATATTGAATAAAAGTTGGAGCCAGGCGTGGTGGCACATACCTTTAGTCCCAACACTTGGGAGGCAGAGGTAACAGGATCACCATGAGTTCCAGGCCAACTTGAGACTACATAATGAGTTCAAGGTCAGCCTGGGCTAGCGTGAGTCCCTACCTCAAAAGGCAAAACAACAACAACAAAAAAAACCCTACCTCAAAAAAAACAAAAACAAAAACAAACAAATAAAAAACAAAAAAGAAAAAAACCCTACCTCAAAAAAATAAAAACAAGCAAACAAAAAAAGAATCTAGCCAGGCATGGTGGCACATGCCTTTAATCCCAGCACTGGAGAGGCAGAGGTAGGAGGATTGCCATGAGTTCAAGGCCACCCTGAGACTCCATAGTGAATTCCAGGTCATCCTGGGCTAGCGTGAGTCCCTACCTCAAAAGGCAAAACAAAACAAACAACAACAACAAAAGTTGGGGCAGTGCACACCCTTGTCTTGTTCCTGATTTTAGTGGAAAAGCTTCAACTTTTCTTCCATGTATTATTATGTTGGCTATAGTTTTGTCATAAATAGCCTTTATTATGTTGAGATATGTTCTTTCTATTCCCAGTCTCTGTAGGACTTTTATCATGAAGGAATCTTATGTTTTGTCAAATGGTTTTCTGCATGTAATGAGATAATCATGTGATTTTTGTCCTTTAGTCCATATATATAATGTATTACATTTATCTATTTGCATATGTTGAACCATCCTTGCATCTCAATAAAACTTAGTTGGTCAAGATAAATGATCTTTCTCATATATTTTTGTATTCTGTTTGTGAATATTTTACTAAGAATTTTTGCATGTATGTTAATGAGGGGGATCAGTCTGTAATTTTCTTTTTTTTTTTTTGTTCTACCTTTGGTTTTGGTATCAGGGTGATGCTGGCTTCATAGAAGGAATTTGATAGGATTCCTTCCTTTTGTATTTTATGGAAAAGTTTAAGGAGCATTGGTGTTAGTTCTTCTATGAAGTCTAGTAAAATTCACCAGTGAATCCATCTGGGCCTGGATTTTTTTTTCATTTGGGAGATTGCTTATAACTGCTTGGATCTCCATAGTTGTTATAGTCTATTTAAGTGGTTTGTCTAATTTTGGTTTAATTTAGTTAGGTTATATAAATCAAGGAAAGCATACATTTCTTTCAGGTTTCCAACTTAGTGGGTTATATGTTCTTATAGTATGTCCCTATAATTTTTTTAATTTCTCTGGTGTTTGTTGTGATGGTACTTTTTTCATTTCTAATTTTATTAATTTGTATCTCTTTTCTGTTTCTTTTGGTCAGATTTTCCAAGGATTTATCAATCTTGTTTATCCTTCCAAACAACCAACCCTTCTGTTTCATTGATATTTTGGATTGTTTTATTGGTTTTCTATTTTATCAATTACTGCTGTAATCTTTATTTCTTCCCATCTACTTATTTTTTTGTTTGCCTTGTTCTTCTTTTTCCAAGGCCTTAATGTGAAGTATTAAGTTGTTTACTTACAACCTTTCTAATTTCTTAATATAATCACTTAAAGCCTTAAATTTCCCTCATAGGACTACCTTCATTGTGTCCCAAAGGTTTTGGTACCTTGTATTCTCATTTTCATTTGACTATATGAATTTTTTGATTTCCTTCTTCACTGACCCATTTATCATTTAGTAGTATATTGTTTATTTTCCATGATTTTGTGTATGCTCTATAGCTTTTTATGCTATTCATTTGCAGTTTGATCAGATAAAGTGCAAGGAATTAGTTCAATTTCCTGTATATGTTTAGATTTGTTTGGTGTCCTAATGTATGGTCTATTTTAGGTAATGTTCAATTTGTTAAGATTATATTTAGTGAGGTAACCCAGGCCTAGAAAGCCAAATGTCACATGTTCTCACTTACATGTGTATCCTAGCTACAAATGATTGGACTTCTATGTGAGTAGGAATAAAACTCAGTAGCAGATGCCAGTAAGCTAGAAAGGGGATATAAAGGGAGTAGAAATGGAGGGATGGGGGAGTTAATAGCCTGGTATTGTATATATGTAAGTAGAAGAACAGATTAGTGGGGTGAAAAGGCCTAAATGAGGTCAGGAGAAGAGATTGAGTAAGAAAAGATAAGATGGAGGGCTAATCAAAGCCTAAGAGGATATAAATAAGTCATATGTAAGCCCACTTTTGGGGGGCAATGAAACACTCAGAAGCCATAGAATGTTACTAGAAAATTTTCAGAGTTAGGGATAGGATACCTTCCTGTGAGTTTTTGGCCAGGGAGGTTCCTGATACCCCCAAAATATTACAGGCCATTGGCAGGGTCCTTGGTTTCCCACCAGGAATAGGTGGTAAGACCCTATTGCTGAAGACTCCACATACTTGGGCTGCAAGGTCACTGAGAAATCCATTTGGAGCTGAGCTGAAGACCTCTTCCCTGTAGACCAACTGACCAAAAGCTGGAAAAAAAGCTATGATTCATTCAGTTTAATGGGAGGGAGAGAAATCTCCAGTGAACATACTCAACAGTGGACACTGGAAGGCTTACATTTGGCCAGCCAGACCAAATGAGACAATGGGTACAACAGTGGCATGCCTGTTATGGGGGAAACTAACCACTCCCTAATTGGACTGGAGGCAGGCTCCATGGGAGGGAATACATCCCTGATACTGAAAACCTACAACAGGGGTAGTCATGAGCCTTAGAGGTATAACATCTGCTGCTGTCTGACTAAATGTATATACTATGTTCACCAAACTGCCCCTTAAGCACTTCTCTTAATGTTTATACCCACATATTAATACTACTCTCATTTTTGGTTAGAAAATCTTCTCTTTTCCATTGGCAGGGACCTTGGGATGACTTAGAAGGCACTATGGTGCTTAGACAAATTAACAGAGGAATGCTCAGCACTAAAATATCTCTGCCACATCTTCCAAGGCTCTGAGTCCATTGGGGAAGAGGTGACTGAAAGAATGTAAGAGCCAAAGGAAGAGTAGGGGAATCCTTACAACGTCTCCTGCAGAGACAAAATGGCGTGGATATTCATGACCTCACAGTGCCTGAAACTACGTATACCACCATAGTAGGAGGAAATGATCATGGCTTCAAAATAAAAGAGAGACTGATTTTGAGGGGAAGGGGACATGATGGAGAGTGGAGTTTCCAAAGAGGCTACAGAGAATAAACTATGAACAAAAGCTCTGCTAACAGAATTCAAAATAAATAAGAAATCTATATTATGCAGTAACATGTTTGGCTTAAACATGAAGACATGAAAAATTTTATAATTTTTAAAGTTCATTAGAATTAGAATACATATATGCATATATATGTATATAATTTATGAGATTTAGCACTTTAAATTTTTTTTTGTTCATTTTTATTTATTTATTTGAGAGAAATAGGCAGATAGAGAGAGAGAGAGATAATGGCAGCTCCAGGGCCTCCAACCTCTGCAAACGAACTCCAGGCATGTGTGCCCCCTTGTGCATCTGGCTAAGGTGGGTCCTGGGGAATCGAGTCTCAAACCCAGCTCCTTAGGCTTCACAGGCAAGTGCTTAATCATTAAGCCATCTCTCCAGCCTGAGATTTAGCACTTTTAAAAGCTAAATAAGATGTCTACTCAATCTATAAGTCAGTTTCTGAAATTAATTCAGCTATATCTAACATACCCGAAGAATAGAGGAACTGGATTAAACTGCCACTATCTAATAAAAAAGGAGACAAGTCCCATGGAAAAGAGAGGAAATGGGCATGCCAGGGACACTTGCCATTGCAACCTTCAAATGCATGCTCCACTATGTGCATTTGGCTTTGTAAATAAGCACGTTTAACTGCTGAGTCAGAAATACATACATACATACATACATATATATATATATGTATGTATGTGTGTGTGTGTGTGTGTGTGTGTGTATATATATATATATATATATATATATATATATATATATATATATATATATATATATATATAAATGTTTTTGTTTTTTTTTTTTTTTTTTTGAGGCAGAGTCTCACTCTATCCAAGGCTGACCTGGAATTCACTATGTAATCTAAGGTGGCCTTAAACTCATGGTGATCCTCCTACCTCTGCCTCCCGAGTGCTGGAATTAAAGGCATGTACCACCATGCCTGGCTAGAAAGAAATATTTTTAATCTCTTCCAAATCATACACAAGACGCATGCAAAATTTTATGATACAATCTATAACTACTTAAACCTTAATCAATTCTATAATTCTGCTTGTAGCACACTGGTAAACTTGTTCAATAATGATATAAGTTAGATTGAAAGTAATTAAGATTATGATTGTTGGAGGAATTTAAAGTTAAAGTTAAAAGAGTTAAAGTTTTGGGTTTACAACCTGAATAACATAGCAACCTGCTACCAGCCAGGGCCATACTTTGTTAGTCTGATATTAACCGTAGGCTAATAGTCATTTTGTCTCTCAAGACATCTGCAATCTGTAATCTGATCAAATACTTTAAGACTTAATCAATTTCGTTTCTAAACTTTGTTTAAGTTTACTCATACCTTCATCCACAAACCTACTCATACCTTCATATATATATTTTAACCTTACAATCTATATAACAATCTTTTTTATCAAACACTTAACAACCAGCATTTAAAGTTTTTCTCCAGTTTTTCTTCTTTAGTCAGTTTATGTCATAACTACCAACAAAAACTTTCACTGTCCTTACCATAAGACTTTTAATATGACTACTTAAGTTATTTTTGTTCTCAAAAGGTCTTTGAAATAACTTTTTAATAAAAGAGTAGACCAGACTTGACTTATATTATTTACCCAGAATAAACATATAAACTTTATCATTTGTTGATTTTGGAACTTTGTTTCTTATAATTTTTCTGAAACACATTTTTTTAAAAAAATATGAAGGCAGATTTGATTATTAGAATTATTTTACAAACTCAGTATTAAGTACTTCTAAATTTAAGCATTAATTTTGAGGCTGATGTTTGTTAGTAGTTTCATAGAACATAGAAAGATAAAGTAAACTTATAAACAGTTACAAATTTCTTATAATAAATCTTCATCTGTTCACAATGACTTGGCATTCTCCCATTACCCATTATCATGCTGTGGCCAGGATCCCGAGATTCCTGGTGCTTGCAGTCCCCTGGCTCTGCAAGGCAGAGAAGCTAAGAAAGAGCCATTTTTTTTTCTTCCTAAATTCCAGGGAGAGTTTTGGACTTCCCTCAGAGCTATAAGGCAGCTTTCTGCTACTGCCATTTTACAACTCTTTAATAAGAATAGGAGAATTTTTTTTTTTGCCTATGATCTTAATTACTTTTAGTGTTTCTTCTGGGGGACATGTAACAGTGAAAATTGGCTATGCCATACAGTACAGTGAGCTTGATGGAAACATCTCCCACAATGAAATGGCCCTGCTCAGAACAGAAATTATTCTGCATCCTTAGTGTGAGCCACATACATACTCATACACAAATACTCATTTCAAGTGTACTTTTAATACAGACTATGGACAACCATTTCCACTTCACACATTTATTCATTTCTTTACTCAGAATCTACCTATTCCCATTTTAAATTTATATTCTATTTACAACTCTGGAGACCAAAATTAAACCTTGTTGCCAGGCAGGGGTCAGAAGAGGCTGAGGGAGCTGGAGGAGCTCTTGGGGCAATGGTGTATGGGTCCAAAGCAGAGGGTGAGGATGAATATGGCGGAGGGGGTTGAGTGAGAACGTGTTCCTGAGACGCTGGCCAGAAAGACCTGGTGAGAAGAGCAGGTAGAGCAGAGAGAAGTCCATGCATACAGAATGAAAAATGTTTGAATATAGGGTATTTCGGATCACCTGCCTGTACGTTGGCAGAAGTTTTCTAAATTAGTGAGAATTTGGAAATCAAAAGTACCATTCTCAGGCCATTTGGACCCATTGCCCAGCTTATATTGAGGCAGAGTTGCAGAGGAAGATAAGATGTTGTCCAAGAGTTGTAGAGGCTTTAAGTTCTTAAGGAGACAGGGAAAGAGCAAAACAAGGGTGAGAGAAAGGAACCAGGGCTTAAGCTGGGTTTACACAGAACACCAATAAGACCCCATGGCCTGTTAGGTTGAATGGGGCCTGCACCTCCCACATGGGCAGAGGCCATACAGGTTGTAACTGTCATGTTTTTAGCCCGTTAGTGGGCAAGATGGTCAACTATGCTCCTGATGGCAGAAGTGTTTGGCAGTGAAATATGAGACCTCAGGAGGGAGAGAGAGAGTGTCCTGAGATGGTGCCCCTTAGGGTATGGTACACCAGACAGTGAGAGACCCATAGGTACTGACAGTGCATCTTTCAAGACCTGGGGTTGGGGCCCAAAAGCAGCTGAGGGGTATAGCCTGGCATAACAACACAGCTTCCATGAGGAGGGAATAAACATGAGAGCAGGCCAACCTGAGAAGGACACTTACTGAAAAGGAGGCAGAAGATGAAGGAAAAAAGAGCCAGGCTGAATTGTGGTGGGTGTGAAAGCCAGTATCAGGCAGAGATGGTCTAAAGCCTTCAGAGGGTCAGTTGCAGGTCAGAGGAAAGGAGGTCTTGTCATCCTAGAGGGTAAACTGAAGCTTACTATCCGAGTGACAGATGTAAGGTTTGGGAGTGACCAAGATCACACAAACCCATCTGAGGCAAAGATGAAAGCTTTTATTCAGGAAAAGCACAAGCAAGCTACCAGGGCTGGCTCACAGGAGCAGAGCACAGCCAACATGAGCTATTAGGTAGTGGGCTTTTTAGGGCTTGTTCAATTGGGAGAAGGTGAGGAAGGGAAAACTTGAATAAAAAAAGATTCATTGGGCTGGAGAGATGGCTTAAAGATTAAGTGCTTGCTGTGAAGCCTAAGGACCCTGGTTCGAGGCTTGAATCCCCAGGACCCATGTTAGCCAGATGTACAAGGGGGGAGCATGCATCTGGAATTCGTTTGCAGTGGCTATAGGCCCTGGTGGGCCCATTCTCTCTCTCTTTATCTGCCTCTCTGTCTGTCACTCTCAAATTAATTAATTAATTAATTAATAAAAGAAAGAAAAGGATTAAGGTGGTAGAGATGGATTAGTGGTTAAGACATTTGTCTGCAAAGTCAAAGGATCCAGGTATGATTCTGCATTACCCATGTAAAACCAGATGCAGAAGGTGGCACAAGGTCTGGAGTTCATTTGCAGTGCCTAGAGGCTCTGGCAAGCCCATCCTCTCCTCTTCTCTCTCTCTCTCTCTCTCTCTCTCTCTCTCTCTCTCTCTCTCTCTCTCTCTCAACAAAAGTCCTTTAGAGGGGGTCTAAGATAGCCAGGGTGTAAGACAACAGTTACCAGGCTGACCTACAAGATAAAGGGGCAGGAAACCATGACCTGGAGACATTGTTAGGCAAGGAGGGAATAATGCTGGACAATTTTTTGAAGAATGTGGGTAATTCTCTCTCTTGCTATTCTGTTGTCCTTGGTGACTCCATTTTGGAGTCCTGACTTAACATTTTCTTCTGTTATTTGACTGTCACTTTAATTCCTCAATGAGGACTTGGTAAAATGCTAATATAATAGTACTGATCAAGTTATTATCTACAAATAATAATTGTAATAATTTCTATGTTAAAAACTAATTTCTCCTAAATTAGGAGCTAGCCACTTCACTTCATATATATAAACAAGCTGACTGAAAGAAAAATTAGAATGAAAAGATAATAAATTATTTTTAGCATGATAAACTTCAATCAAATAAGCTATTTCATAAAATACAAATAACTGTAAACACTGGGAAAATTTGGTCAATATACTTTTAAATATATAATGTCTAGTTAGTTAAAAATATCTACTTTCCTCATCTGCTGCCTTAACTTTGTTAGGCCAGAAATATTCTTCATTATATTTAACTTTAAATACAACATTTTTCATTATATGTCAGGTGAACATGTTATATCAGACACAGAGGACAGACAAAAAACATTAAGTATCCCTGGATCATGATGGCTAACAGATTTAACATGATCCAAGTGTTTCTTCCTTAATGGCTTTAGCAGCAGCTCCTCTCTCCTGAAGATGGTTTTCCTGCCTAGTACTCAGCCTCATCTATACTAGTTCCTAGGAATGAGCTTTCCTAGCTAGGTGGGACATGTTAAGTATTATGTTTGGCCTTTGCATACACAAATATGATGCTTGGCCAATAGGCGGAACTGTGAACTAAAGTTCTCAAGAAAACACCTGTAAATGCTACACCTACTTCCAACAAGGCTGAATGGACTGATAAAGCTCCTGTGATCACAGAGAGATGGAATGTTCCAAGTCAGAGCCAAATTACCTTGGGCTACCTTTAGCTCTTTATTAGCCATTTATTGACCACCCCTGTGTCTGAACTCACATCCTGGTGACTATCTGTTGATCATGTGTAATCCTTTCTGGAATGCAAGAACAGACCCCAGATTTCACCAAATCAAGGACTAAGAATGTCACCAGATAGCATCTGAGGCCTATAGTAGAGATTTCCCAGCTTTGCTATAACCCTCCTACATGATAATCAACCAATGTATTTGAAAAGTGCCTTGATTTATGACTTTCTTTTCTTTATGCAACTATAAAACCTTCCTGAAATTGTTAACACAGTGGAATATGGGATTTGGGGTGACCAAAATCTGTGTTCCCAGGCCATGGTCACTCATATTTGGCTCCAGAATAAACTATCTCTTTCTTAACCCCTTTGAGGTGAGAGCTGTGTCTTTTGCATTGAAACCAGTACCCTTGTAATTTTCAACATAACTATAGCCTCCTTAAAGCGGTTTTCAGTTTCTGTCCAAATGCCTTATTGTTTTACCTGGGTTGTTGTTCACAATAGCCCTTACAATTAATATGTGTCCTGACTCATGAACCTCTCTATGATGGCCATTTACCATTAACCTTCAACTAGTATTTATTTTCTGTAAGGAAAACTTTCAACAAATCCTGGAGTTTGCACTTGGTTGCTACTTAGCAGTATGAAAAAATAACTAATTCATTTGGAAGAAAATAGTGCAATAAAAGATGCTGAGGATTTGTTTGTTGACTTTCTTGAGATTTAATTATGTGGAGAAATTTGATGAAAAGAAAGAAAAATATTTTAGTGTATTATGCTGCTAATGTGTGGGAGTTTTCATTGTTTACTCTTGTCTCCTTCCTAGGGTTTTATTAATGAGCCAAATATCTTGTATGTGATAATATATTACAATGAGTTCCATTTGTTTGCAGATCAAGATTAAAATAGTACAGTGTAATTTAAACAAAATGATGTTTGCTTGAATGGTGAATGACAATTAACACTTCCTTATGTATTTTATCTGTGCACTGCCAGCTGAACAGACCCATTCTTCCTCCTAGTCACTTCCTGCTCAGCAATCTCACCATTTGGCTTGAGGGGCAGTGGTGGCCCCTTATATAGCCAAGCGTCTCAAAGCCAAACACCTTTCCAACAGCTTTTGAACAACAATGGGACTTTTTATTTTATTTATTTATTTTTGGTTTTTCTAGGTAGGGGTTCACTCTAGCTCAGGCTGACATGGAACTCACAGTGATCCTCTTACCTCTGCCTGTGGATAGCTAGGATTAAAGGCATGTGCCACCAAAACTGGCTTAATAATGGAACTTTTGGCAGCCACTTGTGAATTTCTGAATCAAGAGGGGGAAGTATTCACCACCTGGTAACTTTTCAGAATCAGGTCTGGGGCCCAGGACAGGAACCTAACTCCAGAAAGATAGCATTGCTCTTCCACAGAAAGCCTTGAAAAGGCAGGGAGCACCTTACTCCCACCTGTGTTAACTGTCAGCTGCCCACAAGAGAGTGTAGTGGTGGAAATGCCCCTGTTATCTCCAGCTTTCATCACAGTGGTAGAGAGATGGGTTTCAAGGCTACCCTTGTTTATGATGACAACACTCTACCACCAGCAGAGGAAGTTGGGCTACACAGTGGTGCACCTAGTAGGCAAGCAGGACAAGTCCAGGACATAAATAAGGCTTATTCCCTGGGAGGCTGCATGACTGAAGCCAGTTAATCTTCTCAAAAGCAAACAAACAAAACGTCCATTTGCTTTTCCTCTATTTGAGCTAATAAATTAAGCTAATATGCTCCTGGTTCAACATTGGGTTCCTCAAAGTACTGCCTTGACCTCTCCTTTCTGTGTCTTTTTGTGATATAATGAGGTGTTTATTCATTCCCTTTTCCTCCTATATCACATCAAAAGTGATTTTGAACATGTGACAGATATTCATGCTCTTTTCTAAATGCTTTATATTTTGATCAATTATTGTTTTAAAATGTAATGACTATCCTATCCATTTGGAGAAAATGAACATGTGGACAAGTTTTGTAAACATTTATTTCATATATCCTCTTGCGATGGTATTGAGCAGTTTATTTATTTGATATATAGTATATTGCAGCTTAATTACAGAACAATGCAAAGTGATCACTTTGGGAGCCATCTGTGTAAAACTCCTTGTGGCTCTTGTAAATTAGGGATGACAACAAAATCAGATATACTAGATTGACAAAGTATGGGCTGACAAACAGAATCCATTATATTAGTGAAAACAGTTTTTGGAAAACAAATATGCACAGTAGTTCCAGATGTCCTTAACATCTCACATGCCTTACTTATGAGAACAAAAACAACTTAAGTCCAAAACTTATGACCTCATCTGAAACTTGAATGTGTTCTCACTTTTGTTTGTCTACATTAAACCCTACTCTCATGTTCTATGACCATGTGCATGGACAACCAGGTGTTCAGCTGCTTATTAACAAGCAACCAACATATTGGACATGCTTGGTGGATTAGGGAAGCAGAAGCAAATGTCACAGGAACGCCCCCAGGCCAGAACAATAGAAAGGAAGTAAACAGCTTGAGGAAAAACAAAATGCTACATGCTTCTTCCTTGAGAAAGACCAATTTCAGGAAAACATAAAAGCAATGCAGGTTATTCAGGACAGTTTAACCAACATTTCAAAATGAGTTGATTCACTACTAAAAATATAAATTTGTACACACTATATATGCACAGTAAGCATGCATGTATGGCAACACTATCATTAGTACATCAAAACAGTTGATGACATAATCAAAATATTTAAAAGGAAGGCATAAAACATTTTTCAGGAATTAGCCTTTTTTCAAGAACCAATTTTTCCTTCTTATCCCTAAAGTAATTCCTCTTCGAGTTCAAAACACTCTCTGAAAAGACATGGGAAAACATTATTCAAAGGCATCTGATTTTTACAAACTTCTAATCTGTGTATGATTCAAATCCTTTCAAGTGCTTCCCATCCTTGAGAAGTGGGGAAGATTAGAATAATTAGTGAAATTTTTCTGCCTGGTTGTTAAATGCCCTAATTATTTCAAGTACCATTACCACCAATTGCACATAAGCCATCCTTTGAAAATGCTTTTCAATCTAAAAAGTTTGATGCAATTTCTTTCCATAAATATAGACAATATTAACAAAATTTGGAGCACTATTGGATTTACTTTTAAAATCTTGGCAGTGATTCCAATAATCTAACAGCACACAGTGGAATAGCAATTGACCACCATCTGAAGTGAAACTAACCAGAAACTGTTTAGTACGATTACATACTTTTGGAGACATAAAAAGCATTATAGGTATATATATATCATCTATCCTAATTTTTATTACTGACATCATTATTTTGGTACTAAAATGCTTCTGTATATGCCTGTTAGGAGCACCAGTTAGTTACTAGTTAGTGTAGATAAAATGAGGCACTTGCCTAGTAATGATGATATGGCAACCAGAGGCCATAGCCACAGCCAGCTGCACACTGGTATGCAATTGAGCTAACCCAAAGGTGGTTATCAGAACTATGGATAAGGACTGAGGAAGAAAGTATAAAAACCCACAAAAAGCTAAAGAAGCCATCACTCAGCCCAGAAAGGCAAATTCCACTTCCCTTTCCACATTGACACCCACTACATGATCCAAGCAGCCCATGGAAGCCCCGGGGTTGGAGTTGGCTGACTGACTAAGGAGAAAAAGGAGATAGGACCAAATGTTGTTATAGGTGAGCTGCCTCAGGGCTAGGCTATAGTTGAGAGGATAGGAGAAGAGAGAACTTCACCTAATTAACATGCATGTAGAGTAAATAAAGTATATTAAATAAACATATCTGCCTCTTGAGTACTTAATTACATACTCACCACAGCTAGCATAGTTGTTAGGATACCCAGGTAATAGGAAGCCTTTCAAACTTTCCCCAAAATTTCAAAATTAATTGGTCCTGTGGCATAAATTAAAATTAATTCCAACCAGAAAAACCATTTGGGTAAGGCAAGTTTCCCAATGGGCAACACTATCGCATGGGGTCTGCACAAGGGCACTAGGGTGGTGATTTGTGGGGCCATTTCTGCACTTTGATGTCTTGAGACCTGGCAATGGAGACACCTGCCATGATAGTGGGAACTGGAGGAATCTAAAGTGTATGGGTGTCACCTAGAGGGTGTACAGCTTCTATGAAGGCATGAACAACAGTTCTGGTGCAATTTGTGTGCAATTTGCTGTCCTAAGACTGGATAGCTGAAACAGGACCCCTTGCCTGACCAGACGATGCTTGTGACACAATTTGCATGCAATTTGCTGTCCTATGACCTGGTAGCCAGAATGGGCCCATGGTGTCCATGCATGAGCCTACCCCACATCGGAAACTGGTTACCCAAAAGAATATTTAGATTGGCTGAAAGAAAATTGAATGAATTAACTGGAGGTATACAGAGTGCAAATTCTCTTAATTGGTATTTAAGAAAGAAATACATGAAATTTTTGTTTCAACTCACCACAAAATATACCACCTGAAGGGATGGTGGTGGAGATGAATGGAGAGGAAAGAGCTCAAAACACAGTCAGAATGGAGAAAAACAGCTAGGAAGGAATAAAACCCCAAGTACACCTTGGTGACTCAAGGAGCATAGCCAGCAGTGGGGGTAACACCTGCTCTGCAGCCCTGTGAGGCATGTCATTGGTGCCCTTGTATCTGCCAGGTGAAAAAAAAATGGGCAAGGCCCTTGGGGGAGTTATTACCCCCAAGAGGGCAGTTAAGAACATAAAACCATTTGTAGAAAGGAAAACCAGCCCCTGGTATCAAGGGAACCCAGGAGGCAAGGGCCCTGGACACCTCTGAGACCCATAGTTGGGTACCTGAGGGAGACGTTGCCCATGTGCCCAATCTGCAAGATAAGAGGCAAGGACTCTTGCCTCACCTTTCTAGTGGACACAGGCAGGCAGGTCACTATAGTGACCAGCTGGCCTGCTAGGGAAACAGGAAGGGAAATAGAAATTGATGGAGTCCACCAGACTAGTTCTACAGCACCAATTGAAACTATAAAATTTAAAATATTTGATAGAACTATACCATGTGATGTTGTCTTTATGGCAGCCCCTGTAGATATTTTAGGAATGGACATGATTAACACCTTGTTCTCATGATGAATACCCTAAAAGCAGCTGAAGGCAGCCAGAACCCTATTGGGCACAGTTAATCTACCACCAGTAGAGTTTACAAAGGTTCCACCATCATTCACTAAGCAGTTTGCTCATAAGGGAGGGACATGATGAAATTGCTAAAAATGTGGAGAAACTTTTGGCAGAAGGAATTATAGAATGTACCCAATCATTTCCTAATAATAGCCCAGTATATACAGTTAGGAAGCCCAATGGACAATACAGATTTACTGTGGATTATATAAATTTGAATACTAAAACACCAGCCATGCCAGGTAACTTACCAGAAGTAGAAGAAATTTTTAATAGAATAAGATCATTTAATGATCAATATTTTGCAATCATGGATTTGTGTGGGTCCCTGGATCCTTGGGGCCATGGTTCCTGGAAGGTGTCCAGGCAACCTTGGAGAGCAGGGTCTTAAGCAGTTGTTAGTGCAATGGGTTGTACACCTGGGAGAGACGACTTCAAAGAGTAGTTCTCATTTATTCAATAGTGAAATGGGTTTATAAGCAGTTGAGAGCAGGAAGAGGGTCCTAAGGGGACTGGTGGGTTCAAAGGTTGCTAGCCGATGCCTAGGGATGTTCATCCCAGCTTGTAGGGACAGAATCAGGTGATCTACATAGTGGTGGGAAGATGGTCACAGGGGGATAGGCTGTGTGAAGGCTGCTGGCTGATAAGGAGTTTCCTAGGCAACTGGCCAAAGGTCACAGGGCTATGAGTGAAGCCTAAGTTTTATCAGATGTAGATGAAGGGAGTGGCCTTACTCCAGTCTGCTTCAGGGGCTTGAGATTTATCCAGGAGTCCAGACTCACTGCTATGCAGTTGAGGGGTGTGGAGCCTAACTCCTGCCATTCTCAGGACCGAGGTACTGGGGCTCAGGATGCTGCAACCTCTCCATAGCATGATAGCTTATGCCTGCTTTAACACAGGACCCTGCCTGTGCCCAATAGATTTGTCAGATATGTTCTTCTGCATACCTCTGTTCCCTAATAGTAGAGAATATACTACATTCACATAGCAATTTACTAGAGTCCTACAGGGATATTGCAATAGCTCAGTCATTGTACATGTCAGTCTGCAATGGATCCTATATAAGGTGGAACATTCATCTGATAGACTTATGCTATCCTATGTGGATGACATAATTGTTTGTGGCCATACTTAGGAAAAAGTGCAGGAAGTATTATTAGCTGGCCTGATAAAGACTTTAAAAGAGATTGATGGGCTATTAATGATGAAAAAGTCTACCCCCAGATACTAGCATTATCTTAGGAGTAATATGGACAAGTGAAGAGTCTAAGGTCCCTTCCAGTGTTATTAACAAAACAGCTAACTAAGGTCCCTTCCAGTGTTATTAACAAAACAGCTAATTTAAAACCACCTGAAAAGAAGACACAAATATAGAATCTAATTAGAGTGTTTGGATATTGGTGCCTCCATATACCATATTTACAATTAATATTAAAACTACTATATAAGATCACCAGGAAGGCTGCTGACTTCTAATGAGGAGAATAGCAACAGTAGGCTTTTAACAAGCATGTGCATATATAGAAGAATTTAGCCAGTTATATGTCATACAACCTGACAATAAGGTATACATGGACATACTATTTATGGGAAATTATAGTAATTGGAGCATCTTTACTAAAGTACCAAAGGGAACCAGGCAACTAGTGGCATTCTATTGCAAGAGGTTTCCATTTTAAGAAAACATATACTCATATTTTGAGAAGTTAGTGTGGGTACTAGATGAAGCACTGAGTGCAGTTAGCACTAACATCCAGGATCAAAAACTAATAGTCAGAATCCCAGTGACCCTGCTTGAATGGGGGCATATGCCAGGTGAACCCTGGTAGGAACCAAAACTGAACCTAAGGTATTGTAGTAGAAATGGTACTTTCAGGAGTTCATTAAGGACCACAAGGTGTCAGCTAAGGGGTCAATGTCAGGTTGTGTAGAAGAGATAGTGCAGCTACCACTTGTACCAAAACCCACAGTCATGAGCACCCCTCCCCAGAAAGAGGCATCTAAAGGATTATAAGGGACAAACAAGTGGGATCCTTCACAGACTAATGCATGGTTTATGGATGGTTCCTCAGCAAATATGGGGGCAAGCTACATTGGAAATTGGCAGCCTGGAGACCAACTGTTGGGTATATCCTAACAGATGTGGGGGTGGCTAAATCAGCACAGCATGTGGAAGTACATGTTATGCTATTGGCTATTAGACAATCTGTAAAAGAGGGTTATAAATTAATAACACTTTACTCAGATTCATGATGCCTATGCAGTAGCATTGCCATCTGGTCATCCAAGTGGAAACAAACAAATTGGAAGATTAAAGGAGGGGACATTTGGTCCAAATCCAATTGGATGGAAATTGATGAGTTAGTCAGAGATATGAAATTTTTGATTAACATGTAGATGCCCACACTGCAAGATAAGATGTTACAAGCTTACACAAGAGAAAGGCTGATCAATTGGCACAAATTATGGTAATCAAGTTGAGGAATGATGTACCATGGAGTATAACTAAGAAGGAAGGGATGCATATGACTGTTTTTCATCCTAAAGGATGGCACGTAATGTTGGGAGCTATGAACCAAACCTTGGCCATGTTGACAGAAACTGCCATATAGCAAGTTAAGTTTCTATTTCATCGTCTAATGATCTATTACCAGAAATGAAGGAGCCATTATGCCTGGGTGATAGCCTCTCCTGGTGCTGCTGGTAATTGATGAAGAAACAAAGAAATTGCATTTAGCCAGTAACCCTGTGATCTCTGCCCTGATTATGACTCCTTCCCCCTACAACCCTATAAAAACCTATGTGTAAAAATAAACTTCAAGACCTTGACAAATACCTAGCTTGGTCTCCTTCTTGTGTCTGTTTGCCTCCCCCATTCAGGTTAGCTTCTCCCCAAGTCCTTGTTCAACTCCCTGCTGACAGGGGCACATAGTGTACAACCCTGACATAGTAACTATAAGCAATGATGAACTGTTAAAATTACGTAAGTCCCTGGGATGTACCCTGGGACTCATGCCATGTTCTCGTGGGTGCAGAGACATAATTTACCTGTAACCTGGCAACTATGTAAGAAAGTAGGTATGAAATGCCAAGGCTGTCCTGGCATGAAGCTAAGATTTTGGAGGAATCCACCCAGTTCTATGGTAAAACCTAGCAAATTTAATTACACCATACAGATTGATTTTATTGGCCCCTATCCTCATTCAATGATCAATACTGCTACACAATTGTAAACATGTGCACTGGCCTGGGATCTGGAAAGGCTTGTGAGAAGCCAAATCAGATAGCAACAATATATACTCTATGGATGTGAGTTGCCCAAAATGGGACCTGGTTGTTATTACATCAGATCAAGGATCTCATTTTACTGGTTCTGTGGTGTACTATTGGGCTGCAACCATGGACATTTTATGAGATCTCCACTTGTTTCATAACCCTACCCCATAAGTTGCAATCTTATTAAACACCCCTTTAAGACCCGGCATGGTGGCACATGCCTTTAATCCCAGCACTTGGGAGGCAGAGGTAGGTGGGTTGTTGTGAGTTTGAGGCCACCCTGAGACTACATAGTGAATTCCTGGTCAGCCTGGGCTAGAGTGAGACAAAGAAAAAATAAATTAATTAATTAAAAAAGAAATAAAAATAAATAAAAGCCTTGGAAATTGCTTGTTTTGAGTTAAACTCATGATATAGGCACATGAGAGCAAGTCCTTTGGAGGAAGTATATGGCAAATATGTGTTGGTCATCCTGGATACACCAAAAGGGGATGACCCAATAATACCCCACAAAATTACAAGGAGAAATGCCAACAAATCTCTCAGGAAATTGTCATATGTGGTTATGGTAACAGCATCTGGACAACAGGAGGAAAAGGTTGACCAAACTCAAGGACATGACTGGGAGACATTCACCATGATTATTATTGGGAAATTTCTTTATGTTGTGTGGATCCTTTGTTTCTTAGTTCTACTGATACCCTTGGTGGGACATTATACCTTCTGTTACCATAGAATAGAGAACTCATTGCACTGGGAATCTGCATGGCTCACCAACCATAACAAACAAATATACTGGCTCAGATTAATTACATATTATGTGCTGTTGACCTCATACAGCTTTGATATCTTCATTCCTAATGACAATAATGCTGCCATTCCTTCTACTATGAAAGCAACTACTACAACAACATCCCTGAGACCACCACCTAGGCTGACAAAGCCAAATCCTAAGTATCAAGATCTTGAACATCAGGTACCAGCATACTGGAATCACTCTTAGCGTGATTTGTGGGATGTTAGGATCACCAGTCAATTACTAGCTAGTGTAGATAAAATGAGCCAGCTGTGGACTGATATGCAAATGAGCTAACCCTAAGGTGGTTATCAGAACTATGGATAAGGATGGAGAAGAAAATTTTTATACTCACAAAAAGCTTAAGAAGCCATCACTCAACCCAAAGAGGCAGACTCCATGTCACTTTCCATGTTGATATCTGCCACAAGACCCAAGCAGCCCATTGGGTCCCCTGGTTGGAGTTGGCTGACGGACAGAGAAAGAGAAAGAGAAGGAGAACAGCTGGCCCAAACACTGCCCATGAGCCAAGTGTTATCACAGGAGAGTTGCCTTGGGCCTACGCTATAGTTTAGAAGATACGAATACGAGAAAAGACAATTTGACTTAACTAGTATGTGTGTGTAGTAATTGAAGTGTGGTGATTAAATTAACATACCTGCCTCTTGACTACTTAATTACACACTCAGGACAATGCCTTCATGCAAAATGTACATTAGCATTATAGTGTTGGGTCTTTAATTCCTCCTTTTTTTGAGCTGGAGAGACTAACTTTTCTAATTGTCATCACAATAAATCAATATGTTGGTGAAGTTTACGAACACATTTTTCATTAGTTTCTTTGTAATAAATTTAATGGATTAATTACTTATGATATTACTTATTTATAAAATATAATAAAGAAATCAGAAACTAGATAAAAATTAGTTGAATGAGTAAATCTTTACATGATTCTTTTTTCTAGTGATCTACCTGGGATTTATAGGTTAATGAAGTCAATGACTAGAACCACAATGTGTAAGAGACAACGCTCACTAAAGGTGGGAAAAATCCTTCACTAGCTCAGTTGGTAGAGCTGAGGACTGTGACAATGGGAAATGGGGTTAATTCCTGCTCTAGGGTTTGTGCAAAAAGGTGCAACAAATAATTGTAAGACAAAATGGACAAGTATCAAGTGAATCATATCAAGATTCTAGGGAAGATAATATACTGTAATGGGGTATTTTGGGGTCCAGTAAAGATCTTGAATCCCAAACCCTAGGTTCCCTTCCAAAGTTAATCAAGGAATTGAATAAAAAAAGACTGAAAGGATAATTATTAAATTATTATATTTAATTAGGGAACTATAGAGCCCAGAAAAGGCACCAATGTGGCTAGAAATTCAATGTGGTGGGTCTGGAAGACCTGTGGAAAGAAAAAGGAGAAAAGAAAGTTCAAGGAGCTCCTGCCACGTGGGGAGCTGGAGGAGATTAAAGAACCCAGGTAGAAAGTAAGGACTAGGGGTCTTCTTGGCTAGGCCTGAGCCAAGCCAGCCAGACCCAGCTAAGGGAAAAACTCACACACAGCTGGAAGTTCTCAAGGGGTAGGAGAGCTTGTCCTTTCCTTGTAAAGTTATTTATAACCTTATGGTGGTGGACTGTCTTCTGGCTCAGGTGAACACAAAGGCTAGGAGCTGACTCAGGAAGAGGCTAGCCCTGACACCAAGTTCTGGGGGATGAATTTGGTCAATCACAATGTTACATCCTATTAAAGGCTTCCTTCCTGGGAGGGATCCTGATTGTGGAAAAACAGGCCTAGGGAACTAGGCCAAGAGATAACAAGGCAGATTATGTTTTATTTCTAGGAAGTGCATACTTTAATTTCTTTTCCTTACTTCCAGGGCTCCAGTCACCCTAACTGTATCCCACTCTCATTCCTCCCTCTCATGAGAAGACACTCTAACTTCTCTTAGAGGACAGGAGGTGATGACATAAGATCTTGAACTATTTTTGCCTGAACAAGGGTGTAGAAATATGACAGTTAAGAGAGTGTCTCCCAGAGAGGAGAACTATTCCAAAGGATGCTGAAAGTGTATTGATGGATTTCAGGAAGATAATGTTGGAAGAAAATGTTGGGGAGAAAGAATAAAAGTAAGGAGTTAATGAGAAGTGAGCCTACAGAAAACTGGTTGCCTTTAGGGCTAACTTTCTTGTGGACTTTTAGTCCTTGGGAAGCATTCAAGAGAACCCAGGTAGATGTAGTGGATTGTCTCAAGACTTTGGGCTGGCTGAGATTTTTTTCCCTTTAACTGCTCATTGAATAGCACAGTAGTGTCGGACATGATCTGAATCGTTTCTGTATGGCTTATAAAACAAAAACAATATTAGCAGAGCTATCCAGAATATATACACAACCTTTAACCTTGATAATGGTGAGTATACTTTATTTTGTATAATAACCTCCCAGAACATACCCTTTAAAATTTGTCTGGGTGTAGCCAAGGCTAAAGGTTGGTACCATAAAGCCACTGGGTGTCAGTAGGGGATGTACAATATATTTTTGGCCTCAGAATTTACTTAATGATGCCCTGGTACAAGTTAGAATGGACTCATAATTGTTCCCAGTATAATGAAGGTTTTTAAAATTAAGTAACCTTTGGTCAGAGTCATCCATACATATTTTTATTTGACAATAACCCTTTTGACATTTATGGGTTTTTTTGTTTTAAATAGAATATTGGACAGTGGGCCAACATGTCTTCAGGTGTTGTTTGTTACCCCTTTTGGAAAGCTCCTGTTGTGTTACTTAATAGGCCATTCATGTAATATTTGAAGTGTCCTTTTATCTTTAGTTATACATTTCTTTCTTAGTGTTAAACACCAATCAAATAGCCAAAATTTAATCAAGGATTAATTTTGGAGGTCATTGGTGGCTCTCCAAAGTAGAATGTATGGACCCAAGAGTAGCCCTATAGCTTTTCTGATACTGGTATTGTCTGTTAAGATGAGCCAGGTCTGTACTGGCCAAGTAGTTTTACCTTCTTTGGAAAGCCAGGTGGAGTGATTTCTCCTGAATTGTGACTCACCTGTTTCAGACTATACACCATTTTATTTTTTGTTGTTGTTGTCGTCTCTATATCCTACCTGATAAGGAAGACAGGTGACATATCATGGGGTCAGTTTGGAAGTGTCCCATTATCTCTACTGGACTCATAACCTGGTAGCAGTGGCTGAATTATTGCCCTTTGTAGCTCCAGTGAATCCAGTTGGCTTTAAATTCTACACAGCTTACTAGAACACTTTGAAAGGAAGTTATACTAACCTGGATGCATGTACATATATAGCACATTTGATTACTGAAACAGATCTAGTTAAAGAATGGCACATAAGCTGGGCGTGGTGGCAGTACACGCTCCCAGTACACAGGAGGCAGAGATAAGAGGATCACTGTTGGGCCTTGAGAGGGCCTGGTCCCTCCTAAGCACTACCTACCTGCTGGGGAGGAGCCTGGCATCTGGTGCCCAACAAGGGGTTCTGGGAACCCAGCAGACTAGTGCCCCGTGAGACGCATTCTCTTTTAGAAGGTCAATCGGTATACATCTGTGGGTGAGCGTACCCTCATGAGTTATGAGGCAGTCTTCATATTTAATGTGCTAAACTTTGCTTCTATAACCTGTACATGCTTGTCAATGTCTCTTCGTTCTCTTTCTCTTTCCTTTCACTTTTGGTTAGCTGGCAAACTGCATTTGCAGCTTTTGAATTTCTAAACAGGTCCTGGCAAGCTGCATCTGAGGCTTTTGTATTTCTGAAAGAGTCATATGTCCCTAGTGGACACACTGTGTGGCTTTTGACCTTTAGGTTTGTGCTTCTCTGTCTCTCTCTCTCTGTCTCTCTGCTTGGGCCTGTGAAGGCAGGCCAACTTTTTCTGCCATTATGGAACTTCCCCTGGATCTCTAAGCTTTAATAAATATCCCTTCCTCCAAAACTGTACCTGGTCTGGAAGTTCATCTCAGTAAACCTGAAGATGTCTGATACAGAACTTGGTACCAAGGAGTGGACTGAGATGAACCTGACCATGTGGATGTTAATCTTTTGGAACCTTTGTTTTGGAGAAATAGTCATGGACTTGGTGCTTGCAACTGAAGGTGTCTTCTGGAGTGGTAAGCCAAATTTTATGGACTATTCTGATGAGAATCAAAGAATGGTAATTGCAAACAGCATTGAACTTCGAGGCTTGGCTTATGAGCTTTCTGAGGATAAGGAAAGATTGCAGAGGACTTTGTTGGAACTGGGCTACTGGCATAAGGGCTGACTGCATCCTGCTGACCAGGCACAGAGAGTTTAATCAAGGTTAAATTTATAATGGACTGATGTACGTATGTAGGAAAAAAATTTCAGGCTAAACCTAAAGGCCATGACTAAAGTTAGAGATTTTTTAACTATTTACAGACTCTTAAGGATACTCTTAATCTAAACTCATCTTACATTAGACACAGGTGATGCCTATGCTAGGTGGGTCACAAAATCATAAGTACAGATGTAATTGGAGGTTTAACCAGGTTAAACATAGACAAGAGTCTATCACCTTGTGTTTTGCAAAATGGGTAAATTTGCTATGTAAAAAGAAACAACTTCAGAATAGGATAAGGAATGCCAGGTTGCTTATCTCTTTGCTCTGTAATTTCATTTTGCCCTTGCTTTCCAACATATACTACTTAAATTCATGGAAAGCTGGATTCTAAAAAATGGATAAAACTCCCTTTATCTCAGACCCCATACAAGTTTAAGCCACGTGTCCCCCAGACTCTGACTAGAGACAAAATGGCCAATTGTCTCTGACAAAGATAAAGGAATACAGAATATAACTGTGGTTCTCTTTAGTTCTTCTCTTTTGAACACCTAAAATCACATCTCTTAGATAAAGTTTCTCACTAGACAAAATGTTAAATAGGTCATCTGAGTCAAGATATTTGACCAGGTTACAAACTCCTTACATACAATAAGCATCAGACTTACCTAATGTGGATATCAGGGACAGGGCCCCTTCATTAAGACATTTAATTGGATTAAATCTAATGTTTACCTGATGCCAAGGTTTTAATCAATGGAGAAACTGAGTATTATCACTCATTAACAGGTCACTGATGCTACTTTGTTATGAGTTAAAAGTTATAAAACTGGCTTTAAGACTCTCTCAGTAAAGTAAATTAGGTTCCTCCTTTCATGAAGGTTTTAACTATTCTTAAGATAAAGGCTCGGGCTGGAGAGATGGCGTAGCGGTTAAGCGCTTGCCTGTGAAGCCTAAGGACCCCGGTTCGAGGCTCGGTTCCCCAGGTCCCACCTTAGCCAGATGCACAAGGGGGCGCACGCATCTGGAGTTTGTTTGCAGAGGCTGAAGCCCTGGCGTGCCCATTCTCTCTCTCTCCCTCTGTCTTTCTCTCTGTGTCTGTTGCTCTCAAATAAGTTAAAAATTTTTTTTTAAAAAAGATAAAGGCTCACATAGAAGTGGCTATTTTCCAAAGGTGAAGTACTCATACCTAAAAACGTTGTAACTTTAAAAATAGCTTGTGTCTTATTTGTGCTAATTCTATAAAATGGTCATAACTAGGTTTAATCACTTATGTTTAAATGATTTAATTTCAATAATGATAACTTCCATCTTCCTGGAATATGTTAGGATAGCTTGCTTAAGCTTTATCAAATTTAAGTCATGGGTAAAACATAAAATTGTTTTATATTAATAAAAGTTTCTGTGGTACACAAGATCAATAACTATCAAGCTTAAGCCAAAATTATGGGTTGTCAAATAATGTTTTTTCTTTCAAAAAGATTTATCAAGGGTTATATTAAAATTTAACTAGATGTTTTGATTTAAAAAAAATTATTAAACTGTATGGTTCTATTTCCAATGTTCTCTGGATAATTTGTACCAATACAGATATCTAAACTAATCAGAGATGTTTTCAAACACAGGTACTAAAAATTTCTAGGTTAAATGAGTTAATTTATAAATCAATTGGTACTGTTTTCAAGACTGGTGACAGGTTCTGCTCATGTTTATAAATGTTAAGTATTTAAAATGTGAAATATTTATAAGTATGAGATATTTAAAATATGAGATATGTCTACTTTCTATACTTCATATATAAGGCTTATACTACCATAGTACAACTAAAATTTTAAAGATAGGATAATCAGACTCTTAAGTCTCAATTACAAAAACAAAAGGGGGAATCCTTACCTCCACATGACCAACTTAAAAGGGCATTATTTACCCTAAATATTTTAAATTTTTCTACAGAAGATAAATAATTACCCCCTTTTCAAAAACATTGGTCCTCATCAGTTACCTACAGTTCTATCTGGGTAAGATGGAGGGACCCATTGACTGGGGCCTGGAGCTGGCTTTGCCTCTGATCTGGGCCTCCCCAGCTGCTTGCCGTTGCCCATACGACCTTAAAAAATTGCTCAGCCACCTTCCTGATCCCCATCCAGCTTTTCCCAGTGTTTTCTCTGGAATTTGCCTTTGGGACCTGCCTTCCCCTAATAATTCCAGTATAGATGTGGGATACTTTCATCCTTCCTTATGTACTTTTAACACAACTGAGCCCAGTGCTAAACACTGCCCACCTTCTGGAATGGTTTATTTATTTTTTTTTAATTTTTTTGTTGTTATTTTATTTATTTTAGAGACAGATAGAGAGAGAAAGAAGCAGACATAGAGAGAGAGAATGGGTGCGCCAGGGCCTCCAGCCACTGCAAATGAACTCCAGATGTGTGCGCCCCCTTGTGCATCTGGCTAACTTGGGTCCTGGGGAATCGAGCCTCAAACTGGGGTCCTTAGGCTTCACAGGCAAGTGCTTAACCACTAAGCCATCTCTCCAGCCCTGGAATGGTTTATGTTTGTGGAGGTGGGATGGCCTATGACTTTCTGCCCACCCATTGGATGGGCCTTTGTGCCCCAGCCACCTTAATACCAGATGTAGATATCATTCCTGGAAATGAGGCTCTCCCTATGCCCTCTATTGATTATATCAGAGGGAGACCTATCACCAACAACAGCTAGATTCCCTGGCTGAGGTAGTCCTACAAAACAGGAGGGTACTAGACCTACTAACAGCCAAAAAGGGAGGCATATGCTTGTTTTTACAGGAAAAATGCTGCTTTTACTCCAATAAATCAGGAATCATCCAAGACAAGATTAATCGGCTCCAGGAGGACCTGAGAAGAGACGGTGGAACCTCCAGGACAGCCCACTCTGGCTGGGCTTACATGGCTTCTACCCTACCTCCTCCTTCTACTTAGGCCCCCTTTTCCCCTCCTCCTTATCCACAGGGGCCATGGTGACTAATGCTCTTACAAAAACAAAAGGGGGAGATGTTGGGCCTTGAGAGGCCTGGGCGTGAGGCCTAGTGGAACTTCCTGAGCCTAGCTAAAGTTTGGTGACCTGTCTCTGCCAGCTAAGACTCAGCAAGATGCCAAATTACTTTTTAGGTAGGGTCTCACTCTAGCCCAGGATGACCTGGAATTCACTATGTCATCTCAGGATGGCCTCAAACTCACAACAGTGTTCCTATTTCAGCCTCCCAAATGTTGGGATCAAAGGCATGCACCAACAGTGAGGATAAGGAGGAGGGGAAAGGGGGGCCTAAGTAGAAGGAGGAGGTAGGGTAGAAGCCTTATGTAATTAACAAAATTACACAATTTGTTCACCAATTGCTAGAGGCAATAAAACTCCATCAGGTTGAGATACATTACCACAGTCTGGCAACTCAGGAATTAAGTTCCTCACATGACCCACTGCCACCTCCTCTGCCCTCCATGTGACCAATGATGGGTAAAATCTCAGACTTACTGAGACAACCTAAGACAGGCCATGGAGTGGGCTCTCATCAAGCTAAACACATGGTACCCAGTGACATTAAGATTCCCCAGAGGGGACAGCCTAAAACAGGGGCCATGGTGACTAATGCTAGGACTCAGCCAATGGCTTCTTGCCTACTACTTCTGTACAGGAGTTGGAATTATCATTTCAATAGTCACAGTTTACTATTGGCCCTTACCTCTCCCTCCCATCCTAGAATTCCCACCTTTGTTCTCAACATTATATATGCAACCACCTGTAACAATAAAGAGAGTTCCTGCTTCAACAAGACTCCCGACTCTGTGTGGTTTTTCTCTGGTGACTAGGAGAGGTTCTGAGTTGTCTGACACCCATCCTTTTCCTCAACCCCTTGGGAGGAACCAGCAGGCCTGGTCTCTCCTCAGCACTGCCTACCTGCTGGGGAAGAGCCCAGCAGATCACTGTGAGTTCAAGGCCACCCTGAGACTCCATAGTAAATTCCAGGTCAGTCTGGGCTAGAGTGAAAGCCTACCTTGAGAAACCAAAAAAAAAAAAAAAAGAATGGCACAAGAAGGCCAGGTATGTTGGTGCACACCTTTAATCCTAGCACTTGGGAGGCAGAGGTAGAAGGATTGCTGTGAGAGTTTGAGGCCACCCTGAGACTATGTAATGAATTCCAGGTCAGCTTAGGCCCAGAGTGAGACCCAACCTTGAAAAAAGAAAAATAAAAAACAAAAAAATAAAAATAACAAATAATAAACTAAATAAATAAATAAAATAAGGAAAGAATGGCACAAGAGCTCAAAGTCATTTTGTCCAACCTTTAAAAATGTAGTTGTCCTGTGGCAGCAAAGGCCATATCTGAAGCACAGAAAATAGGCACATCTTATCCTTTAAATATCTAATAGCTATAAATACAGGTAGAACCTGTTACCAGACTTGAAAATAATGTTCATCTAAACCAATTAATTTAATCTAGAAATTGTCAGCAAAAAGATAAATAAGACAGTTTAAAACCTTGGCATCTGTGTTTGAAAACATCTTTGATTAGTTCAGATATCTGTGTGGCACCATTTACCCAGGGAATATTAGAAACAGAATCACAGAGCTTGAAATTATTTATCTCAGATGAAGAGCATTGCTTGAACATGAGGCTGTACCCTAAAGTAGGAAATATGTCATAAGAGTTAATTTTGTTATAAGTGCTGGATTTGAGATGCCAGAAATGAGACACTTTACATATAATAGAGCAGAATCTGGTCATAGTTGAGTCCAAACAGCTAAGCTCTAATACAACCCTTGAGAAACTATTTTGAAAGAGAAAACACTGTTTGAGAACCAATGCTTTTAGCATAATTTTGGATAGCAATTGTTCCTATGTATAATAGTCATTTTATTAACATAAAACAATTTTATGTCTTACTCATGACTTAAAACTGATAAAGCTTAGGCAAGCTATCCAAACATATTTTACCCAACAGGAGGATAAAGATTATCATGATTGAAATTAAATCACCTAGACCTATGTGATTAAGCCTAGTGATGACCATTTGATAGAATTAACATAAATAAAACAGGAGCTATGTTTAAAGTCATAATGCCTTTATTTATGAGTACCTCATCTTTTGAAATTAAACACTTATATGTGAACCCTTATCTTAAGACTCAGTTTCTCCAATAGTTAAAACATTGATAAGTAGAGGAACCTAATTGACTTTACTGAGAGTCTTAAATCCAGTTTATTTATCCCTTAAACCATGAACAAATTGACATTGTGAACTGCTGGACTCAGTTTATCTTCTGGTTAAAACATTGTCATCAAGTAAAGATATTTTAGATTTTATCCAATTAAATGTTTCACTGAAGGAGCTCTTCCCTGAGCAACCTTCATTACTGGTATCCTGGTGACATCTAGCCTTTTTTAAAATCTCCTTTTCTGGTCCCCTTTTTTCTTGGCTTCCCAATTATAATAAATAGATGTTGCCACCTGGAGCAACTGTTTTACAAATTTGTAATTTCTTGTGAATAATAGGTGTTGACTGAGTTAAAAAATTTATCTTTGAGAAGAATTTCCTCCTCATGGTATCTGGAGTTACATTAGTATGTTTTCTAATTGTCTTAAGTCTCTGGAGAAAAGTACTGGGCAATTCCTATTCTCCTTGTATTATCTAAATGAGCAGTTTTTAAAATTTTTTTTTGTTGTTGTTGTTTATTTGAAAGTGACAGACAGAGAGAGAGAGAGGCAGATATATAGAGAGAGACAGAATGGGCACTTCAGGACCTCTGGCCACTGCAAACAAACTCCAGACACGTGCTCCCCCTTGTGCATCTGGCTAATGTGGATCCTTGGGAATCGAGCCTCGAACTGGGGTCCTTAGTCTTCACAGGCAAGCGCTTAACCACTAAGCCATCTCTCCAGCCCCTAAATGAGCAGTTTTTAAGAAGACAGGCTAGTAGAGACATTTGGGGTATCTTGGAAGCTAATTTTCCCATTGAAACAGAGCGGAGGAAAGTGAAAGAAGAATTTAGAGTCAAGTTATACCTCATCCTGTCTCAAATCTTTTGGGAGGGGGTCATCCCTCCAGCCAGATTCAGGAGAATAAATTCCTTTTTAGGTAGGGTCTCACTCTAGCCCAGGATGACCTGGAATTCACTATGTCATCTCAGGATGGCCTCAAACTCACAACAGTGTTCCTATTTCAGCCTCCCAAATGTTGGGATCAAAGGCATGCACCAACAGGCCTGGTTGAAATTAGTATTTTGTTTTGCGTTGTTTTGTTTTTTTGCTTTCCAAGGCAGGGCTCAGGGCTCACTCTAGCTCAGACTGACCTACAATTCACTATGTAGTCTCAGGGTGGCCTCAGACTCTCCTACCTCTGCCTCCTGAGTCCTGGAATTAATGGCGTGTGCCACTATGCTCAGCTTAAAATTAGGGTTCTTAAATCTCCTTTCCACAGGACTTGTAAACCAAAATTTCATGTTTTCTCCCCAATCAAAAGGGGACACATAGTAAAGTCTATGCCTCCTGGAGCAAGGAAGACCCGAGACAGGATATCCATGCTCATCCTACAAGGCCAGTTTCCAAGATTAGGTTCTTCTGAACCTTTCCCCAAGTCCCTTGCACATGCCTTACCTCAAGGGATGTAAGGATTGTCATTGGCTGTTCTAAGCTCAAGTGCAAAGATTTCTGTCCCTTACTCCCATCTTGGTAGCTCAGATGCCCTACTGGGTGGGAGGTTCTTGGGACCCCTTTCCCTTCTCCCCTCTATAAGCACCTGTGATATGTGTCCCCCCCCCTTTGACTGCGAATGTTTGGGACTAAAGGGTTATTGTGATTATTTTCAAGATAATCTCTAGTTTTATTTCCTTAAATATAGAGATCCTACCTTTATTGATATTTGAGATAGAGAAAATGAGAAAGATCATTTACTTGAAGCCTTTTTATTATATATATTTCTACCCTGATATACATTTTAGGCAAGTCTGATGTTTGTTGTATGTAAACAATTTGTAACCTGATAAAAATATGTTGACTCAGTTTACCTATTTGGCCGTTTTGTCTAATGAGAAATTTCATCTGACAGAAGTGACTTTAGGTATTCAAAAGAGAAGTACAAAGAGCACTAAAGTTATATGCTGCTTGTTACTCCCCTTTTTCCTATCAGAAGCAATTGGATATTTTGTCTATGGAGAGAGTCTAGAGGACACATGGCTTAAATTTGCATGGGGTCTGAGATAAAGGGGACACCATCCCTTTTCCCACAGTCCAGTTTGCCATGACTTTAAATAGCACATAACAGTAAGTAAAAGGAAAAGGATTGACAGAGCAGAGAGTTAAACATTATGATATCTCTTGACTTATTTTGAAATTGATAATTTGTTTTTACCTGGGAAATTTATTATATTCATTTGTAATACACAAGGGGATAGGGTTTTTTTCTGTGTCTAACCTGGTTAGACCTCCAAAGAATGTGAGTTACATCTGTGCTTATGACTTTGTGACCCACCAAAGACAGGACATCACCAATAACTAAAAATAAGATGAATTTAGATTAAATCTGTGTCCTTATATAAAAACTTTAGAGGGTACTTAAAAGTCTGTAAACAGTTGAAAACTCTTTAAGTATGGTATCAATGTTTAGCCTGAAAATTAGCTTTTTGTTCCTCATAAAAGTAAATTAATTTTAGACAAAATTTGCTCTTCTTAGATCTCTCATATTCTACATATTTTAACATTTTGATCTAAGTTACACACAAATTTTTTTAACAAGAATTCTATGTTTGGAGGCCTTGACCAGAAACTTGGCTTGGTCTCCTTTCTTGTGTCTTTGCCTCTTCCCATTCAGGTTAACTTCCCCTAGGGTCCTTGTTCAACATCCCACTGGCCAGGGCCTCCAGCCACTGCAAACAAATTCCAGACGCGTGCACCCCCTTGTGCATCTGGCTAACGTGGGTCCTGGAGAATCGAGCCTCAAACCAGGGTCTGTAGACTTCACAGGCAAGCACTTTAATCACTAAGCCATCTCTGCAGCCCTCAGATAACCTTTTAATCAGAAGTTTGGTTAAGAGCCTGGCATGGTGGCACATACCTGTAATCCTAGCACTTGAGAGACTGAGGCAAGAGGATTTCAAATTCAAGGCCATCCTGTAACTGATCCCATCTCAAAGTGATTAAATGGCTCAGTAAAGAAATTAAAATACATCACAAAAAATTCAAATGTTTCACTTGTGGAGTTTATGAGTTTGGATAATGGATTCCAAGTTTGTATTGAGTTTTGATCTGGAAAAGAGCCGGGTCTTGTTCCTGATACCAATGCGACTCTGTCTGCAAGTACAGGAACGCAGACCCACCTCATCCCTGGCTATGGCAACATCCTAAGTTGGAGCAGATGATCCAGTCTCTCCATGCTTTCCTCACATGTGCAGCTAGTAACATGCCCACGAGAGCCAGCTGAGCTGGAGCTCACAAAAAAAAAAAAAAAAAAAAGAAGAAGAAAAAAAGAATTCTATGTCCAACATTAAAAAATTCCTTCTGAGTTCCTTTAATCATCTCATCTCAACCCATAATTAACCATCTTTTACAGGAATACTAAAAGAAACTACATCTAATTGACTTACCTCATTGACAAAGAAGCAAATAATCTAACTTCAAAGAGTTAACTATCTTATTATTGGAAATTTGTAGAGAAACAACTTTACTAGAAAAACTGACAATCTCCTTACTATTTATGTCACTAAAAATCTCTACCTGACAACCAGACTTGCCTTATAATGCCAGTATATATGCTTATAAGTTTAATACAATCCACTAGTTTGAGATATCTCCTATTATTAAACTCCATGAAATATATTTTTAAAAGTTATAAGCTCCTGAATATAGGCAAAACGTGAGAACTGTTTGGGGAGTAATCTTTATCAATACCTGTAACACACCTTTTAAAAGATTTTATTTAGTTTTTTAAATTTTTAAAATTTATTTATTTGACAGCAACAGACAGAGAAAGAGGGAGAGAGAGAGAGAGAGAGAGAGAGAGAGAGAGGAAGAGAATGGGCATGCCAGGGCCTCCAGCCACTGCAAACAAACTCCAGACACATGCGCCCCCTTCTGCATCTGGCTAACGTATGTCCTGGGGAAATGAGCCTTGAACCGAGGTCCTTAGGCTTCACAAGCAAGCACTTAACTGCTAAGCCATCTCTACAGCTCCAAAAGATTTTATTAAGAGTAGCTAAAGCATAGTTTTAATATCTTGAGACAGGTTGGCCTAGCATTCAGGCCAGTTATTTACTCCTTTTTAGGACCATTATAATCTTGGAAAATACCTGGCAAATTATGAGCCACCAACTTAGGGAGAATTTTGTTGCTTTCAATAATCCTATATGTAGGTTGAGGTTGACCTAGAACATATACTCAGTAATTATATTTATGATATTATGTAATAAATTGTGGCCTATTTATATAAATTTTTTCTTCATCTTTTTTTATTAGATAGGGACATATCTAGTACCATCCTTTCCCTACTCTCTACCCCTTTTCTGAAGGGGCCTTCTCACTGGGGATTCAAGTCAACCCCATGGGAATTGTGGGTCATGCATTATGCAGGGGCAATGTCTCTGCAAAATGTCCCAATTTATGGAGCTAACAATCTTTCTGCCCCCTCTTCCACAAAATTCTCTGAGTCATGCTGGGAGCATTTTAAGTCTACTTCAGTGATGGGCACTCTGGATCTCTGGTTTGGTGGGTGTTGAGTGTCCTCAGGATCTTCATCCATAACCCTTTTGCTGATATCAGATTCACTAAGAAAGTAGCACTCTTGTTCATTTCCCCAATTACTCTGTGGTTTCAGCTTGGGCTGGAGTGGAGTGGACTGGGTCATTTATCTTCTAAGGTCCAGCTGCCTTCTGAGAAAGAGAAGCAGATTCTCCAATGGACTTATCAGCACCAGTTAAATGGGATAATTTATTAGTTTACAGAGAATTAAAAAGGGTTAGACCCAATTATAGTCTAAGGTTAGTGAAAGCTTGATAATGGAAAGCAGAATTATTATCTGGATATGATTATTACTTGTTTCCCAGTTACAGACATGGTTTCCTTTCCACTGAGCAGATCTGTTAGCCAATCCGAGAGTAGCAGGTTACCTATCATGGCTATGTGTCACTGTTTCACTGTGTGAGCATCACATCAGGTTGTTTGCTTCTGAGTCACGTAGACTTTGAGTTGCTTGGACAGATGTTGGCAGCTTTTCTCAGGTAGCTCATGTAGTGCCTTTCAGCACTAGATGGGCTAATTGACTGGGGACTGACTCTCCTCCAGATTCCAACCAGGTCTCTCCATGCTCTGTGCCAATAGCTTTTAGTGTCATCAGCAGTAGGGTCTTACCATTAACCTCTGGTGAGTAATCAAGTGCTCTGACAGAAGTCTGTCTTATTTGTTTTGGGAGATTAAGTAGGTTTCTATAATCAACAGCTGTTTGTGGGTATAGATCACATCCTGGTACAGGGTATTATTGGCTATAGGCAAGGGAAAGGAGAAAAGAAAAAGGCAGAGAAGAAAGAGAAACAGGAGAAGTTTGAGGTTAGGTTTTGTCTCAATTTTTCCAGGGTCGTTCGATTCAGGTGCCCACTCTGAAGTCCTTTTGAGGGTTCCACCTTTTAGTCTGACTTCCAGGATCTAGAATTCTATGGTAACAGTTCAATTTGGGTTCAGTTTTGTGTATCCCCCACCCTTTCCCTTTCCCCAAGCCCTACTCTCCCTACTGTCAGAGCCTCAAGATGCCATTCAGTTATGTCAGCAACTTGGGCTGATCCAGGTTAGAAACTGCAGATAAGTGCAATCATTCAATAGTTGTCTTTCTGTGATTGTGTGAGTTCACTTAGAATAATCTGTTCCAAGTGAGACCATTGTTATACAAATTTCAATGTGTCATTTTTTATTGCTGCTGAGTAGAATTCCATAATGTAGATATACCACATCTTGGGTAACAATTCATCCAATGATGGGCACCTGTGTTGATTCTAGTTTTTAGCTATTATGAATTGAACATCTATAAACATGGTTGAGCAAATCTCTCTAAACTGAGATGTGGAAATTTTAGGGTAAATGCCCAGTAAGGGAATAACAAGGTCTGTTGGCAACTCACCATATTGATTTCCACAGTGGTTGTACCAGCTTATATTCCCACCAACAGTGAGTGAGTGTTCCTATTTCTCCACAGCCCAGCCAACATTTGTTTTCATTTGATTTTTTAATGTTTGCTATGCTTACTGGGATAAGGTGGAATCTCATAGTTGTTTAAATTTGTATTTCACTAATGGTTAGGAATGGTGAACTTTTTCTTTTTCTTTTTCTTTTTACTACTTTGAGAGAGAGAATGGGCACACTGCAAATGAAGTCCAGATGCATGTTCCACCTTGTGCATCTGGTTTATGTGGGTACTGGGGAATTGAACCTGGGTCCTTAGGCTTCACAGTCACGTGACTTAACCACTAAGCCATGTCTCCAGCCCTGAACATTTTCTTGAGTGTGTATTAGCCATTTGTAATTCTTCCTCTGAGAACTCCCTGTTTAGTTCTCCATACCACTTTCAGAGTGGGTGTTTTTTTTTTATTGTTTAGTTTTTTGAGTTATTTGTAGATTCTAGATATTAGGTTTATGTCATTGGTATAGCTGGCAAAGATTTTCTCCCATTCAGTGGGTAATCTATTGGCTCTGCTCATGGTATATTTCTCTATGAAAAATTTTTTTAGCTTCATGAGATCCCATTTGTTGAGTGTTTGCTTAATTTCCTTGGCTACTGGGGTATTGTTCAGGAAGTCTTTTCCAGTCCTATATCGTGGAGAATGTCTCCTGTTTTTTGCTTTCAGTAGCTGAAGAGTTTCAAGTCTTATATCGAGGTCTTTAATCCTTTTGGGCTTTATTTTTGAGTATGGATAAATGAGTGGGTCTAATTTCATTTTTCTATATATGGTCATCCAATTTGTCCAGCACAACTGTTGGAGATGCTGTATTTTCTTCAGTCTACATTTTTGGCACCTTTGTCAAAGATCAAGCAGCTGTAGTTGCTTGCCCTAATGTCTGGGTCTTCAATTCTGTTCCATTGGTCTATGTTTCTGTTTTTATTCCAGTACCATGCTGTTTGTGTGACTATGGCTTTGTAGTATAGCTTTAGATCAGGTATAATGATACCACCAGAGGTGTTTCTTTTGCTGAGGATATGCTTGGATACCTCAGGCCTTGTGCCATTCCATATAAATTTTGAAATAATTTTTTTCAATCTCTGTTAAGAATGATGCTGTTTTGTTGGTATTGTGTTACATCTGTATATTGCTTTTGGTAGAATTGCCATTTTCACAATATTAATTCTACCTATCCAGGAACATGGGAGATCTTCCCATCTTCTAAAGTCCTCCTCTACTTCTTTCTTGACTATTTTTATGTTTTCCTTATATAGGTCTTTCACTTCCTTTGCTAGTATTATTCCAAGGTATTTATTCATTTTTTTCATTGCTATTGAAACTGATTTCTTTCTCTGTATATTTGTCCTTTGCATATAAAAAGGCTATTGATTTTGTATCCTGCCACTTTGCTGAAGGAATTTATCACCTTTATAACTTTTATGATGAAGACTTTCTAGTCACTTTTATATAGTATCATGTCATCTGCAAATAGAGTTAACTTGACATCTTCCTTTCCAATTTGTTTACCCTTTTATTTCTTTCTCTACTTGATTAGTACTTCTAGTACTATATTGAAGAGCAGCGGTGAGAGTGGGCACCCCTGTCTTGATCCTGATCTCAGTGGAAAACCCTTGAGTTTTTCCCCATTAAGTATTATTTGGGCTTTAGAATATTTATATATAGCCTTTATTGTCTTAAGATATAAACCTTCCATGCCTATTCTTTCCATTGTTTTGATCATGAGATGGTGTTGTATTGTGTCAAATGCCTTCTTTACATCAATTGAGATGATCAGGTGGCTCAGTTTATTTATGTGCTGTATTATGTTGACTGATTTCCATATGTTAAACCATCCCTGCATCCCAAGGATGAAGCCTACTTGATCAAGGCGGATAGTGCCTTTGGTGTGTTGCTGAATTTGTTTTGCAAGCGTTTTGTTCAGGATCTTTGCATCTAAGTTCATTAGAGGTATAAACCTATAATTTTCTTCCCTTGTGTATCTGTCTTGTTTTGGTATTAGGATGATGCTACCTTCATAAAAGAAGTCAGGGAGGTTTCACTGGTCTCCAATTATGTGGAATAGTTTGAGAAAAATTGGGTTTCAGTTCTTCTATGAAGACTTGATAGATTTCAGCTGAGAAGCCATCTGGTCCTGGACTTTCCTTTATGGGGAAGTTTCTGATTACCCTTTAAATATCCATGGATGTGTTAGGTTTGTTTAGGAGATTAAGCTGCTCTGAGTTTATGTTTGGTAGGTGATATGTATCTAGTAATTCATCCATTTATTCCAGGTTACTTAATTTTGTGGAGTAGAAGTTTTGGAAGTATGCCCTGATGATTCTTCCAATTTCATTAATGTCTGTAGTGATCTCTCCTTTTTCATTTCTGATTTGGTTACTTTGATATCTCTCTCTCTCTCTCTCTCTCTCTCTCTCTCTCTCTCTCTCTCTCTCTTTTTGCCTGATCGCTTTGGCCAGAGGTTTGTCAGTCTTGTTTATTTTCTCAAAGAATCAGCACTACATTTCATCAATTTTTAAAATTGTTTTCTTACTTTCCAATTCATTAATTTCTGATATAATATTGATTATTTCTTTCCCACTTGAGCTCTTTGGGTTGGATTCTTCTTGTTTTCAAGTGCCTTCAGGTAGACAGTCAGGTTATTAATTTGGGATCTCTTGACTTTGTCATGAACTCATTTATGGATGGAATTTTCACATTATGACTGCCTTCATTGAGTCCTGTTAGTTTTGGTAGTTTGTGTCTTTATTACCATTCAATTCTAGGAATTTTACAATTTTTTTGATTTCTTCCATAACCCATTCATTGTTTAAAGTGTGTTGTTTAGTCTCCAGGAACTTGTGGAGTTCTTTATATGTCTCTTGTTAATTTCTAGCTTTAAGGCATTGTAATCTGACATGATGCAGGAAGTTACTAATTTTCCTGACTTTATGAAGGCACACTTTATGACCTATATGTGGTCAATTTTGGAGAATTCTGTGGGCTACTGAGAATAATGTGCATTCTGTATAGTTGGGGTGCAAAGTTCTATAGATATCTGTTAGGTTTAGTTGATCTATGATGTTCTTGAGCTCTATTATTTCCCTGTTGATTTTCTGCCTTGATGATATGCCTATTGATGATAGTGGAGTATTGAAGTCTCTGAGTATGATGGCATTAGTGTTTATTTCTGTTTTGTTGTTGAGTAGATTTTGTTTTATTAACTGTGGTGCCCCTGTGTTTGGGGCATATGTATTTATGATTGTGATGTGTTCATGTTGGATCATTCCCTTGATGAGTAAGAAGTGGCATTTTTGTACTTTTTGATTACTTTTGGTTTGAAGTCTATTTTATCAGATATTAACATAGCAGCAGCTGCTTGTTTTTCATTTCCATTTGCTTGGAATACCATTTCCCAACCTTTCACCCTGAGACAGTGTCTATCTTTAGTGGTGAGCTGGGTTTCTTGAATACAGCAGATAGAAGGGTCCAGTTTTTTGATCCATCCTATAACCTGTGTCTTTTGATGATTGAGTTAAGACCATTAATATTTAAGGTTATTACTGTGAGGTTTGAATGAATCCCTGCCATGATGAGGTGTTTTATGGGGTTGGGTGCTTATTTGTGTTATGTACTGTTTTGAGCCTTGTTTATTTTGGTTATGGTGATCTTCTTCTTGGCTCCTGAGATTGGTTGTTTGATTGTTTTTTGTGGAGTATTACCTCAAGTATTCTCTATAGGCTTGGCTTTGTATTCATATAATCATAAAGTTGAATTTTCATGGAAAGTTTTTCTTTCACCATCTATAATGAAGGGTTCTTTTTTCTGGCTAAAGTAGCTTGGGTTAGAAGCCATAGTTTTTCAGACTTTGAAGGGTTCTATTCCAGGCCCTTCTAGCTTTCAGGCTTTCTATTGCCAAATCTGATGTGATTCTGATGGAATTGCCTTTGTATGTTGTGAATTACTGCTCTCTTGTTGCTTTTAACACTCTCTCTTTGTTTTTGTTGTTAAGGGTTTTAACTATGATGTGTCTTGGAGAGTTTCTTCTTTGGTCCTGCCTGTTTGGTGTTCTGTGGGCTTCTTGTATCTGGATGGGCCTCTTTTGCAAGATTCAGAAAATTTTCTTCACTAATTTTGTTGAGTATGTTCTCTATGCCTCTGGTCTGGATTTCCTCTCCTTCTGGTCTACCCATGATCTGGATGTTTGGTCATTTTAGAATGTCCCACAGTTCCCTCATATTCTGTTCATTTGATTTTTTGAACTTAGCAATGTTTTTGTTCTCCCTATCAGTTTCTTCTGTATTATGTTCCAGATCAGAGGGTCTGTCTTCCCAATTAGTAACTCAGTTGGTGAGGGCTTCTAGAGAGATTTTAATAATTTTTTTTTATGTTCCAAATGTGATGGGTTGATTTTATTTTACTCTGATGCAAAACCAAAATTTCCACTACAGCACACATACCAAAATAATAAAAGGTCATGGAAAAAGTGGGAGTGGGACATGCAGGACCTGATGTACAAACTGGATGGTTGGGTCTTTTTCTTCAAGTTGACACTACACTGTTACTGTTGCTATTGCTGAGGAACACATTTAAATTAACCCTGCAGAACTCAAATGAAATGTGGCACAAATGTGACAACTTCCAGGTATGACTTCAAAGAAAACCTTTAGGATGGACTTGTAATCACTAGGCTTCAGTGTAGGGAGGATTACAATTCTTTGGAAGAATAAAAAGTTCACATTTTTTGAATTTCACAGGAGATTTTTAAAGCTAAAATATAGTGGATTCATTTCTCCTCACTTCCAGTGACAGATTCGATGCTCTACTCAAAACCACACTAAGCTGCCAGTTCAAACCCCAACCCAACCTTGTGACCTCCTGTGCTGACGTTCTTTCTATCAATTAAAGCTGACAGGGTTAATTTGACTGCTTGTTGAGGGTCTGAGTATAGCCCAGTTCAATTAGGCTGGCATTATTTACTTTGGCAGACAGAGAAGTTTTGCAATCCAGCTTATATTTAGCAGTGATGCCAAAATGAGTATCGTTGTTGCCAGCCAGCCATGCAAGGTTTATTGAGGTTTCAATCTTCTCATTAACTTTGTGGTAGATAGAGCCTCCAAATTCAGTACCATCATTCACATAAGTATGCAGTTGGAAGTCTGCAGCCTTATAACTGAGGGCAAAATTCTTCTGAGACAATTTAGATTTGGCTGTCAAAACTCATATGATAGCCAGCAAGCCAACCTTCAAGAGCCAACACAGCCCAGCCATAGATGGTTTGTCCAGAAAAATCTATATCAACATTACTGCCAAAACTGACACAATCCTGTTTCTAGGAAGCCTTTAATTTCCCACTCTTATTTCCTGTGTTCAGTACAAATATGGCATCAGGAGTTAGTTTCAACACTTCAGCCAACTTGTTCTCCAAAGGGATTTCTGTTCTAAGAGAATTGTCTTTGTTCCATTTTTGAGTGAAGGTAAGTCCATAACTACAGACCTTGTATTTGGTTTCTAGGTTGCCTGATGATTTTCCTGTATCAGTGTAAGCATGACCCAAAGTTGAAAATTCCACTCCACTACAAGACTTGGTTCTCAGATCTATTTTGACCATGCCAAACCCATATCCCTTGTTGAACACATCCTTGGCAGCCTTTCCTAGGTCACAGTAACTCAGTGTGTTACACATATCTACAACTGGAGGGCCTTTTCCTCTTGCTCAGGGAAATGCTGAAGGCCTTCGTGAAGCCAACGCCGTCCACCAATTTTTATGATTTTTATTTGACTTTTTCTGTTGTGTTATTTTGTATCATGTCCATCTCCTTTTTGAGGTAAAATTTCAATTTGAGTTCTGATTTTCTTGATGCTTCTTGTAGTTCATTCTTCCATTTGATCCAGACTTCATTAAGCTTAATCAACTGGTTGTTGAGGTCTTCCATTTGTTGACTTACCTTCAATTTGTTTGTATCTCTTTGAAGGGTTATTATGTTTTCTTCACTCATATTATGCCTACTATCAAAAGAGGAATGCTCTAGGAGATGATTCTCTTCAACTTCATTCATATGATTTTTGATTCTTTTATAGTTTGATACAAGTTCAGCAATTTTTTTTAAATAAAGGTATCATTGGTTGTTGTGGTCTCATTTTGGGAATTAATTTCTGTTGATTACTCTATGATTTCATTGGAGGCTTCTGAAGTAGGACTAGGCATCCTTGGTGGAGATTTTTCAGTTTTCTGGCTTTTTGTTATGTTGTCTACCCATTTTAGGAATACTCTTTCTTTTACTGAGAAAGAAGCAAGTTTTTGTCCTTTGGCCCATTTACCCTCTGACTCAGGTGAATAGGGATGTTGGTACCTAGTGGCCACTTAGGATTATCAGAGCAAAAGGCCTGACTCCCCAGCTTACACTGAAGCCAGGCATCCCCAAGCAAAGCACAATGGGACTTACCAGGACCAGGGGACCAGAGGAGAAGGGAACAGGGATCTGGCCTACTTTGTGCCATCCCCTTCAGGGTCTGGCCTACTCACTTCAGATCACCATCTCCACCTACACACTGTCTGCACAAGAAACTCAGACCTGGGAGGTGGGAGAAACCCAGAAATGGGTCTGGCCTACTCATTTCAGACCACCAGATTCACCCACTCACTGTCCATGCAAGAAACTCAGACCTGAGAGGTAACAGGAGCCCAGAAATGGTTCTAGCCTACTCGCTCCAGGCCACCATGCCTTCCTACACACTGTCCTCACAAGGAAGTCAGACCCAGGAGGTGGGAGGAGCCCAGAGATGGTTCTGGCCTACTCTTTCCAGACTGCCATGCCCATCCACACATTGTCCATCCAAGGAACCTAGACCTGGGAGCTATTTCTATAAAATTTTACCCCGTTATAGGTTTTAGTTAAATCTGACTTTTAAAGACAAAAACAAACAAAACACCTTTAAATAAATCAAATGCCAACAAAAACTTCAGGAAAGATCTGTTAGACTGGATTAGGAAAGCCATTCTGCAATATATCACACACAATAAAGGAACCCATATATGTCTATTAATAGTATCTTATGTGTTTAAAGCCTAAACAAAGAGAAACCATCAGGTACAGTTACTAATGAGTTGTTTTTAATCATTCAGTGATTTTGAAAACACCAATCAAATTATGTACTTATTTTTCCCAAGCAATTTAAAAGTCACATGGTTTTTAAATGTGGGGTCAGGCTATCACATTGGAGCCTTGATTTGTTGATCCTCCTGTCTCCACTTCCCAAGTAGCTAGCATAATAAACCTGTGCCCTCAGACCTAGTGCATTTTAATTTTTAAAATACCTGTCTGAATAAGTTACAGTTATGTAAAAGGTATATTTGTCCTAGAGCTCTTTGGTAGAAAACATCGCAGTTAATAAGCACTATCAGGCATGTCTTTTCCACTGTCTCTGTATTTCCTGAGAGAAAGCATCATTACCTACCCCACCCAGTTGAGCCACAGGCCTCAGCTCCATGGCAGGGATGAGGTAAGTGGCTGGGATTCAGGCCTATTGAAGAATCCTTTCCAGCAGAGCACCTAGACCCAGGGCATAAGTAGTTCATTTTCCCTCTCCACCTCATTTAGGGGGCTAGAGACCCATGGTCTTTGGCTGGTGACTACTGACTTCATAATTTTTCTTCTCAAGATAATCACATGAGTTGCCATCTGTAACTGGATGTTAGGGGTCCAAGAAAGTCCTTGAACCCCAAACCCTGGATTTATTTCTAATTTTAATGAAAGAATTGAATAAAAATATTAGAAGGGTAGTTATTAAATTATATGTATTGAGTGAAGTATAGAGCCAAGAAAAATACCCACAGGACTAGGGATCCCACGTGGAGGGCCTGGAAAATCTGTGCAGGGAATACAGAGAAAATTAAGTTCAAGGAGCTCCTTCCATGGGGGGAGCTAGATAGGTAAAAATTCCCATGTAGAAAGTAAGGGCTAGGGGGACCACCCCTCATCATAACTTGACTGGGCCTAGGCCAAGCCAGCCCAGTCTCAGGCCCAGGCCCAGCCCAGGGAAAACCTCACCCAAGAAGTTCCCAAGTGGTCAAAGAGCCTGCTCTCACCTTATAAATGTATTTATTATTTTATAGTGGTGGTCTATATTTTGGCTCAGGTGAACCTGAGGGACAGCTGATTAGTTAGGAATAAGAGTTGTCTCAGGAAGAAGATAGCCCTGACACCTGTTGTTATGTCAGGACAGGCTCCCAAAATGGAGTCACCAAGGACAGCAGGATGGGAACAGACATAAGGAAATGGATTGTCTATATTCCTCAAGAAACTGCCCATTCCTTATCTCTTTCTTCCCTACCAATGCCCCTTGGGCATGGTTACCTGCCTTCTTATCTCCTAAATTGATTATTTTTGGTTTGAAGTCTATTTTATCTGATATTAATATAGCTATGCCTGCTTGCTTCTTATCCCATTTGCTTGTAATATTGTTTTCCACCCTTTCACCCTGAGGAGGTGTCTGTCTTTAGTGGTGAGATGGGTTTCTTGAAGACAACAGATTGAGGGGTCCTTTTTTCTGATCCATCCTGTTAGCTTGTGTGTCTTGATGGGTGAATGAAGACCATTAATATGTAGGGTAATGACTGTGAGGTTTGATTTGATCCCTGCCATAATGTGTTGGCATATGTGGTTTGATGTTTTCATGGACTTTGAAATTTTTTCGTGCCTTCTCTGGGTTTGGTTATTGTGATCTGCTTCTTGTAGGCATTTGAGGTTGATTATTTGATTCTTCTCTGTGGAGCATTTCCTGGAATACTTTATGTAGTTTTGGTTTTGTGTCCATATCTGAGCTCCCACATAGGCAAGTAGATGGGCAGAGCTGTCCTGAATTCATGCGTGGGTGGGCGGATCAGCCTCAGTTTGTGTGGGCCCAGGGCTGACAGCAGGGATTGGGCTTGAGCTCACCAGCAGATAGGAAAAGCTGGCTTGATCTTGCACAGCAGATGGGCAGAGCGGGCCTGAGCTCACAGGTGGGCCGGTGAAATGGGCTTGAGTTCGCATGTGGGCAGGTGGAACATGCCTGATTTCATCCATGGATGGGTACCCAGAGCAGCGCAGCAGGCAGATGGGGACCGCCTGAGCTCATGCAGCGGGCAGATGGGCAGGTGGCCGGTGTGACCTGAGTTCATGTTCGCGGTGGATGGATGGGATTTGGGCCTGAGCTGGCACAGGCAGACGGGCAGAGTGAGCTTGATCTAGCACATGGGCAGGTGGAATGGGCCTGAGCTCATGTTTGGATGAGTGGCCGGAGCAGCAAGCAAGCAGACGGGCAGAGCTGGCTGAGCTGGGTTGCGCAGCCCCCGCCCCCACTGTGCATGGAGAGGGAAGATGGGCAGATCCAGCCTGTGCTCACAAGGGTCTGTAGGTGGAGCTGCCCCAAGGTTGTGTGTGCAGGGTGATCACCCCTGCACGGTGAGGTAATTGGATCTATGCTGGCCTGGGTCCCCTTTCCTGCAGTAAGTGCGGGAGTATCCTGAGGCTGGGGCTAAGGCTCGGAGGCTGCTTAGGGGGATTGGGTGATTGATGGACTACCCAAGTGCAAGGAAATCAGCCAATTACCCTCCCCCCCCTTTATTTCCTCTCCACACCCTCCCACTGGCGGTCTATTAGATGTTGCTGTCCCCTAAAAGACCCAGTGAACCCTTAATGTTTTGCCTTTTCTTCCCAGGGAGGTGCAGCATAGTTAGGCGGATGCCATCTTGACTGGAAGTTGAATTCTGGATTCCTTGTAGGTCCCCTGATCATTGTGGATGTTACCCCATACAGGTACTGGGATTTACAGGTCAGTGCCAAGGGAGAAGAAGGAAGAAAAACATAGATAATATAAAATAGAAAGAAAAGAGAGAGAAATAGGAGAAGAATGAGGATGGTCTTTTTCTTACCCTCTCCAGCCTCCATGTGAATCAGGTATTCTCTCTAAGCACTTGATGAAGGTTTTACTTTTCAGTTTGTCTTTCAGGATGTAGGATTTTATGGCACTATTTCCATTTAGGTCCAGGTTTTTTGTCCCTTCCCCACCCTTCCCTTCCCTTCCCACCCCAACATCCCTATTGTCCAGTTCTCAAGATGTTTATTGGGTATGTCAGCAGCATGGGAAGATTCATGTTAGGAGCCACAGATGAGTGAGATCATGAGACAATTATCTTTCTGTGATTGGGTGAGTTCACTGAGAATGATCTGTTCCAAGTTTGACCATTTTTCTTCAAATTTCATTGTGTCATTTTTCCTAACTGATGCATAGAATTCCATGATGTAGACATAGCACAACTTAGTTATCCATTTGTCTAATGGTGGGCATCTGGGTTGATCCCAGCTCTTAGCTATTATGAATTGAGCAGCTATAAACATGGTTGAACAAATATCTCTGAGCTGAGCTTTGGAGTTTTTAGGGTAAATGCCAAGTAAAAGAATAACTGGGTCTGTTTGGTACCTCTATAGTCATCCTTTTTATGAGTCTCCATATTATTTTCCATAGTGGTTGTACCAGCTTACATTCCCACCAACAGTAAATGAGGGCTCCTATTTCTCCACAACCTCACCAGCATTTGTTCTCATTAGATTTTCTGAAACCTTTTTTATTCAATTTTTCCCTTCCTCACCTTCTTCCAACTGAAAATCCCTATAAAGCCCCCTATCTGGAAACTCAGGTTGTTTGTGCTCCTCTCTTGTGAGCCAGCATTGGCAGCTCGTGTTTTTCCCAAATAAAAGCTTTCATCTTTACCTCAGAGTGGTTTGCATGGTCTTGGTTACTCCCAAACCTTACAACACCAAGTTCCCAGACTGACCTTGACCAACCACCATGTTTAATCTTATAAAAGACCTCTCACCCAGGAAGGGTTCCTGGTTGTTTGTGGAAAAACAGGTCTAGGGAATTAGGCAATAGATAAGAAGTGAGATCATCTGTGATTTCTATCAACTTCAGACTTTTGTGCTTTTTTAAACTTTCAGGAGTACAGTCACTCTAACTCTACCCCCCTCTCAGGTCAAAGGAAACATGGATGTCACTGTCGACACAAAAGAAACAGCTCTCACCTCAAAGGGATAGTTTATTCTGGAGCCAAATATGAGTGACCATGGTCTGGTAACAACGATTTAGGTTACCTCAAAATCTATGTTCAAATGTATTAACAATTTCAGGAAGGTTTTATAGGTACAGAACAAAAGAAAGTCATATATCAAGGCACTTTTCAAATACATTGGCTGACCATAAGGTAAGCGGGTTATAGCAAAGCTGAGAAATCTCTCCTATAGGCTTCAGATGACATCTGATGACAATCTTAATCCTTGGGTTGGTGGAGCTGGGGTCTGTTCTTACATTCCAAAATGGATTACACCTGATCAACTGATACTCACCAGGATATTAGTTCAGACATATAGATTGGCAATAAATGGCTTTTAAGATAGCCCAAGGTAATTTGGCTCTGACTTGCAACATGCCATCTCTCTGTGATTATAGCTTTATCATTCCATTCATTCGTGCTGGAAGTAGGTACAGCAGATACAGCTGTTTCCTGGTAACTTTTGTTCACTTGTTGGCCAATCATCACATTTTGTACATGCAGAGGCCAAATATAATAAGTCCCACATAGCTAGGAAGGTTCATTCCTAGGATCTAGTACAGATAAGGCTGAATCATAGGCAGAATAACTATCTTCAGGAGAGAGGAGTTGCTGCTAAAGCCATTAAGGAAGAAATACTTGGATCAAGTTAAATCTATTAGCCATCATGACTCAGGTATACTTAATTTTTTTCTTTGTCCTCTATGTCTGATATAACATATCCATATGACGTATAATGGGAATGTTATATTTAAAGTTAAATATACTTAAGAATAAGTCTGTCCTAACAAAGGTAAGGCATCATATGAGGGAAGTAGACACTTTTAGCCAATTAGACATTTTATATTTAAAACTAAATTGACCATATGTTCCCCATGTGTTTATAGTTATTTGTATTTTATAAAATACTTCATTTGATTTGAAGTTTACAATGTTTAAAATGATTTATTATCTTTTAATTCTAATTTTTCTTTTGGGCAGGTTGTTGTTTTTTTTTAATTTTTTTAAATTTATTTATTTGAGAGTGACAGACACAGAAAGAAAGACAGATAGAGGGAGAGAGTGAGCATGGGCACACCAGGGCTTCCAGCCTCTGCAAACGAACTCCAGACGTGTGCGCCCCCTTGTGCATCTGGCTAACATGGGACCTGGGGAACCGAGCCTCGAACTGGGGTCCTTAGGCTTCACAGGCAAGCGCTTAACTGCTAAGCCATCTCTCCAGCCCTGGGCAGGTTGTTTCTATGTCTATGAACTTTTGTGAAGTGGCTAGTTCTAATTTTAGGATAAATTAATCCATAACATACAAATTAACACAACACTTATTTGTAGATAATAAGTTGATCTATATTATTATCTTAGTATTGTACCAGGTCTTCATGCGGGGTATTAAATTGATAGTCAAATCACAGAAGAAATAAGATAACAATACAATATCTTATAACAATTTTTCAGACTAGATATTTTAGTGACTAGAATAGAAGTGAAAAGTCAGATCTGTTACAAATTAGGATTTACAGATTTTGTGGACATAACTAAATCTTATTTATTATTTTAGAGCCAGAAAAGGAATATGGGACTCATGTAGGAGTCATTGTTCATCTCAGTTAAGCATATTATAAGACACCTTAAATATTGACTTAAGAAATATCAGCTCAAGTTATAAAACAGCATTAATAGTGTTATTATTAGAGCTGGGTGTCCTTTGTTTAATTTGAATATGAAAAGTTAATCCAAATATCTGGGTATCTCTATAGCAAACACAGTTAAAATTATATTAAAATTGTCAGAGTTTGAATATATCATAGGGCTTCTAACAGCCTTTAATCAGTTCTTTTTTTCCCTTAACACTTGTAAATATAGCAATCTAACTGGCTAGATCTCAACTATATATATTTAAAATATGTATAGAGAAAAATGTCTAGTTATTTTTTTTCTAAGAATTTGGATTATAAAAAGTTGTACCCCAGAGTGGGGTTCTTTTAGATGATTAAAGTAAAACTTTGTTACTTTAAAGGTAAGAGCTTATGTTGTATCCAAATTATACTGAATAATGAGAGAAACTTGAATCCCTTTAAATAAATATTGGTTCAAGTAAGGTAGCAGTCTGGATAAGCAGTCGTAGCAAAAACAATTAATGAACGAACATAACCAACATTAGCTTTATTTTTATCACTTAAAATATACCAAAAAAATTTAAATATCTTAGACAATTTTTTAAAACTGTTCAAATATAAAGGGATTTACAAAATATAAAATTAGAGATGTTTAGTTACTTGGAGCACTTAATTTTTGATGCAATCAAAGATCAGTGTCACCTAGCATTTCTGAAGTCCATTTAGATGTTGGAAAATAGAAATATTTACCTGAGAGTACATCCCTTGAAATTCTGTAGAAGAGGAGTTAGTTAGAAGTACTTGATAGAGTCCTTACTCTGTAGGCAGAAGTATTTGATGTCATTTTCATCTCACAGTAGCTGTGGAAAAACTGTAATTCTGAATTTTTAGTAATTAAGTTAAAATTGCTTTAAAACTCTTATCGGAGATGGAATATACATATAAAATATATTCATGCATAATATATATATGGGCATAGGGTACTCAGTACTTTAGGAAGCCAAATATTTTTGGTAAGTTTTGATAGCTATCAACAACATTGTTTTTTTAAACTAGTACTCTTGAGGATTAAATTTTTAAAAACATAATAAAATTTAATAATATTTCAAATTTTATAAACAAATTTAAACTATTTATTAAACTAAGTTTTTACTTTCATAAATGAAGGCTTATCTAAGTGGAAAAGCATATAAATTTAGCATTTAGATGTAATTTAACTTTAGTTTATTAGTGGTTTCATTAGTAAATGAATGAAACATCAAATTCTTGTAAGCTACTTTTATAAACACTGGTAAAAATAATATTTAAGTGTACAAGTAGATGATACTTAGCAATAAAGGCTTACTATAGTGGAAAACATAAATTTAAAACTTTTGTTTGTAAATCATTTAGTGTGCATTAGTACAAGCATGGTAATACCTAAGAAGTCTGTTGTTGCAAACAGAAGTAGCCACTTTGTAAACATTACTAAAAGCAAAATCATTTCAAGAAAATTTGTATTTTAGATTGTAAAATAACCTTTTTTTCTTTTTTTAAAATTGCTTATTTATTTGAGAGCAACAGAGAAAGAAGCAGATAGAGAATAGCACTGCAAATGAACTCCAGTTGCATGCATCCCCTTGTGCATCTGGCTTACGTGGGTCCTGGGTAATCAAGTGTCAAACCGGGGTCCTTAGGCTTCACAGGCAAGCACTTAACCGCTAAGCCATCTCTCCAGCCCAATAACCTTTTTTTTCTTTAAACACATGTTATTCAGGAACGTTATAACTTGTGATCCAGACATTTCACTTAATATATTAAATTTATAAACATATTTATTATTTCCTTTATATATTAAGACCAGTTATCTGGATAGGAGGGAGTGGCTTTTTCCTCTTTAGTATTACCATGGAGGGGGGAGAACTGTTATCAAAGGCAAGCAAAGCAAGATAAGATCTTGGTGTCTCTTTTAAAACATTTTTAAAATTTAATTGTTTGCAAGCAGAGAGGGAGAAAAGAGAGACAGAAGCTGTAAAAAACTAGATGCATACATCACTTTGTGCATCTGGCTACTGGAAAATTGAACTCAAGTTGTTAGGGTTTGCAGGCAAGTTAAATCATCTCTCTAGCACCAAATCATTTTTTTAATGGTTAATCTGTAAAATCTGTAGGCAATTATATTATTTATTTAAGTATGTTAATTATTCAAGGAAGCAAAAAGCAGCGATAAGTCATTATCTCAATTTCTGGATTTCAGGTCTAAATGAAATATTCCTTTCCCAAATTCCCCAAGTGGGAACAATTGGGTTAAGGCAGAGGCTTGAGTCCTAAGAGCCAGTCAGTCTAAGCAAACATTTCTTTTGTGTAATTTGAATTAAGGCAAGGACTTATCAATTTAAATCTTGCTTAACATTTGTAGAATTTTTGTTTAAAATTTTAATTATATTGCTTTAAAAAGGAAATTTGGACTAACTTAACAGTCTTTATCTATATGACAATTTACTTGTAAGTGAATTTGACATTACATATCACACATAGAGAAACAGACTAAATAAAAACCAAAGATTTTGTAGCTTTTACTTAGGCCTATCATTGTTAGTCTCTGTTTTAGATATCAGTCTGGTTAGTTTTTTTATATCTTTACTTTTAAATCTACACCTTAAAATGACAAAAGTAAATCAGAAATTTTAGATCTTAGAAACAGAGCCTTTAAAATGACTTTTAACATTGACCCCCCAAAAATTTAAAGCCTTAAAAAAAGTGTTTTGAATGAGAATATAATAGGCAGGTAATGATTTTTACATCTTAAAGTCACAGCTATAAGTTAAAATTCATTAAAAAAATTGTAAGATATTATTTGCAAACTTAACAACATGACCATTATCATTGCACACAAATAGCCCTACCCAGATTCTGAATGTCATTGTTTTCTGGAGTTGCATCTCTACTACTAAGAAAAAGAAATTTGAAGATTCTCAATGAGTACACAGAATGAAAGAATCTATGTTTGGTACTTATATATCAATCTTTAAAAATAAATTGTAATCAATCCAAATAAAGGATATTTTGTGTATAATATTTAGAAGTATTTGATGTCTTACTTCCTATGACCATTGAAAAGCAATTAAATAAGATTATAAAATTTGGGCTGGAGAGATGGCTTAGCGGTTAAGCTCTTGCCTGTGAAGCCTATGGACCCCATAGGCTCTGTTCCCCAGGTCCCACGTTAGCCAGATGCACAAGGGGGCGCAAGCATCTGGAGTTCGTTTGCAGAGGCTGGAAGCCCTGGCGCGCCCATTCCCTCTCTCTCCCTCTATCTGTCTTTCTCTCTGTGTCTGTTGCTCTCAAATAAATTAATTAATTAATTAATTTTAAAAAAAGCCTGCACAACCACGCTTGTCTTCAACATGGTTTAAAAAATAAAATTATAAAATTTGAGAGGACATTTTGTAAATCTAAAGATAAAATTTTACAGGTTTTATGAAGCTAAGAGCACTCAAGATTAAGAATATGTACTTATAAACCTTTTAATAGACCATCACACTCACATTTTTAAGTTGGTATACCAAAAATAAAAGCAAAAACAAAAATAATTAAAAATTGAAGTGGCCACAAGTTTTATATATCTGGAATTTTATGTTGTCATTTTTTGGACAAAACACACATAAACAAACATAAACAATCCTGGACAAACATGACACAAACATATAAATTCTAAGTATACCCCAAGAAATTAAAATTAAGTGAAAAGTTTTTATCATCTCTCTTTGAGATGTAAGACTCAGTAACATGGAAGATCAAAGGTAAAGCTTGTTACATAAATCTACAGCAGATGATTTGTATTTGAGAGCTAAAAAGCAAAAGGGGAGAAATTTCTTTTGTATAGGTGGAAATGGCTTATTCTTGTATCTATTTTTGTCTTGAAAGTTAGTGCAACTCCTTTAAACTATCATCTAGTAAGGATATAGATTTAATGAGGGATCAGACCTAGGCTCATAAGGAGAAAGGCTATCTATAAGTTCCTTTAAGTGAAAGACTGGTAAGACAGCATTTAGGGAGTCTCTTTGTCTGATGCTATCAGTTTCACAGAGCAGACAAGATAGGAGCAGTGAGATAAGCAGGGACAAGGTCAGAGAAAGGAGAGGAAATGAGAATACTTACATTTTACACAATCTATCTTTAGTTCTGATATAATCTGTCAAATTTTCTTAATCATCTTGGTTATCTCCTTTTAATTTATAGATCCTAGAACTCTTATTAATTAGTTTGAAATTTATCAGCTTAATCATTTCTTTGATGTTTTAAAATTTTAATTAAAGCAACTTCCCATTATAATTTTTTCTTTTCTTTTTCTTTTTCTTTTTTTTCAGTTTTTCGAGGTAGGCTTTCATTCTATCTCAGGCTGACCTGAAATTCATTACGTAGTCTCAGGGTGGCCTTGAACTCATGGCAATCCTCCTACCTCTGCCTCCTGAGTGCTGCAATTGACAGCATAAGCCACTACACCTGGCATGATTTTCTTTTTAGAACAACAACAAAAAAATTTACTTCCTAGGATTTTACCCTTTCAAAAAAAGTTAAAAGGGACCATGGCCCAGGAACACAGATTTAGGTTGCCCCAAATTTCTTATTCCAATGTGCTAACAATTTCAGGAAGGTTTTATAGTTATAGAACAAAAGAAAGTCACAAATCAAGGTACTTTTCAAATATATTGGCTGGCTATCAGGTAGGTGGGTTATAGCAAAGGTGGGAAATCACCATAGGCCTCAGATGCTATCTGATGAGTCTTAGTTTTTAGGTTGGTGGAGTCTTGAGTCTGTTTTTATCTTTCAAAAAGGATTTCACCTGATTAACTGATAGTCACCAGGATGTTAGTTCAGATACAGAAGTTGGAAATAAATGTCTATTAAGGAGCTAAAAGTAGCCCAAAGTAATTTGGCTCTTGGAAAATGAATAGGAATGGCAAGATCCCTCTGTGCAATGTACCATGAACTCTGTATCTCTTTGTTTCTAAATATCTTTGTGATTATATAGCATAGAATGTTTCTTGCCTCAGTTCTGCCTATGTGACTTATGCAACCTTGTGACTTCTTGTAATAGCCCCCCCCCACTTTGTTTAGCAGTATGTAACTTCGTGTTTTAACACCCGATGCTATTTTTACTATAAACATCATGTGGTTATTTCCAATAAAAGCTGACTCTCCAAACATATCAGGGCTGCATCTTGAGATCCCAAACTATGGGATGCAGACCTGGGGCACCAGTTTTCTAGTTTTTCTCTCTTTTACCCAGTAAAAGTTTGCCTCACATTCCATGAGTCAGTGGTCTGGTGCAACACTGGACCCCATAACATCTTGGGGGCTCACAGTGGATTCACATTTCAAGACCTCCCTCCCTTACTCTGGGGTGGCAGAGCCAGGGAAGAACCCCTTAGTCTTGGCCTGAGAACCATATCTCCATCTATTTGCAAGTTCCTGGTTTTGGTAGCAAGCCATTGATGAGGAACTTTTGCCCAGGACTGCCAGTCCCCTCCTTTATTGGGTAAGAAACCACTGGAGGTGCTTTCTCCACTCTATTTTCCTTTTTTTTTTTTATGGTTATGCACACTTTTTCTGGGTTCAAGAGGGAAGCGGAACATAGCATTAACTCCCCTGGACGAGGGATCGAGAGGCCACCCTTGGTCCTTCTTGCTCTGTTGGGAGATTTTGAATGGAGGTCTGTTTCTGATTCACTTTTGGTTTGATAGTGTGTCTGTTTCTGGTTCAGTTTCAGTTTGGCAGCCACGTGACAGTGTCAGGAGAGCTGTTATTGCTAGCATGTTTATATTTGGTGTTGTGTTCGTTTGTCTTGTCCTCATCTATGAAAATATGGGTCAAAATCATTCTGTTGAAAAAGCTTTAAAACTGGTTAAAAAGCACCTTGAAGATCTTCAGGGGAAAAAAAAGATAAACATTAAAATGAGCTAGGCTTATTATCCTAGATACTTGGGAAACTGTGACAAGAGGATCTCCAATTCAAGGCTCCAATGTGATAGCCTGACTCCACATTTTAAACCATATGACTTTTAAATTGCTTGATAGAAATAAGTAAATAATTTTAATCTGATCTGTGCCTTATATTTCCTCTTTTGTTTTGGCTTTAAACAAATAAGACATTGTTTATAAACACCTATTGCTTTCTTTATTAATCTAAATAGTTCAACATGTCTCTCCTAAACTTTTGTTAGTATTTGATTTATTTCAAGGTTGTTTGGTTTTTGTCTTTAAGCATCAGATTTAACTAAAGCCTATGGTGAGCTAAAATTTTACGTAAACAAAGCCATATTTGGTTACATGATCTCATAAGTGTAATTACTGAGTTTATGTTCTAGGATAACTTCAACTTATGTAGAGGTTTATTAAAACCATCAAAATTCTCTCTGAGGTGGGGACTTATAACTTACCAGGTATTTTAAAAGATTGTAATGCCCTGTTACATGCAAGGAGGAGGCAACTGACCTGAGTTCTAGGCCAGCGTACCTCAAGATAGAAACAAAATTTGCCTTAGTTACTTCTAATAAAAGCATTTCCAAATGTGTTAGAGGTACTGATAAAGATGTTCCCCAAAATGGTTGTCATGTTTTGCCTGTATTCATAGAAAATGCATTTCATGGAATTTAAGCTATCTCAAATCAATGGGTGACATAAAACCTGAAGGTATATATACTGGTATTATAAAGCAAGTCTGGTTGTCAGGTAGAGATTTTTTGGTAACCTAAATACTAATGAAGGCTTTTTCTCTATAAATTTCTCATAATAGGGCTGGAGAGATGGCTTAGCAGTTAAGCGCTTGCCTGTGAAGCCTAAGGACCCCAGTTCAAGGCTTGGTTCCCCAGGTCCCACGTTAGCCAGATGCACAAGGGGGCGCACGTGTCTGGAGTTTGTTTGCAGAGGCTGGAAGCCCTGGCGCACCCGTTCTCTCTCTCTCCCTCTATCTGTCTTTCTCTCTGTGTCTGTCGCTCTCAAATAAGTAAATAAAAAATAAATAAATAAATAAATAAAATTTCTCATAATAAAATAGATAATTCATTGAAGCCAGACTGCTTGCTTCTTTGTCAGTAGGTAATAAGATTAATCAATTTGGTGAAGTTTTTCTTAATAGTCCTATAAGAAGGATGGTTAATTATGGGTTGAGATGAAATGACTGAAGAAACTGGGAAGGTATTTTTCAATTTTGGACATAGAATGCTTGTTAAAAATGCTTTTGGAATGGAACTTATATCAGAATATTAAAGTATATGGATGAAGATGTGCATATGTAGAAAGGATGTAAGAGATCTAAAAAAGAGCAAATTTTGCCTAAAATTAATTTCCTTTTGGAAGGAACAGAAAGGCTAATTTTTAAGCTAAACATAAACACCATGCCTAAAGTTAAAGATTTTTCAACAGTTCACACTTTTAAGGATGCCCTAAAATTTTTATATAGGGCCATAGACTTAATGTAAATTCAGCTTACATTAGACACAGGTGATATCCTATGCTAGGTGGGCCACAAAGTCATAAGCACAGGTGTAATTAATATTATTTGGAAATCTAACCAGGTTAGATATAGACAAGACCCTATCACCTTATGTGTTACAAATGGGTAAAGTAAATTCCATAGGTAAAAACACAACTTCAGAGTAAGACAAGGAATATTAAGATGCTTAACTCTCTGCTCTGTCATTTTCTTTTGTGCTTGCTTATTGTTATATGCTATTTAAAGTCATGGCAAGCTGGACTGTGGAAAGGTGGATGACAACCCCTTTATCTCAGACCTCATGCAAGTTTGAGTCATGTGTCCCCCTGACCCTGTCCAGAGACAAAATGCCCAATTGTCTCTGACAAGAAAAAGTGAAAGACAAACTGCATATAACTTTGTTTTTTTTTAATAGTTTTTCTCTTTTGAACAACTAAAGTCACATCACTTAGATGAAATTTCTCAGTAGACAAAAAGTTAAGTAAGTAAACTGAATCAAGGTACAAACTCCTTACCTAAGGCAAACATCATACTTACCTAATATGTATATCAGGATATAAACAGATGATAAAAAAGGTATCAAGTAAATGACAGTTTAATGGTTAATCTGCTTATCTGGGAAGCCTAAAGACCTAGGTTCGATTCCCAAGTACCCCCATTCTTATTGCTAAACCTGAATTTGATTTAAAGCAAGGTCTCTGATATCCCTTCTCAAGACAGTCTTCTATACCCATCAGCCCACATGGGAGGACTGTCAGCAACTTTGCAGACCCTCTTCAACACCACAGAGGAACATGAGAAAATCTGAATGGAAGCCAAGAAACTAGTGTTGGGAGCCGATGGCTGTCTCATGGAAAACCATATTATTGATGAGATCTTCCTTTCCACATGACTGAACTGGGATCCCAACACCACTGAAAGTAGGGCATCCCTTAACCTCTGTTGTTGGACTCTGATGGGTGGTCTCCAGGCAGCCGCTGACTCAACACCCTACAAATTTGTCTAAGATGAATGAAGTGACTCAAGGGGCCACAGACTACCCTGCTGCTTTCCTAGAAAGGCTTTAAGGAAGCATATCACCATAGATTATGAGGCCCCAAGAATAGGTGAGCTATTAACATTGTGTTTGTAACTCAGTCCACACCAGATATTAGAAAGGAGATTCAGAGAATAGAAGGCTTTGAGGGTAAATTTCTGTCAGAGTTGATAAAGATTGCTGCCAGGGTATATAATAATAGAGACATTCCAGAAGATAAAAAAATGGCTAAGGTTATGGTGGCTACCTTCAAGAAGGCACAAGGCCCTAGGAGATAGCCCTTATACTTTTCTCATTATGATTCCACATGAAAGGCAAATAAGTACTATGCTGGACTTAAAAGATGCTTTCTTGAGAAATGGGGAAGACTTCTGGTTAAGATGGTGGCATAGGAACCATGCCAAAGCAGTCTAGGGGGAAAAAAAGCAAAAACAAAAAAACAAAAAACCCCAGCAAAATACCCACTTCTACTAAAAAGTGAGGTGTATAAGAAATTTACATGGCAGCAGAGAAGTAGGAGAGATCCAGAGTATCCAGAGCCCACAGAGGCAGGCAGAAGTAGCTCTAGCAGTGGTGGTGGCTCCAGCAGCAGCAGTGCCAAGATCAAGGGGCCACAGCTGCCAGGCTCTACTTGAGCTGTGGGAAAAGCCAGGTGAGGGGATTTTCCACTCACACCAGAGCTCTTGGCAGACTCAAGAAATGTGAAGGGAGAAAAGCAGTGAACAACAGAGGAGCAGATCACAAGGTAGAGGTTCACATAGACCAGCAAGAGACCTAGAGCCACCATTGACAGCCTCCCCTTGCCCACAACCAGTGCCCAGCTCCGGTGAACAGAGCAGCAGTCCAGTGATCCAGCCAGCCTACTTAAACCCACAGTGCACCAAAGAGGGACCCAAGCAGGAGCACAGCATAACTGAGACCAAAAGGTAACGGATTACACCAGGTCAATACCCGCCTAATAGGCCTGATATATAGCCCTGAACTGGAACTGCTAATTGCACCTTCCATATCAGGATAAGTTATATGTTAAATCTGATGGATGGTCAGATTTGCATTCTTAAATAAGCTACATTTTGGGCTTGTTACTTGTTGCTTCTTGATTTATAGGACTTTGTTTCCTCTTCTGTTATACATTAAGGAAGGGTCTCAGTTGGTCACAAGCTGACTTGGAACCCTCAACAGATCAGAAATCTTAATCTTCTTGTTCATAGATGATCTGGTTGTCATAATACCTACTCTTGCATAAATACTATGAGCTGTTTTTCATTGAATGTGTACATGGTTTAGTTAAATTTTAGAATCTATCTGTATTTTGTTTCACTCAGCCTACTTGAATACTCCCATAGCAGGCAAGCCCAACACCAAGGTCCACTTTTGTAGATACTCTGAGAGTCTTAAGAGCAACACTTGGCACTTTAAGCTCTTACCCTGAAGATATATAACATCAGATTGATTGATACACCTAATAATACACAGCTAACTAGAAAATCAAAGCATTAAATTAATCCAAGATGCAAAAATATATACATTGTAACACAAGAAACACCAAAAAATCAAGACAATATAAATCCACCAAAAAGTATTAATGCATCAGAAATGACCTCCAGTGAGAACAAGTTCCAGGAAATGCCTGAGAAAGATTTCAAAAGAATGATTATAAATATGTTCAAAGAACTCAAATAAGAAATCAAAGGAATGAAAGGAGAAATCAAAGGAAGACACGGGACACCAACTTAATGAAATAAAGAGGTCAATACTGGACATGAATAAGAAAATAGAAATAATATAGAAAAACTAATCAGAATTACTAGCAATGAAGAACACAGTTAATGAAATTTAAAAAAAAAAAAAAAAAAAAAACCAAAGACCATAGAAAATCTCACCAGTAGAATGGATGAAGGAGAGGACAGAGTATCTACACTAGAAGACCAGATCTAATACAGTCCAACAAAGAGAAAGAGAAACTAACAGAAAAAAAAAATATATGGGAATTTCAAGACATTCAGGACACCATGAAAAGATCAAACATAAGAATTCATGGTATAGTACAAGGAGAGGAATTTTGCGGCAAAGGCATAGTAGGCATCTTCAACAAAATCATAGAAGAAAACTTCCCCAAAATTAGGAAAGAGCTGCCAATGCAGATACAGGAATCCTTTAGAACACCAATCAGAAAAAAACCTGGAAAGAACCTCTCCTTGCTATATTATAATCAAACTACCAAACACACAAACCAAAGAAACAATATTGAAAGCTGTTAGAGAGAAAAATCAAGTTACCTACAAAGGCAAGTCCATCAGGATTAGAGCAGATTACTCAACACAAACTTTAAAAGCCAGAAGGGCATGGAGTGATGTATTCCAAGTTCTGAAAGATAGCAACTGTCAACCAAGGTCACTTTATCCTGCAAAGCTATCCATTTAAATAAACAGAGATATAAGGACATTCTTCGAAAAAAGCAGGCTAAAGGAGTATTTGAAAACAAAACAAGCTCTACAGCAAATACTTGGAAGAATTCTCCATGCTGAAGAGAAAGAAAAGCACACATATAAGGAACCCAGAAAAAAACAAACCATACTCAAATACTAGTTAACACAAGAGAGAAAAGTTAGAACTGGAAGAGCTACAAAAAAAAAAAAAAAAAAAAAAAAAAAAAGCAAACAAATGCACACCTTTCAATAATATCTGTAAATAACAGCCTCAATGCCCCAACCAAAAGACATAAATTTGCAGACTGGATTAAAAAGCAGTATCCTACAATTTGTTGCCTCCAAGAAACTCACATTTCTACAAAGGAGGGACACTATCTTAGGATGAAATGTTGGAAAATGTTGTTTCAAGCAAATGAGCCTAGAAAACAAGCAGGCGTTGCTACCCTAATATCTGACAAGATAGACTTCAGTCCAACATTAGTTAAGAAAGATAAGGAAGGTCACTTTATCTTGATGAAGGGCACCCTCCAACAGGAGGACATTACAATCCTAAACATTTATGCACCTAACATGGGCACTCCCAAATTCATCAAACAAACACTATTAGAACTAAGGTCACAGAAAACACCAAACACAGTGGTGGTGGGTGACTTTAACATCCCACTCTCCTCAATTGATAAGTCATCCATGGTAAAAATTAATAGAGAGGCATCTGGATTAAATGAAGTCATAGAAGGAATGGACCTAACAGACATATACAGGACATTTCATCCAGATGCTGCAGAATATACATTATTTTCAGCAGCACATGGAACATTCTCTAAAATAGACCATGTATTAGGACACAAAGTAAATCTTAACAAATACAGGAAAATTGAAATAATTCCTTGCATTCTATCTGACCACAATGGAATTAAACTACAAATCAGTAGCAAGAAAGGCTATAGAGCATACACAAAATCATGGAAACTAAACAATACACTACTAAATGATGAATGGGTCAATGAAGATATCAAGAAGGAAATCAAAAAATTCATAGAGTCAAATAATAATGAGAACACAACAACCCAAAATCTCTGGGACACAATGAAGGCAGTCCTAAGTGGTAAATTTATAGCTTTAAGTGTGTATATTAAGAAATTAGAAAGGTCATAAGTAAAGGTCCTAATGCATCACCTGAAAGCCTTGGAAAAAGAAGAACAAGGAAAACCAAAAATCAGTAGACAGGAAGAAATAAAAAAGGGCAGAAATTAATGAAATAGAACCCTTAGCAAATCTGACCAAAAGGAAGAGAGAAGAGACACAAATTAATAAAATTAAAAGGCAACATCACAACTGACAACAGAGAAATTAAAAAAAAACAGAGACATATTATAAAAACATATACTCCACTAAGAATGAAAATCTGAAAGAAATGGATGGTTTGCTTGATTTATATGACCTACCTAAATTAAATCAAGATGATTAATTACTTAAATAGACCTATAACCACTATGGATATCCAAGCAATTATGAAAACTCTCAACTAAAAAAAGTCCAGGCCCAGATGGATTCACTGCTAAATTTTCCAGACCTTCAGGGAAGAGCTAACAGCATGTCTTCTTAAGCTTTTCATAAAATAAAAAAAAGAAGGAATCCTACCAAACTCTTTCTATGAAGCCAGCATCACCCTGATACCAAAACCAGGCAAAGATAGAGCAAAAAAAGAAAATTACAGACCAATCTCCCTCATGAACATAGATGCAAAAATTTTCAATTAATATTGGCAAACAGTATACAAGAATATATCAGAAAGATCATTTGCACTGAACAAGTAGGCTTTATCCCAGAGATGCAGGGATGGTTCAACATATGCAAATCAATAAATATAATACATTATATAAATGGACTGAAGGACAAAAATAACATGATAATCTTATTAGACATAGAAAAAACATTTGACAAAATCCAACGTCCCTTCATGATAAAAGTCCTACAGAGACTGGGAATAGAAGGAACATATCTCAATATAATAAAGGCTATTTATGACAAGCCTACAGTCAACATATTACTAAATGAGGAAAAACTGGAAGCTTTTCCACTAAAATTAGAAACAAGACAAGGGTGTCCACTGTCCCCACTTTTATCTAATATAGTAATGGAAGTCTTAGCCATAGCAATAAGGCAAGAGACATACATAAAAGGGATACAAATAGGAAAGGAAGAGATCAAGTTATCCTTATTTGCAGATGACATGATTCTATACATAAAGGACCCTAAAGAGTCTACCAGCAAACTGTGAGAGCTGATAAACGCCTACAGCCATGTAGCAGGATACAAAATAAAGACACAGAAATCAGTAGCATTCCTATATGATAACAACAAACACACAGAGTATGAAATCAGAGAATCACTCCCATTCACAATTGCACCAAAGAAAATAAAGTACCTTGGAATAAACCTAACCAAGAAATTGAAGGATCTCTACAATGAAAACTTTAAAGCATTCAAGTGAGAAATTGCAGAAGACAGTAGGAAATGGAAAACATCCCTTGTTGCTGGAACAGAAGAATAAATATTGTGGAAATGGCAATCTTACCAAAAGGAATCTACACATTTAATGCAATCCCCATCAAAATTCCAATGGCATTCTTCATGGAAATAGAAAAGACAATCCAAAATTTATTTGGAACACAAAAAACCTTGAATATCTAAAATAATATTGAGCAACAAAAATAAGGCTGGTGGTATCACCATACCTTATTTTAACCTATACTACAGAGCCTAGTGTCCAAAAAAAAGCATGGTACTGGCACAAAAGCAGACATGTAGATCAATGGAACAGAATAGAGGACCCAGATGTAAGCCCAAGTAGCTATAGCCACCTGATATTTGATAAAAATGCCAAAAATACTCATTGGAGAAAAGACAACCTCTTCAACAAATAGTGTTGGGAAAACTGGATGTTTATCTGTAGAAAGATGAAAATAGATTCTTCTCCCTCTCCATGCACAAGAATTAAGTCCAAATGGATTAAAGACCTTAACATCAGACCTGAAACTCTGAAACTGCTAGAGGAAAAAGTAGGGGAAACCCTTCAACATAATGGTCTTGGCAAAGATTTTCTGAATATAGCTCCAATTGCTCAGGCAATAAAACCACAGATTAACCACTGGAACCTGAAGAAATTACAAAGATTTTGTACAGCAAAGGACACTGTGAATAAAACAAAGAGACAATCTAAAGAATGGGAAAAATTCTTTGCCAGCTATACATCAGATAGAGGATTAATATCTAGGATATAAAAATGTAAAAATTAAATAATATATTGCCTGTATTTCTACCTCTAGTAATGGGCTTTATGTGCTAGATTTTAATATCCTTAAGCCTGGGCAAGTGCACAAGTCTTTTTAAAAGAAACATGGTTTACTTGCACAAAACTGATCAGTTTTGAGAGATCATTAATGCCCTTGAAGTGGTTTTGGTGGGTGTGAAACAAATGGTGACAATTTCAATTAGTCCCTCTTATTATAGTATTGAAATTAAGTCTACTTAATTTATCAAGTCATGTTATGCCCTGAATTTATATACTTGTATCTATCAATAAACATTGTGATACTTGATGGAGTTGTACATGACTTTAAGCACCACCTGCAAAGTTATGGAGGTTAATTTTTTTGATGAGTATCTTATCAGTTTAAAAACATGGGAACAATTTAAATTCATAATCCCAGTCAGCAAACAGTAATATAAGATTGAAGATTACTGATTTCTCCTTGGGACAGTTTACCGTAACTAACCAACAGGTTTTTTGTTTTTTTTTTTTTTTAAATAACCAAAGACAAAGATCATGAATGGGTATTAGAGATTTGAAGAGGAAATGTTGCACAAAAACTTTCTGACATTGTCGTGCTGAAGTAAACATACCTGGCAGTCCTCTAGGGATTCCTGTTTTCTCTTGAAAGCCCAGTGCCTCGGGAAAATAAACTACTTAGCTTCTTGATCCAAAATAATAATAATAACTATTATTATTATTATTATTATTGCAAAAATTAAATAATAAGAAATCAAACAAGCCAATTAAAGATGGGCTATGGAACTAAATAGAGAGTTCTCAAAAGAAGAAATATGGATGGCATATAAGCATCTAAAAAAATGTTCTACAATCTAGTCATCAGGGAAATGCATATTAAAACTATGTTGAAGCCAGGCATGGTTACACATGCCTTTAATCCCAGCACTCGGGAGGCAGAGGTAGGAGGATCACCATGAGTTCAAGGCCACCTTGAGACTACATAGTGAATTCCAGGTCAGCCTGAGCTAGAGTGAGACCCTATCTTGAAAAACAAAAACAAACAAACAAAAAACCCAAAACAAACAACAAAAAAAAAAAAAAAAAGAAAGCAACTGATCTTGAGTTTCCATCTCACTCCTATCAGATTGGCTAACATCATGAAAACAAATGACCGTAAATGCTGGTGAGGACGTGGAAAAAGATGAACCCTTCTACACAGTTGGTGTGAATGCAATCTGGTCCAGCCATTGTGGAAATCAGTGTGGAGGTTCCTACGACAGGTAAAAATTGATCTACCATATGACCCAGCTATAGCACTCATAGGCATATATCCTAAGGACTCATCTCTTTACCTTAGAAATACTGGCTCAACCATATTTATTGCCTCTCAATTAACAATAACTGGGAAATGGAACCAGCCTATATGTCTTTCAACTGATGAGTGGATAATGAAGATATGGCACATTTATACAATGGAGTTCTACTCAGTGGTAAGGAAAACTGAAGTTATGAAATTTTCAGGAAAATGGATGGATCTGGAAAGGATTATACTAAGTGGTGTAACCCAGGCCCAGAAAGCCAAGCACCACATGTTCTTTCTCATATGCAGATCCTAGCTACAGATGATTGGGCTTCTGTGTGAGAAGGAAAAAACTCAGTAGCAGGGGCCAGTAAAATAGAAAAGAGATATAAGGGAAGAGAAAGGAAGGGAGTGGGGGTACTTAATAGGATGGTATTGCATATATGTAAGTAGAAGAATAGATTAATGGGAGTGAAATGGCCCAAAGTGAGGTCAGGGAAAGAGATCGAGTAAAGGAAAGGTGGAGGGAGGGCTTATCAAAATCTAAGAGGATATAAATAAATAATATGGAAGCCTCCAGTTCTGGACAATGGAACACTCAGGAGCTGTAGAATGTTGTTAGAAAATTTTCATTGCCAGGGATGTGATACCCTCCAGTGAGTTGTTGACCAGGGAGTTCCCTGATGATCCCAAAACATTATAGGCTATTGCTGAGGCCCTTGGTTTCCCACCAGGAATAGATAGTAAGACCTTGTTGCTGAAGACTCCATATACTTGGGCTGCAAGGCCACTGAGAAATCCTGCTGGAACTGAGCTGATAACCTCCTCCATGTAGACCAGCTGACAGACAGCTGGAAGAAGCCATTCTGCATGTGGTTCAATGGGAGAAAGAGAAATCACCAGTGAAAATACTCAAAAATTAATACTGCAAGCCTTATATATTTCTAGCCAGGCCAAATGAGCTAATGGGTGCAATAGTGGCATGTCTGTCATGGTGGAATCCAACTGCCCTGTAATTGTACTTGAGGCCTGCTCCATGGGAGGGAATACATTCCTGATACTAAAAACTTAAAACAGGGATAGTCATGAGCCCTAGGGTTGTAACATCTGCTGTTGTCTGGCTAATTATATATACTATGCTTCTTGATGTGCCCAGTAAGCACTTCTGTTAATGTTTATACCCTTATATTAGTGCTATTCTCACTTTTGGTAGAGATTCTTCTCTTTTCAGATGTCAGTGACCTTGGGACAACACAGAAGGTATCATGGTGCTGGAAAGAAGTAACCACAGTGCTCAGTCCTGCAATATCACTATCACACCTTCCAAGTCTCAGGGTCTAATGTGGAGGAGGTGGTGGAAAGAATGTAAGAACCAAAGGAAGGGTAGGACTCCATACAACATGCTCCCTCCAGACACAAATTGGTCTGAATATCCATGACCTCACAGTGCCTGACACTACCTACAGAAGACTATCATAAGAAGAGGAAAAGATCATGACATCAAAATTAAAAGAGAGACTGATTGAGATGGGCAGGGGATATGGTGGAGAATGGAATTTCAGAGTGAAAAATGGGGGGCAGGGGGGATATTACCATGGGATTTTTTTTTTCGTAATCATGGAAGTTGTTAATAAAAATTTGAAAAAAATAAAAAGAATAAAAAGATGCTTTCTTTAGTATCCCATTGGCAAAGGAAAGTCAACCCATTTTTTGCCTTTGAATGGGTAGACCTGGAACAAGGCCTCAGTGGGCAACTAACCTTGACTAGGCTTCCACAGGGATTTAAAAATTCCCCTACCCTCTTTGATTAGGCTCTTCATAGAGACTTGCAGGCCTTTCATAAGGAAACACCTGAGGAAACCCTCCTATGGTACATGGATGACCTCCTCCTAGCTGCTAAAGTACAGCAGTAATGCCTCTTTGCCACAGAGCATCTCCTGAACAACTTAACAACATTTGGGCTATCATGTATCAGCTAGGAAGGCTCAACTGCGTGTGCATAAGTCAACCTACTTGGTACATGAACATCGAGGAAGTAGGAGTATGCTGTCAGCCTGTAGAAGTCAGGCCATCACTCAAATCCCCACTAAGAGACAGATCCAAGAATTCCTCAGAGCTTTTGGGTATTGCAGAATTTGGATCCCAAGGTTTGTAAATTAGCCAAGCCTCTACATGAGGCCATGAGAGGAAGATTTTGAGAAACAAGTTTTCTAAGTACTAAAGTCAGCTCTGACATCAGCCCCCCCCCCTGACAGTTCCAGACTTACCCAGACTCTTCCACTTGTACATGGATGAAAAAAAGGGGACAGCCAGGGATGTCCTAACTCAAAGACTGGGGCCATGGCATTGCCCAGTGGCCTACTTGTCTAAGAAACTGACCTTGTAGTTGCTGGCTAGCCCCTCTGTCTCTGGGCTATTGCAGCTGCTGCTATTCTGACAGAGGACACTGACAAATTAACCTTGGGCCAGACTTTATTAATTATGGCTTCACATATGATAAAGACTCTTTTAAAGAGCCCTCCCCCCAGACCAATGGCTCTCCAACTCTCACATAACCCACTATCAGACCTTGCTCTTAGAACAATGAAGGATACAGTTTCACTAAACCAAGGCTTTTAACCCCGCCTCCCTAGTGCCAGAAACTGATGAGGCATCAACCCCTCTGCATGACTGCCTAGAGATTGCCTCCACTTTCCATGGACTCCAGCCAGACCTGACAGATGTGGCTTGGCTTGACCCTGACCTGATGATGTATTCTGATGGTAGCAGCTTTGTCATGGATGGAATCAGGTATGCAGTGGCAGCTGTGATAACTTTGGAAGAAACCCTGTGGGCTGAGGCCCTACCTCAGGGTGCATCTGCTCAGAAAGCTGAACTGATAGCACTGACCAAGGCTCTGATATTGGGAAATGACAAGACAATAAATATCTATGAATACAGCCTTTATGCCTTTACCATAACACATGTACATGGGACAATCTAGTTGGAGTGAGGGCTATTAACAGAAGAAAATAAAGATATTAAAATTTTTTTAATGAAATTTGGACTTATTGGCTGCCATTTGGACACCTGCTAAGGTATCCATAATCCATTGTTGGTCATCAGAAAGGGAAGGCCACAGAAGAAAGAGGGAACAGACTGGCAGACCTAGCAGAAAAGAGTGCTGCCTCTTAGTATCTGTCTGGTTGTCCGGTCACACTCCCGGCACCTACTCTTCCTGAGCACCCAACATACACAGAACAGTACCTACAGCTCACCTCTCATCTGATAAAGGAACAGACCCCACAAAGATGGTATCAACTGAAGAATGGACGACTGTGGATGCCTCAAGCCCTAGGGCAGCTAAGCAACTATATGAAAGAACTCATTTAGGAAAGAACAAGCTAGCCAAGCTAATAAGGAGAGTTTTTCTTTCCAGGTATGGACTCAGTCATCAAGGACACCACCACCTGATGTCAGGCCTGCCAACAGACAAATGCCTCCTCTGGTAAGGTACTACCCATGGAGGTGAGAGAGTGAGGAACAGAGCCAGGTAGATAACGGAAAGTTGATTTCATAGAGGTAAATCCAAATCAGTATAAATATTCACTTATTTATGTTGATACCTTTTCAGGATGGATGCAAACTTTCATGACCAAGTCTGAGATTGCCCAAATAGTGCTTTAGAAATTATTAGAAGAGATAATTCCTCTGCTATAGGTTGTGCCTCAGGATAAAATCAGATAATGGACCTGCCTTTGTGTCAAATCACTACGGAATTAACCTAGACATTGGAAACTACATTGTGCCTAAGATCCCCAAAGTTCAGAACAGGTAGAAAGGATGAATTGGACCTTGAAGGAGACTTTAACTAATTTAACCATAGAGATCAGTGAAGGATGGGTGGGATCCCCTTCCACCCTGTTAAGAGCCAGGTGTACCCCTTATTTGAAAGGAATTGCTCCATTTAAAATTATGTATGGAACCTCTCCCCCCATCCTGCCCAGGATGGGTCTTGAACAGATAACTGACTTTACTAATGAAAGGCTTCTTACTCTCCAGGTCTTACAAAGAGTCCAGGGGTCCATTGTTCCAGCAATAAAGGCTGCTTTTCAGACACCCTGTTTGCCCCCATCCCTTTCAGCTCAGTGACAGGGTTCAGATCAAAAAACACCATATTGGGATGTTGTAAGGGCCCCACCAGGGCATCCTAACCATTCCAACAGCTGTGAAAGTAGAAGGGACAAAATATAAAAGGATTAGACTTACAAGGGGGCCTATGTATGGCTTTAGGTAAAACTTGTTGCTTTTATGCCAATGAGTCAGGAGTAATCTGAAATACACTGGCTATAGTTAGAGAAAATCTCAAAGAAAGAGAACTTTAGAGACAAGCCACTAGTAATTGGATTCAGTCTATATTTATTTAGTTGGTCTCCATGGCTAACTTCCCTTGTCTCTTCTATTTCTGGCTCCCTGATACTACTGCTCTTAGGCCTTATCATAGGAACATGCATTATCAATGCCTTAAATAGATATATAAAGAATAGAATAAATTCTGTTAAACTCACGGTATTGCAGAGACAATACATCCCCTTAGATGAAACACCCTAGACACTGTTATTCAAGAGTCAAGGACTTGACTCAGTGTCATATCAGAGGGATAAATGGAAAATGGGATATGAAAGGAATGGGATGATCCCTCTGTGCAATGTGCCATGACCTCTCTGATTCTCTTTGTTTCTAAATATCTCTGTGATTACATAGGATAGAATGTTTCTTGCCTCAGTTCCATGTATGTGACCTATGTAACCTTGTAACTTCTTGTATAGCCACCCCCTTGTTTAACAGTATGTAATTTTGTGGTTTAACTCCTGATCCTATTTTTATCATAAACATCATGTGGTTATTTCCAATAAAAGCTGACTTTTCTAACAGATCAGGGCTGCATCTTGAGATCCTGGACTGTATCTGGTGCACCAGCTTTCTTCTTTTTCTCCCTTTTTACCCAATAAAACAGAGAGGCATCTGGATTAAATGATGTCATGGAACAAATGGACCTAACACAACCTTCTTCCTTCTAAATGCTGCATAATATACATTTTTCTCAGCATCACATGGAACATTCTCTAAAATTGACCATATATTAGGGCATAAAGCAAATCTTAACAAATACAGGAAAATTGAAGTAATCCCTTATACTCTATCTGACCACAATGGAATATAACTGCTAATCAACAGCAAGAAAGGCTAAATAGGGCTGGAGAGATGGCTTAGTGGTTAAGCGCTTGCCTGTGAAGCCTAAGGACCCCAGTTCAAGGCTCGATTCTCCAGGACCCACGTTAGCCAGATGCACAAGGGGGCACACGTGTCTGGAGTTTGTTTGCAGTGGCTGGAGGCCCTGGTGTGCCCATTCTCTCTCTCTCTGCCTCTTTCTCTCTTTCTGTTGCTTTCAAATAAATAAATAAAAATAAACAAAAAATTTTAAAAAATTTATAAGAAAGGCTAAATATAGATATACCATATGATCCAGCTATAGCACTCCTAGGCGTATATCCTGACTCTTCTCACTACCTTAGAGATACTTGTACAACCACGTTTGTTGCTGCTCTAGTCACAATAACTAGGAAATGGAACCAGTCTAGATGTACAGTACCAGGCATGGGTTCCTTCCCATACAGCAGGCCTTCAGTCCAATTAGAGAGCAGCTGGTTTCCCCAGAGCAGACATGCCACTATTGGACTCATCCAGCCATTTGGCCTGACTTTAGTCTTCCAGTGTGCACTTTTCTTTTCTTTTTTTAACCACTGATGACTACTGTCTCCCATAGGGCTGTATCCAGTGGAGCTTTTTCCAGCTTTCAGTTGACTGGTCTACAGGGAGAAGGTTTTCATCTTAGCACCACCTTGATTTCTCAGTAACTTTGCCACTCAGGCATGTGAAGTCTTCAGCAATAGGGTCTTACCAACTGTTTCTCATATGTGAACGCTAGCTACAAATGTATAGACTTGTGTGGTAGCCATTCTGACAAGAGTGAGATGGAATCTTAAAGTAGTTTTAAGTTGTATTTCTCTAATAGCTATGTATGTACAACACTATTTTAGATGCTTATATGCCATCTGTATTTCTTCCAATGAAAACTTTCTATTTAGCTTCATAGCCCATTTAATTGGGTTATTTGATTTCTTATTGTTCTGTTTTTTGAGTTCTTTGTATATTTTGGATGGAAGATTACTCCATCACATGAGTAGCTGGCAAAGATTTTCTCCTGCTTTGTAGGTTATCTCTTTGCTCTATTCACAGTGTGCTTTGCTGTGCAAAAGCTTTGTAATTTCATGAGATCCCAGGGGTTGGTTAGTGGCTTTATTTCCTGAGCAACTGGGGTTACATTCAGAAAGTTATTGCCTATGCAAATATGTTGAAGAGTTTCCTCTACCTTTTCCTCTAGCAATTTCAGAGTTTCAGGTCTGGTATTAAGGTTCCTGATCCACTGAAATTTGATTCTTGTGCATGGGGAAAGACAAGGGTCTATTTTCATTCTTCTACATATAGATACACAGTTTTCCCAACACCACTTGTTGAGGGCTATCTTTTATCCAATGAATATTTTTGGTATTTTTGTCAATAATCAGATGGCTATAGCTGCCTGAATGAACATCTGGGTCCTCTAATATGTTGCATTTATCTACATGTATGTCTTTCTGCCAGTACCATGTTGTTTTTGTTATTATGGCTTTATAATATAGCTTAAAATCAGGTATGGTGATAACACCAGCCTTATTTTTGTTGTTCAAAACTGCTTTGGCTATTTGAGGTCTGTGTGTGTGTGTGTGTGTGTGTGTGTGTGTGTGTGTGTGTGTGTGAATTTTAGGATTCCTTTCTCAATTTCTGTAAAGAATGCCATTGGAATTTTAATAGGGATTGCATTAAATATGTAGATTGCTATTGGTTAAGTTGACATTTTCACAATATTCATTCTTCCAACCCATGAACATAGGATGTCTTTCCATTTCCTTGGGTCTTCTGCAATTTCTTTCTTGAGTGTTTTAAAGTTCTCATCAGAGGGATCCTTCACTTCCTTGGTTAAGTTTATTCCAAGGTACTTTATTATTATTATTTTTTTGAGGCAATTGTGAATGGGAGAGATTCCCCAATTTCATCCTCATCATGTTTGTTGTTAGTATACAAGAAATCCACTGATTTCTGTGTGTTTATTCTGTTTCCTGCTACATGCTAAAAGTATTTATCAGCACTAACTGTTTGCTGGTAGAGTCTTTAGGGTCCTTTATGTATAAAAGCATATCATCCACAAATAATGATAATTTGATCTCTTCCTTTCCAAGCTGTAGCTCTTTTATGAGTGTCTCTTACCTTACTGCTATAGCTAAGACTTCTAGTACTCTAGTAAGTAAATGTGAGGACAGTAGAAACTCTTGCATTATTCCTGAATTTAGTGGAAAGCTTCAAGTTTTCCCTCATTTAGTATTATGTTGGCTACAGATTTGTCATAAATAGCTTTTATTGTTTTGAGATTGTTCCTCCTACTCTCAATTTCTGTAATATTTTACCATGAAGGGATGTTGGATTTTGTTGAATGCCTTTTCTGTATCTATTGAGATGAACATGTGAGTTTTGTCCTTCAGTCCATTTATAAAGTGAATTACATTTATCAGTTTGCATATGTGAACCGTCCTTGCATCTCTGGGGTAAAGCCTATTTAGACGGGATGAACAATCTTTTTAATATATTCTTGTATTCTGTTTGCCAATACTTTGTTGAGAATTATTGCATCTATGTTATGAGAGAAAGTGGTTTGTAATTTTCTTTTATTGTTCTGTATTTTTCTGGTTTTGGTATCATGGTGATGCTGACTTCATAGGTGTTTGGTAGATTTCCTTCCTTTTCTATTTTGTGGAAAAGTTTGAGAGGCAGTGGTGTTATTTCTTCAATGAAGGTCTGGTAAAATTTGCCAGTGAATCCACATGGTTTTGAGAGGTTTTTTAACTGCTTTGATTTCCATACTTGTAATGAGCCTATTTAATTGGTTTATCTTATCTTTATTTAATGTTATAGGTTATATGAATCAAGAATATCATCCATTTCTTTCAGATTTTCAAACTTAGAGGCATATCTATTCTTAAAGTATGTCGTTATGATTTTCTGAATTTCTTTGGTATCTGTTGTAATGGTGTCTTTTTCACCTCAAATTTTATTAATTTTTGTGCGTTCTCTCTTCTGGTCAGATTTTCTAAGGGTTTATCAATCTTGTTTATCCTTTACAAAGAACCAACTCTTTGTTTCATTGATTCTTTTTTGTTTTGTTTTGTTTTTGTTTTATATTTTATTCATTTCTGCCCTAATCTTTATTATTTCTTCTTGTCTACTGATTTTTCATTTGCCTTGTTCTTTTTCAAAGGTCTTAAGATGAAGCACTAAATTGTTTAATTATGAACTCTCTAATTTCTTAATATAGGCACTTAAAGCTATAAATTTCCCACTTACGGCTGCCTTCATTGTATCCCAAAGGTTTTGTTATGCTGTATTGTCATCATCTTTTTGTTTCTATGAATTTATTGATTTCCTTTCTGATTTCTTTAATGACCCATTATTCATTAAATAGTGTAATAATTATGAATTTCTGTATGCTCTGTAGTTTCTTTTGCTATGAATTTGTAGTTTAATCCCAGTGTGATCAGATACAGTACAATGGATTATTTCCATTTTCCTGTATTTGTTAAGATTTGTTTTGTGCCCTAACATATGGTCTATTTTAGAGAATGTTCCATGTGCTGCTGAGAAAAATGTATATTTTTCAGTCTTTGGATGGAATGTCCTATAGATATCTGTTAGGTTCATTTGTTCCATGACATCATTTAATCCAGATGTCTCTCTGTTTACTTTTTGTTGGGATGACCTGTCACTTGATGAGAGTGGGGTATTGTGTTTGGTGTTATATGTGACCTTTAGTCTGATAGTGTTTGTTTGATGATATTGGGAGCCTCTATGTTAGGTGCATGTATGTTTAGGACTGTGATGTCTTCTTGTTGGGGTGTTCCTTTAATCAGTATAAAGTGACCTTCTTTATCTTTCCTCACTAATGTTGGTTTGAAGTCTATTTCATCAGTTATTATGATAGTAACCCCTGCTTGTTTCCTAGGCTTATTTGCTTGAAATACCATTTTCCATCCTTTTTCCCTAAGACAGTGTCTATCTTTTATTGAGAGATGAATTTCCTGGAGCTAACAAACAACAAGATCCTGCCTTTTAATCCAGTCTGCAGGCCTTTGTCTTTTGGTTGGTGCATTGGGGCCATTGATGCTAAGAGTTATTATTGAGAGATATGTATTTATTCTCACCATTCTTCTTATTTTTTAGTGCTTCATGTTTTTTCTTTACTTGCTTGTCTTACCTGTTATTTGAGTATGGTTTATTTTTTCCTATTACCTCATTTGTGTGTTTTGCTTCTCTCTCTCTCTCTTTTTTTTTTTTTTTTTTTTTTTTTTTTTTTGTTGTTGTTGTTGTTGTTGTAAAATGTCCTTATTTCTCCATCAAATTGGATAGATAACTTTGCAGGTAGTCTTGGTTTCCAGTTGTTATCTTTGAAAACTTGGAATATAGCATTTTAAGCTCTTCTGGCTTTTAAAGTTTGTGTTGAGTAGTCTGCTGTTATTCTGATGGGGTTTTTGCCATTGTAGGTGATTTCCTTTTCCTCTCTAACTGCTTTCAATATATTTTCTATGGTCTGAATGTTTAGTAGTTTAATTATTCCATGGCAAGGAGAGGTTCTTTCCAGGTTTTGTCTGTTTGGTATTCTAAATGCTTCATGCATCTTCATTGGCATTTCTTTCCCAATTTGGGGAAATTTTTTTTCTATGATTTTGTTGAAAATTCTTACTAAGCCTCTGGATTGAAATTCTACTCTTTTTACTATACCCTGAATTCTTATGTTTGGTCAATTGATAGTGTCCTGGATATCTTGCAATTCCCATTCACACCTTGCTATTTACTTGTCTTTCTCTTTGTTGGACTATATTGGATCTGCCACCTGATATTCTAGTTTAGATATTCCAATTCTTTCCTCCATCCATTCTACTTGTGACACTTTCCACAAGTTTTTTTATTTTATTTTATTTTATTTTATTTTATTGAGTATGTTTTTTAGAGCTAGAATTTCTACCTGGTTTTTCTTCAGTATTTCTATTTCCTTACTCATGTTTTGTAGTGACCTCCTTATTTCATTATGCTTGCTTATTATGTTCTCTTGGAATTCCTTCAGGAGTTTGTTTTCTTCTTCACTTCCTATGTTTTCTTCTTTGATTCCTTTTATTTCTCAAGTATGGAAAGAAATCATTTTTTAAGTCTTTTTCAGGCATTTAATCTAAAACAGTCTTATTGGGGGCCATTTCTGATGGATTTATAATTTTTGGTGGGTTTGTGTTATCTTAATTCTTTGTGTTTCTTGTATTACAATGTTGCAACATTTGTATCCTGAAATTGATTTAATGTTTGGCTTTTCTAATAATCTGCTTTTCTTTTAAATTTGGAAATCCAACTTTATGAGCCTTCAGAGTAGGAGTTTCAAATGTTAAGTGTAGCTCTTGTACTCAAATCCAACCATAGTAGTAATCCTAGGTGTTGAGTTTGCCTGCTAGTCAAGTATTTTAGTGGGCTGGGTGGAGCAATTTACTGGTAAATTCTGAACTTCAACTGAGCAATATATACATTTAATAAAAACCAGCACAGAGTATGCAAGTATGGGGACTAAACCAAACAGATAACCATATAAAGCCAAAATCCCTAAGAGTGTGTGTTGCTGTACACCCTAAATCCTATCAGCTGGGCAGTTGAGATTACTGTTCTGAATTGGGTTCCAGGTCAGCCTGGATCTGAATCAGACCCTGCCCCCATAATGACAGAAGCAAAAGACAAAGGCTCTATAAATCTGAAAGCATGAAATGCAACAATAGTCAACTCCCAAATACAGTTTAATTGAGAATTGTAAATCCAACCAAGCATATGTAATCCATAGCCTGCTCTGACATGGAAAGGAGAGATTAGTACTTCCAGTGCAGGCCTATGTATCTGCTTTCTGGTCAGTCAGCCTCATTACCTTTTGAGGTGGCTCCCCGTCTCACCAATGCTAAGTGCCCACCTTGATCCCTCTGTGTTATGCTGTGGAGCTGGTTTTCTGAGCAGCTGTCCTGGATGTCCTGCTGCTGGGGGCCGAATGTGTTTTCTGGACGTTCATGTTTCTGATGGTTGGGGATGGGATGGGAGAGTGCAAACAGCCTAGAGTTGTACTTGAACTGCTCAGTTGGTCCCATCTGTATCTCTTTCAGTGGATCCTTAGCTCTTCTCTGCTGTCTTTCCTTCAGGTTTCTTGACTTTGCAAGGAAGCTGATGAGGTTGGCAAATCCCATTGTTTGGTCTCTGCTCCTGCAGCTTGGCACCGAGTGGGTGGGGCTGGGCTGGTATGCAGATCATGTGGATTTGTGCAGCAAGTATCTCAATGAGATTCTGGCCATTTTCCTCCTTTCTGGGGGATCTTGGTCTCTCCTGTTTCTTCCACTATGGCTAAGAAAAACCTAAACACTTTCACTTTCCAGAAGAAAAGTGTATTTTGCTGTGGTTTTGCTTAAATCTCTCACTAGGCTGGTTTGGTGTGGCTCCTATGCCACCATCTTACCCAGAAGTCCAAAATGTTTTTAAGGTTAGGTTTCATCCCACCCTCTCCAGGGCCCTTTTTTTCAGATACTCCCTTATATTCCTGTTGAGGGTTTTATCTTTTTGTCCACCTTCAAAGAGAAAGGTTTCTATGGTATCAATTCATTTTGGATTTAGTTTTGTGCTTATTTACCCCACCTTCCTCTTTTCCTCCCCCTACACACTTCCATCCTATTGTCTGGACCTCAGGTTGCCTATCTGAAATGCCATCAACTCAAGCTGATTCAGTTTAGGAACTGCAGATAAGCAAAAAACATGCAGTGTTTGTCTTTCTGTGATTGTGTGTGTTCACTGAGTATGACCTATTCCAAGTCCATCTATTTTCCTATAAATTTCGTTGTATTTTTTTTTCTTACTGCAGAGTAGAATTCCATTATGTATATGTACCACAATTTCATTATACATTTGTCCAGTGATGGGTATCTGGGTTGATTCCAGTGTTTAGCTATTATGAATTGAGCAGTTTATAAACATATTTGAGCAAATACCTCTTTAGTAAAACAAGGAACACTTAGGAAAAACACCCAGTAAGAGAATAACTGGGTCTGTTGGTAGCTCCATAGTCATCATTTACAGGAATCTGCATATTGCTTTCCATAATGGTTGCACAAATTTGCATTCCCACCAACAATGAATGAGGGTTCCTTTTTTCCCACATGTTCACAAATATTTGTTGTTGTTTGATTTTTTAATAATTCCCATATTTACTGGAGGAAGTTGTGATCTCATAGTTGTTTTAATTAGCATTTTCCTGATAGTTAAGGATATTGAACATTTTCTTAAGTGTGTATTAGCCATTTTTATTTCTTGCCATGAGAACTCCACCTTCAGTACTCTACCCCATTTTTGAATGGGTTGTTTGATTTTTTTTAGTTTTTAAATTTTTGAGGTAGGTTTTCGCTCTAGCCTACACTGACCTGGAATACACTATGCAGTTTCAGGTGACTTCAAAATCACAGTAATCTTCCTACCTTTGCCTCCCAAATGCTGGGATTAAAGGCATGTGGCACCACGACTGGCTCTTGATTTTTTATTATTTAGTTTTTTTAGTTCTTTGTCAATTTTAGATATAAGGCCTCTGTCAGTGGTATAGCTGGCAAAAATTTCTCCCATTCTGTGGGTAATTTATTGGCTATGCATATCATATGCTTGTCTGTGTAAGCTTTTTAGCTCCATGAGATACCATTGGCTCAGAGATTGTGTAATTTCCTGAGTGATTGGGATATTGTTCAGGAAGTCCTTTTCAATCCTTATATTATGGACAGTTCCTCCTATGTTTTAAAAAATATTTATCTATGTATTTTTTATATATTTTATACATTTACTTTATATTATTTATAAAATATTACTTATATTTATTTTTTATATATTTAATTTAATTTTTTTCCAGTTGTTTTAGCAATTTTCTTTTTAATTTATTAGTTTTCTTTTCAGTAAATACAGGCAGTTTGGTACCATTATTTAGGCTCATCTGTGATCTACCCCCTCCCATTAGACCCTCCTTGCTAATGAAAATGGGTCGTGCATAGTGGAGTTAGCCCCCAGTTATTGGTATGATAAATGTCTTTGCAAATCATGACCCAACATGTGACTCTGACATTCTTTCCGCCCCCTCTTCCGCAAAATTTCCCTGAGCCATGTTGGGTTCATTTTTGGTCTGCTTCAGTGCTGAGGTGTTGGGGGCTATTGACAAAAGGACAGCCTTGCTGATTTCTTTCTCTGTACATTTTCCCTTTGCATATAGAAAGGCTACTGATTTTTGTGTGCTGATTTTGTATCCTACCATTTGCTGAAGGAATTGATCTCCTTCAGGAATTTTGAGGTGTAGACTTTTAGGTCATTTGTGTACAGGATCATATCATTTACAAATAGGGCTAACTTGACTTCTTCCATTCCAATTTGTATCCTTTTTATTTCTTTCTCCTGTCTTATTGCTTGTGCTAGGATTTCTAATACTAAATTGAAGAGCAGTGGTGAACTACTCCCATCTTGTTCCTGATCTCAGTGGAAACTCCTTAAGTTGTTCCCCATGAAATATTATTTGGGCTTTAGGTGCTGTATATATGGTTTTTATTGTATTGAGATATAAACCATCCATGCCTATACTTCCCAGTGCTTTGATCATAAAGTGATGTATTTTGTCAAAGGCCTTCTCTGCATCCATTGAAATGATCATGTGGTTCTTGTGAATAAGTTTATTTATGTGGTGTATTATGTTGACTGATTTCCATATGTTGAACCATCCCTACCTACTGCTGCTGAATTATGATTGATCCAAGTAGATAATGATTTTGATGTGTTATTTAATTTGGTTTGAGAGGATTTTGTTCAGGATCATTGCATCTAAGTTCATCAGTAATATAGGCCGTTAGTTTTGTTCTCTTGTATCTCTGTCTTGTTTTGGAATTAGTGGATTCTAGCTTCATAAAAGGAGATGGGAAGGATTCACTAGTTTGATTATGTGAAACAGTTTGAGAAAAATTGGGTTTATTTCTTCAATGAAGGTTTGATAGAATTTGGCCCAGAAGCAATCTGTTCCTGAACTTTTCTTTTTGCAGAGATTTTTTCTTTATTATCTTTTCAATTTCCATGGATGTGGTAGGTTTGTTTAGGAGTTTAATCTGCTCTTTGTTTAGTTTTTTTTTTTTTTTCCCCCCTGAAGTAGGGTCTCACTCAAGCCTAGGCTTGGAATTCACTATGGAATCTCAGGGTGGTCTCAAACTCATGGCAATCCTGCCACCTTTGCCTCCCAAGTGCTAGGATCAAAGGCATGCACCACCACACCCAGCTCTGTGTTTAGTTTTTGTAAGCGGTATGTGTCTAGGAATTCATCTATTTCTTCCAAATTATCCAATTTTGTGTAGTAGAGGTTATGGAAATATATTCTGATGATTGTTCCAGTTTTATTGATTCTGTTGTGTCTCTTCTTTTTCATTCCTATTTTGTTAATTTGAGATTCTCTATTTTTATTTGATCAAATTGGCAAGGGTTTATCAGTCTTGTTTATTTTTTCAAAGATTCAGCTCTTCATTTCATCAATTTTCTTAATTGCTTTCTTAGTTTCCAATTCATTAATTTCTGTTCTCATCTTGATTATTTCATTCCATCTGTAGCTCATAGGGATGAATTTTACTTGTTTTTCCAGTGCCTTCAGGTGGATAGTTTGGTTATTAATACAGGATCTCTCTGTCTTTGTTATGAAGGCATTTAGCACTATAATTGTTCCCTTTAGGAGTGCCTTAATTGTGTCTCATAAATTTTCATAGGTAGTCTTTTAATTTTCATTTAATTCTAAAAATTTTACAATCTCTTTTTTGATTTATTCCCCAACCCATTCATTGTTTGAAAGTGTGTTGTTCAGTAATCTGGAGGAGCTGGAGTTCCTGATGTGTCTCCTGTTGTTAATTTATAGCTTTAAAGCATTGTGATCTAATATGATACTGGAGATTGCATTAATTTTTCTGAATTTATAGAGGCATGCTTTGTGTCCTAACATCTGTTCCAGACCAGGTACGGTTATGGAGGAAGGGATTTATTTGAAGCTTACAGATCTAGGGGATGCTCAATAATGGCGAAGAGGCTGGCCTGCTTTTACAGGTCTAAGGAGAGAGAGAGAGAGTGACAGAGAGAGAGGGGGGCCACACACCAAATCCCTAAAAACCACCCCACAAACAAGCACACTTCCAGAACTTCAGTTGGAACTAGGCACTTTGCATATCTTTAGATTTGAATTTAAAATCCACTACTGTTATAGGCATTAACGAGTCAATGAGAATAACCAGGTAAAATCCACTTCAGAGAGAGGAAGAGAGCCTTTATTCATGCATGGACCTCTGCTGTCTCACACCAAAAACTGAGAGCAGCCCTGAACTCAGACTGTGTTAGACTTATATACCTTTTACAATCCTTTGTATGAATTCTCCCACAGTTAGAGAGGAGAGAGATTTACATCCATGAGTGTAGGGTTCTGTCAAATAAGATTAATTACAGGGACCTGTCTCCTGAGATACAGTAGTTATATATTGTCCAAAGGGGTCATGTTTGGGATTAGGGTGATACTAGCTTCATAGAAGAAGTTGGGTAGCTTTCCCTGTTCTTTAAACGTGTGGCACAGTTTTAGGAAGATTGGTTTGAGTTCTTCCATGAAGGTTTGATAAAATTCGGCTGAGAATCCATCTGGTCCTACACTCTTCTTTTGGGGGAGTTTTTTTTTTTTTTATTACTTTTTCAATCTCCATGAGTGTGATGGGTTCATTGAGGTGATTAATCTGTGCTGAGTTTAGCTTTGGTAGATGGTATGCCTCCAGGAATTTATCCATCTCTTCCACATTTTCCAGTTTTGTGGAGTAGAGGTTTTTGAAATAAGTCCTGATGATTCTCCCAACTTCACTTATGTCTGTTGTGATCTCTCCTTTTTCATTTTGAATTTTGTTAATTTGGAGCCTCTCTCTTTTTTTTTTTGCTTGATCAAATTGGCCAGAAGTTTGTCAATCTTGTTTATTTTTTCAAAGAACCAGCTCTTTGTTTTGTCAATTGCCTTAGTTGTTTCCTTGGTTTCCAATTCATTAATTTCTGCTCTGATTTTAATTATTTCTTTCCTTCTGGAGCTCTTTGGGTTGGATTTTTCTTATTTTTCCAGTACCTTTAGGTGGATGGTTAGGTTATTGACTTGGGATCTTTCTGTCTTTCTTATGAAGGCATTGAGTGCTATGAATTTTCCCCTGTGGCCCTTCCAGCTTTCAGGGTTTCCATTGAGAAGTCTGAAGTAATTCTGATGGGGTTTCCTTTGAATGTGGTGTGCTGTTTTTCCCTTGCTGCTTTTAGGATTTTCTCTTGGGTGTTAATGTTTAGAGTCTTAATAAGTCTTGGGGAGTTTCTCCTTTGTTCCCGTATATTTGGAGTTCTGTTTTCTTCTTGTATCTTGATGGGCCTTTCTTTTAAGAGACTGGGGAAGTTTTCTTCAATTATTTTTTAAATAAGTTTTCTATGCCTTTGGTCTGAAATTCTTCTCCTTCTGGTATTCCAGTGATTCTGATATTAGGACATTTAAATGTATCCTCTAATTCCCTCATGTTCTGTTCACAGGAACTTTTGAACTTACTGAAATTTTTGAACTCTCTAACTGTTTCTTCCGTCCTGTCTTCCAGATCAGATTTTCTATCCTCCACTTGGCTGACTGTATTCTTGAGAGCCTCTAGAGAGTTTTGGACTTGTTCATTTAAGTTTGCATTTTCTACTACTTTCCTATTTATCACTTCCATCGCTGTGTCCAGCTCCCTTTTCACCTCATTTTCTGATTTTCTTGATGATTCTTGGAATTCATCCTTGCATTTGTGTATGTCTTCATTTAGTATGGCCAGCTGATTTTAAGGTCTTTTTTTCCACTCTTCCTCTACTGTCTTAACTCTCTTTGAGTTCCTTCAAATGTCTTACCATATTGCTCTAGCTTAGTGATGGTAGCATCCACACAATTATCGGTCCTTTGTTGCTTTTCTGCAAGTTCTAGCAGTAGTTTAGGTTATGGTTGCTTTGCTCATAGCTTCCACTTGATGTTCTGATCCTAAAACTCTTCTATGTTTTGGTTAGATGTAATCCTTGTTGGACTGGGTGATCTATCAGGATTTTCTTGCATTTTGTTTTTCATGTTATTTCTTTTGCGCTGTGGCCTACCCATGACAGTGTATGGGCATGTAGGTGGGTGGACCAGCCTTGGCTCTAGCTCAATTGGAATGCAAAGCAGCCTGGGGCAGTTTCCAAGCAGCCTGGGTTTTGGCTTTCTCTTGCCAATCCCCCCTATCTACTGCCTGACAGGGGCACCAAACTTGCCTGAATTCTCACCCAGTAATGCACCAATGCTGCCTGCCTTCAAGCTTGGAAGGGGTCCTGAGGTAGCAAGCCCTGAAGCTGCCCAAACTCTGGCTGGGAACACTGGGGCCTGCAAACAGTCTGCGCTTCCCCGTCACAGGGGAGTGGGGGATGGATGATGATGGACAGGTAGGGGATGGCACCTGTGCTGGTGCTAGTGACTCAGTCTGGGTTTGAGTGGCCCTTGCTGTGGTACTGGTCCTGCTGCATGTGCAATTGTAGTGCAGAGGCAGATGAAGCTGGCGCACAATTGGAGCACAGCACGGCGGGTCTGGCGGGCCTGCGATTGGTGCACAGAATGGAGATCCCTGTGGGTGTGCGATCAGAGCACAGCGACAGAGGTCCCCGTGGGTGTGCGATCGGAGCACAGTGGTGGAGGTCCCTGTGGGTGTGCGATCAGAGCACAGCTGCTTGGGGAGCAGGGCACGGCGGCTGTATGGGGGGGGTAGACTACCCACTTGAGAGGGGATCCGCAATTCCTTTTTTTCCCCACTCTGTGCCCTCTCACTGGCAAGAAGACCCTGATAACCCTTAATTTCTTGCCTTTATTTCCCCGGTATTTGCAGCACAGCTAGGCAGTCGCCATCTTGTCTGGAAGTCCAGTCTTTGAATTGTCTTTATTTCCCCTCCAGTTGGGCTGATCACAACCTGGTCAAACATTCTATCCTGAGCCATCAGAATAGATCAGGTTACATCTAGATTTTTTTTTTTTCTTAAGTTATCTCCTTTTAAAGAATTTGTATTCTTGCTCATTGCACCTTTTCTGGGTGAATTTCACCCTTACACATTTTATTTCCTTTGTTTTCCCTTTTCAATTTTTTTTTTTTTATTATTTGAAGGCAAACAGTGGCTAACTAATCAGAGACAGACACAGGCAGAAGAAGATGGAAGTTAACAAAAGAGCTTAGTAATGTAAACCAACATAAGACAAAGAAAACTATTAGTCTGAACTTTCATTTATATTGTAATATTTTGTAATTATATTCTCTCACTGTGTGTTTAAGTCCATACAGGCAACCATAAATAATAATACATTGCATTTTAGAGGTCAGTTATGCCTCTGTAGAGAAGAATCTTAGGGACCTGTGAAGGCTCTAGGACTCTCACTATTGTGTCATCTGCTAGGATGAGTAAAGGCCATGCTGACTATGAGGCTTCCTTTAGATGCATCTGTAGTGACTTCTTCTAGTGATGCACTGACTCAGAGTCTCTAACCAAGAAGACAGGTTACTTACCAGAGGCTAGAGGTTAGAAGTGTCCCATCATCTCCTGTGACCTTTTGACCTGGGAGTAAGAACAAAACAAAATATTGTTTATCTTCTTAACTCCAATGTTTCCAATTTACTTTGGCTTCTACATATGGTTATTAATCACTCATAGAAACTATACACACCTGATTAGCTAAACAGATCTGCATAAACCACTGAGGAACAAATCTGGTTAATAAGGCAGATCTGGTTAGAGAATAATGCAAAAGTTTAAATCATTCTAATTAATATTTAAGTTTTGTTTCTGTGTGACAATAAACCATATCTGGAACAGAGAAAGCATACATATTTTATCTTTTAAGTATCAGTCACTTGTACATACAAGTAGAAAATGTTAGTAGCCCTGAAAACAATTGTTCACCAACAACTTTAAATCAATTGATTTGATCTAGAACTTGTATGTCAGGAAAAGACAAGTAAGTATATAAACTTGGCATCTGTGTTTGAAAACAACTTTATTAAAACTGGAAGCAGAACAGCAATTTACAATTTTTTTTTCATAAATAAAAATCATTTGGACATAAGGCTGTGTCCTAGGGCAAGGAACATGTCTTAAGTATCAATATCTCTATTAGCAATGAACTTAGGAGACCAGCAATGAAACAACTATTTAACTAAAACCTTGTCTGAGATTTTTTTTTAATTTTTATTTATTTATTTATTTGAGATCGACAGACACAGAGAAAAAGACAGATAGAGGGAGAGAGAAAGAATGGGCGCGCCAGGGCTTCCAGCCTCTGCAAACGAACTCCAGACGCGTGCGCCCCCTTGTGCATCTGGCTAACGTGGGACCTGGGGAACTGAGCCTCGAACTGGGGTCCTTAGGCTTCACAGGCAAGTGCTTAACTGCTAAGCCATCTCTCCAGCCCTTGACTGAGATTGATTACATACAGCTTAAGAATAAAGTAGAACCTGGTAATTGTTGAGCTAAACTAGTTTGAGTTTTATATACATTAGAGATATTCTGACAGGCTTAATCTTGTAAGTAAGCACCTGTAACCACTGGACAACTTTGTAACATAAGCTATGACAGTTCACAATAATTAAATTATTTCTATAAGACTTATAAGATAACTTCAGCAATGACCAACTAGCAGAACCAGCATGAACAAGACAGAGACATCTCATAGCTATAGTGTCTTTGCATGTAATAATCTAGTAGAAGATTAAATGCTAACAAGTAAACCTTTATGTTAAGGCTCAGTTTTTTTTAGTAGTTAAAAGGTTGACATATGAACATAGCTAATTTGAATGGCTTACAAACATTACCAAGCATAAGTTAACATCAGTGAGCTGAAGTCTTAACCTTGACACCTTGAGGCATGGCAATCACAATTTGTAACCTGGATACCATGACATAACTGGTTAACAAATGCATATATTTTAGACAGAAATATTAAGATGTTATCCTTTAATTATCTTAATTAGCAACTTTTTAAATATTTGCTATCCTTCTACTAAAATTGATTAGTTATAAATATTTCTAAATGTTAAGCTGCATTTAAATATATTTACCTTATATTGAGTTTTATTTAAATGTTTTTTTAAATTTTTTTTATTTATTTATTTAAGAGTGACAGACACAGAGAGAAAGACAGATAAAGGGAGAGAGAGAGAATGGGTGCGCTAAGGCTTCCAGCTTCTGCAAACGAACTCCAGACGCGTGCGCCCCCTTGTGCATCTGGCTAACGTGGGACCTGGGGAACCGAGCCTCGAACCGGGGTCCTTAGGCTTCACAGGCAAGCGCTTAACAGCTAAGCCATCTCTCCAGCCCTAAATGTTATTTTTTGAAGCAGTACTCTCTATAGTTTATTTTCACCAGTTTTCTAAGATCAGCTATTATTTTTCTTGTTATGATCACTGACCTCTGTAATATAATTGTACATTATATAATTAAAGTTTATAAGACATTCTTGAAGCATTTATTATGACCATATCAATGCATAAATTTTGCTAATAGGACACATTACATATTACCTTATATGCTTATATGTCCTTTCTGTTGCAAAGCTAAAATCTCAATGTCATCACATACCAATGTAAAAGTTATTTTTAACTATAGCTGACTTTCTGGGTTTCCTCTTATTGTTTTCCAAGGCCTAGCCCATAAGAATGAAGATTTTATAACTCACATGCATTAAGTGAGATTGAGTTAACATCCATTCTTCCAATTATTATGTGTTCGTACTCTTAAAAGAGATGATATAGAGATGCCAATTAGGCTCAATGACCAATAAAGACTGACCCAACTTTACTAACATTAAAAAACAAAACATTTTCTTCTAAGCAGAGGATTGGTCCCAGATACCTCTAAGTTAAAGATGTTGAACTGGTTAAAATAACATTATTGGAAAGTATTGTTATTAGGAAATATTAAGCTCCCATAAGCAAAACTCTTGGTAAATCCAATTTTACCCCTATATATTGCACATTACATCTTGTAGTTATATATTGTCCAAAGGGGTCAGGCTCAGAGTCATAGAATTCTTGTTAGCTTTCATCAGAGGAATCTCCCCAGTGAAGTTTCTGAGGAGGAAATTGCAACATCTATTGCTTACTGAAAGTCCTAGGTACATTATATTTCTTTTTTTTTCTTTTTGGTTTTTCGAGGTAAGGTCTCACTCTAGCTCAGGCTGACCTGGAATTCACTATGGAGTCTCAGGGTGGCCTCGAACTCACGGTGATCCTCCTACCTCTGCCTTCCGAGTGCTGGGATTAAAGGCGTGCGCCACCACTCCCGGCGCATTATATTTCTTATAGATATATTGATTATATTCCATTTAAACTAATATAAACTAAAAACATTAAGTATATGGTATTCCTTAAATACTAAAAAACCTTAGGCCTGAACCCTAAGGTTCACCCAGTTACATCTTTTCCACTCAGGTAGCTGCAGATCTAAATTACAAACTGTAATAAAACACTGAATTGCCAGGTGTGGTGGCACATGCCTTTAATCCCAGCACTCTGGAGGCAGAGGTAGGAGGATCTTTGAGCATTCCAGGTCACCCTGAGACTCCATAGTGAATTCCAGATCAACCTGAGCCACAGTGAGACCCTACCTGGTAAAACCAAAACAAACAAACAAACACACCAAACCAAACCAAAAAAAAAAACAAACAAACAAAAAAAACACTGAATATATTGGGGGGCCATCTATTCAAACTACCACAACCGTTAATTAACTCGGGCCCACACTGGTACTAGCCACATCCTTTGTCAGTACTTCCCAATTTTGGATGCAAATTGGAGTCTCCAAAACAAAGGCAAAAATCATAGAAGAGAACAAGAGCAGTAGATAAGGAGGAAATAGTGGTTTTCCATGTACTAAGTCAATGGCTACTTCTTATTTGGGCCAGAGCCTATGGTGGACTTGGAAGTGAAGCCACAGAGATCTAGTCTATGCTCTAGGCACAAGAGATGAGGCATGTTATTTGGAGTAGTTTGGAAATTTCTCACTTTAAGTAGTCTTTCCTGGTCTGGAGAGATGGCTCAGCAATTAAGGTGCTTACCTGCAAATCTTAACAACCCTGTTAAGATTCCACAGTACCATGTAAGGATGCACATGCATTTGGAATTCACTTGCAGTGGTTATAGGCTCTGTCATACCCATATTCATTCTCCCTGCCCCCTCTCTCTCCCTGCTTGCAAATAAATAAGAAAAAAGTTTTAAGTCTTCCCTGAGGCCCGGTTTCTCCCTGAGGAGCTATTAGCAGTTGATTGCCAAGGAAGGCATCCTTTTCTTTAGTAGTATAGCCAGTGATAAGCTGCCCATGCTCAGGTAAATAACTTCCCTACCCATGCTCATGCAAGCAACCCTAAATATAATCATGAAGGCATGAAAGTAGGAGAAGGAGAGGGAGTAAGTGGGAAGAAGGGGCTCAACAGAAATGGCATGGGGAGCCAGGCGTGGTGGTGCATGCCTGTAATTCCAGACTCAGGAGGCAGAGGTAGGGGGATTGCCATGAGTTCGAGGCCACCCTGAGACTCCATCATGAAATCCAGGTCAGCCTGGCCTAGAGCAAGACCCTTACCTCAAAAAACAAAGAATAAAAATTTAAAAAAGAAAAGAAAGAAAATACCTATATGAAGTTGCCAAAGATAAATTATACATATACATATATATTTTAAATATTTTATTATTTATTTATTTATTTATTTGAGAGAGAGAGAGAGAGAGAGAGAGAGAGAGAGAAGGTGAGAGAATGGGTGTTCCAGGGCTTCCAGCCACTGCAAATGAACTCTAGACGCCTGTGCTACCTTGTGCATCTGGCTTACGTGGGTACTGGGAATTGAACCGAGGTCCTTTGGCTTTGCAGGCAAGTGCCTTAACAACAAGCCATCTCTCCAGCCCAGATAAATTATGTTTTAAAAGAAGAGTCTGTCCTAAGGAAATATTTTTTATTACTCAGATTGGAACTGTTCATGAAAGATCTCTAATAACTTGTTTCTTAAGGATAGTGATACAAATGCCATTTACGATGCAAACAAGTCTTAATGAAGTGAGGCTGGAGAAGTTTGATATTGTGGGACTTTAATTATTGCTGTGGTAGACCCTTTCCAATGTTTCATGTGGCTATATGGGTCATATGATTCAGTACCACCAGAAGGTCCTACAAGTTATGATTAAACTCATGCCAAGGAAGAAGTGTACATTATTGTGAGTGCAATGCTTGGCTATGGGGATCAGAATCTTGGTGACGGAGGAGCCTCTTCAGAAACAAGGAGCTTGACAAAATCAACAGTAGCTCCAGCTGTAGTAGCTTCTAAAAGAGAAGGCTCCACTCTACAGACCTGTACTTCATGGGTAAAACTGTCTTGTCTTTTTAAGCAATATGAGAAACAGGTGACTGGAGGCTATGGAGAACATGAGGAATCACTAAGATACTATGTTGAAGGGCTTGTACTGGGAATTGAAAAGGAAGGCCAAAGAGACCAAGATCATCATAGAAGAGAAATATTCTAAACTAGCATATGAGAAGATTCTTCCGGTGCAGAAGAAGGCCCAAATAGAGATCAGGGTCTTTCAGGCCAGCCTACAGAAAGTACAGCTATGATCCCACCTTCAGGAGAAGGGTACCCAAGCAGAAGGCCATGACCACAAAAGCCTATGATGGGCTGATTTCACAGAACATAACTTCTAAAGTCACTGATATGTGGCTTTCTTTCTCTGTAAATGTCTGCAATTTGGAATCTCATGCTTTCTTTTTTTCACCTTTGTAGGAAATCTAAGGATTCTCAAAAAGGCAAAAGGTATCTATAGACAAGTATAAGAAGCTTTGTTTTCTGAGTGTCTTACTTCATAGTGTATTTGCTGATAGGAGTGATATTAAATGACACACATTCTATGCCCTTTAGTCTCTCCATGTAAATTGACTTTCTTCTTAAATTGACATCCACCCCTTTCAGTAGATCTTACAGACATGAAGGCAGACCCATGAAAATCAAAGGAAGATTATTTCTTTTACATTTAGAAGGTTGCATTGGAACAAGACATTTTGCATAATATTTAATTAGAATATTTAATTAGTGGATGATTACTTGATAAGGTCTTATGTGACCCATGAGGTAATCAGAATAATTATAGGCACAAAATGCAAATGCAAAACTGAGGCCCCGCAGGTGTCTTTATCCACTCTAGTTATCCCCCAGGGTATTGCTGGTTCCTGACAATAGGAAGTTGCTTGCTTTCTCTTTGCTTCAGTGCTTTCCTTCCAAGCAGCAGAGAGATTAAAAATAATAAAGAACTTCATAATAGCAGAGGAGGAAAGGGAAGGGAAATCACAATTTGGCAGAGTGCCTTTTGAATTAGCTAGACCAAATCAAGTCAGTGTTGCCCTTTTCGTTTCAGTGACAGGGGCTCTTTTCCCATAGATTAGTGGTAGCTTGAGCTGTGAGGGCCCCCTAGCCCTTACTCTCTGCATGGGTTCTTTATCCCCTCTAGCTTCCCACATGGCAGGAGCTCCTTGAACTTTCTTTCTATGCTTATTTTTCCAGGCCCTCCATGTGGGATCTCTAGCCACATGTGTGCCTTTCCTTGGCTCTGTACTTCCCTCAATAAACATAATAATAATTATCCTCCTCAGTTTTCTTTTTATTCAATTCTTTGTCTAAAATTAGAAATGAACTTATGGTTTGGGGTGCAAAGACTTTACTGGACCCTTAGCACCCCATTACAACTAGGCATAGGAGGGCCTGGGTTTGGTCTTCCCAAATTTCCCTTAATTTTTAAATGATCAAAAAAGTCCAAGGAGTTTCTCAAATCTCTAGGACTAACCATTGCATTTTACAAAGACTGACTGGGGAGATTGACAAAAAAGGGATTGTTTCAGAGGACAAAAGAAGTTGCATTGCTGAAGAAGAGCAGACCTCAGGGCTATGTCCATTGAGCTAGCAGGAGCTAGTGATGGGCTTGTTCTACAGATCCCGACCATCAGAATGACCAAGAAACATGATCTTAACTGTCTGGTCTTCAAGAATTAGCCTAGCATGAGACCCTCCTAGACTACATTTCAGGGATCTTGAATGCCTGTCTCATCCATTTTCTGAGGTCATGTGAGCCACAACCTTCCTCCCATAATTCAGAGTGCCATTTTAGGAGCAGAAGAAAGGTGGCACTAAATCTGACACACTGAGTCTTCACCAGTTAGTTCAAGCAGAAGTGCCATTCCATGAAGACTTAATGATTGTTAGCAAACATTTCTTTTTTAATTTCCATTTGTATTCAACTAGGCGAAAGCCTGTGAGAAAGACCAGATCAATTACAGAGTAAAAAGGCCAGTGTTTTTTTTGTTTTGTTTTATTTTTTTTTTTTTGTACATCTGGATATAATGTAAATGATTATCAATTCTGCTTCAGTGTGTGTTTTCAATGTTTCCTAAGATTCTCTGGGAAGGAATGTTTCCTAGTCTTTTCAATAAACTCCCAAGTTAGATCTCAGTTTACAAAGGCCTCAGCAGGAGGCAGTACCTCTCAAGGTGGAGGGTAGTGGGAGAAGAGCTACTTTATGTCTGAGCTAGGTGTGACCATGAGATAATTACATTTATACCTGGGCCACTGTTGGTACTGAGCAGATTTACACAAACAAATATACTCATGGCTCTTAGAAAATCTCCTGTACTTTCATATGGTCAGCTCCTGTGTTTAATTTTATATTAAATGTCAAGTTACATTCAGGGATGAGGATAAAAAATGTTTTGGATTTAACTTTTCAACTGGTAAAAATCAAAGCTGCTATCCATACTACAGAAACAAAAGAGATGCTCTCCCTACCATTGCAAACAGGGGTCTGTTTCCTGACTGATTTCTTGGCAGATAGACTTCTTAGCATCCACTAATGTGTTAACTCCTTCAGTGTGACTATCAAAACATCTCAAGAGCCACTGCTGACTTAGGGAAAATATTTTTAAAATACATCAAGGATATAGCATGGAAACATTTATCTCAAAGAATATTCCCAAAACTTGTATTAATGTACCTTGTGGGTTCCAGTTGCATAGGGCGGCTTACTATCACCAAGTAGAAAACCTGAGCATGGGGTTGGAGAAATTGCTTAGTGAGTAAGGCACTTGCTTGCAAAGCCTAAAGACTCGATTTCAATTCCCAAGTCAGGTGCACATGGTGGCACATGTGTCTGGAGACCTCTGCAGTCAGAGGACAGACCCCTGCTAACTTGAAAACCCCAGGGGAGTCAGATACCTGGCTGGTTATCTCAGAAAAAGGAGTTAAGAAGTCTGCTGCCTTCACACTTGCTAATGATTCTCCCATCACCCTCTCCTTGGACAATAAAACCCTCCTGGCCAAATGGTAGGTGGAAACCTTGCATTTCCAGTCTCTGTTGAGATGTGAGATGTCCCTCTGCAACTAAGACTCCTCCAATAAAGTTTTATTCCTCTGTTGTAGATATTCTTATTGTCTCTTTATTTTTCTAAGACACACTAGTAACTTCTCCACAAAGGAGAGAGGAAATGTCAAATAACTAGTATTTTCCCAAATTGTGTATTCTTTCTCTTTTGTTCCCTTAAAGATTGGAATAGGATTTAACTCTTCATGTTTTGTGAAATCCACAAAATCAAAATGGAAGTATAAAACATTGGCCACATTAAATGGCCAGCAGCTGAGACTCAGGAATAGCCTGGAGTCATAGTAAATCCCATCTCCACTCAGAGAACAACAGAATGGAAGAGAACAAAATAAATTAAAGAAGTGAAAACAAGGAGCCTATGTGACTAATCTGTTTACCCAGTTACTATTGTATAATCTAATTAATGTTTTGTTTCTCTTTGTAAATAGGCCTTCTCCCCTTTAAGTGGTAGATATAAGATTCAGGACTGACCAAGGACCACGGAGACCACTCTGAGGCAAAGATGGAAGTTTTTATTCAGGGGGAAAATATGACCAGGGCTGACTCTCAAGAGTGGAGCAGTCAGCTTGGGGTTACAGATAGTGGGCTTTATAGGTTCTTCAGTTGGGGGAAGGGAAGGAATTTCTTTGTTGGGGTAGAATATCTCTGTTCTTTACATTAGCCATAGGGTGAGGCCAGAAATGACCTGGTGAGAGAGAAAGGGAAGCAAATCTAGACTTGGAGCCTTGTTGGGCAGGGGAGGGATAATGGCTGGACAATTTCTTGAGGAATGTGGATGATTCACTTCACCTTCCTGCTATAACTCCATTTTGTCCAGACCTAACAGTAGACATCTTTGTAAAACTTTATGTTAGTTTAAAAAATAATTAATTTATTTATGAGAGAGAGAGAGAGAGAGGGAAAGAGAGAGTATGGGCATGCCAGGGCCTCTAGCCACAGCAGATGAACTCCAGACACATGTGCCACCTTGTGCTTCTGGCTTTACATGGGTACTGGGGAATTGGATCTGGGTCCCTAGGATTTGTATGCAAGCACCTTAACCACTAAGCAATCTCTCCAGCCCTAATTTTTATTTTTTATTCACAACTTTCAAACATGATGTATATAATGTATTTTGAACATAATCCCTCTTATTATCTATTGTAGCATTTACCTTGTTGGGACAAAACACCAGACCATATAAGAGGAAAGGGCTTATTTTAGCTTAAAATTTCAAGAGGAAGTTTTATTACCATAGGGAAAGCATGGACGGATCAGGTAGCTGATGGTACATCTTGTCACATTAGTAAGGAAGAAGCAATACTGATCTGAGTTCAACTAGGGAGACACTTCAGTGCTCCAACAACAAGCTCCTCAAGCAAGGAACCATCTACCTAAGGATCCAACTAAGAGACCAAGGAGAAGTAATGTAGTGCATGTGGCTTCTGTGACCTCACTTAGTGGCTGGACGGTGGTGCTGCCATTTAAAATCAGACAGCCATTTTGACTCAGATGAGGAACTAGCTGACTAATGTGCTATTTTTGCTTCTGTAACTGTGCTTGCTTAGCTATAGCACCCCCTTCCCCTTGATTCCTGGGAAGGTTCCACTTTAAGGACATTCCAGAGATACCTGGCCATGGAGGCTCTGGCCTCTTGCAAAAGATAAGTTCTACAAACAGCTCTTGCAATAGGTTCTGCAAACAAGTTACTACCTAAGATAAGTAGGCTGGAGTTCCCACGCGCACCCTCTCTAAAATTCCTGTGTGCTCCCCTCTTAGAACCAATCATCTTAAAAGTCACAATATGATGTAACCTTTCCTTTATAAACCCCTTTCCTCTGAGGGTCGGGGCTCTCTCCCTCACTACTGCTGAGCCGAGTGGGGATGGAGCTCAGGCCTAGGCTTGCAATAAAGAAACCTGCTGCTTTTACATTCGAGTGTCTTGGTTTCTGTGGCGGTTCTCTGGGTGACTCCTGGGTGACTGGGGGACTTGGCTCCTGGTCAGGGGTCTTGGCACAACACAACAACTAGGGATTAAGCATGAGGCTTAATCACAAACAACATGAGGCCATGGGACATTTTACAAGCAAACCACCATACCTTCTCTTGTCCCTTTTTTTCACGAAAAGAACCGTTTCTTGAGTGTGTATTGCATGACTCACTGGATTTAGACAGTGCTTTCTGTATGGATATGGCTGAAAGATTATTTATATTGGTGGACTTCTAAGTTGAAAAGGGAGGCCTCTGAAGAAGTGGATGTATTTTAATAGTGCTGAATATTATTTGTGCCCATGTCATTTCAGCCAGAGGCCACTTGGAGGCAGTGTTGCATCATTATTAATAAGACCTTTTTACACTGCCTGACTCCAGGTAAATTGCTAAGCAATGAACTGGGAGATGCAGGATCATGTTGGTTTAACCAATGGCCATTATGCTGTATTTGAGAACTTCTGATTGTATTTTTCCATGATAAAATATAGCATATCTCCAAGAAAAGTTATGCATTTTTACCCCTTGTTAAAACATTTGTGTAATGTAAGCAAATAATAAACATGGACACAGTCTGAAGTTTTTTCCCAACACCAGGCTAATTAGTCTTATTTTATCCCGCCAACACCTGCTTGAGAGGTAACCTACTCAGAATTAAAGAAACCTTGGGTATAACATTGACAAGTTGGATTAATTTGGAAGAAACTCTGCTCTCCAATGCATGCTTTTTCATCAAAAGCAATTCTCTTTGGAGTTGTGAAATGTTCCTATGTAAATATCAGTGGGATTTGTGGTAGTTTGAGTGGATGTCCCCAGCAGATTCAGAAGTTTATTAAAGCTTGTAACTTAGATTTCCAGCTTGGCTGAAGGAGGCATCACTGTGGTCCAGCCCTAAACGTGTGTTTGGGGCCAGACCTAGAATTCCAGCCTAAAGATAAGCAGAGTGCTTGAGTTTTTCCATGGGTTCCTAGAATGTGCTTGCTTATGGTGCTGGTAGTGTCATTTCTCTCTGCCTGGACCTGTAAAAGGGGACCAGTTTCTTCTGCCATTATGGAACTTCCCTGGATCTGTAAACTATCCCTTCCTCCCACAAACTGGGCCTTGTTTGAAGTTTGTCCCAGCAACATAAAGCTGACTATGACAGGATTTTTCTGTCATTATTAACCATCCCTTTCTGAAGACCTGCTCAAACTTGAGTCATTTGATTTCTAACCACCTTGGGGGTGCTACAACCAAATGCCACAATAAGTTCCCAAGTACTGTGAGTTTAAATCAAATGCTGTATAACACTTAGTGGTTCTGAAAATGAGAGTGCAGATGTTAGTGGTGTGAATGATGTGGCTTCATGCAGAAAGTCTAGGAAAAATGTAGCACTCTCAGAGGTTCTCACATTTTGGCAGACATCAGGACTTACTAATCACCTGGAGAGCCCTGGGCCCCAGCTTCTAAGTCTATTAGTTAGGGGCAGGATCTGAAAACACATTTCCATCTAGTTTCCAAGTGATAGAAATGCTGTTGGTCCAAGTACCACCCTTTGAGAACTACTATACATCTCTTTTTCTCAAAGTATAGACTGCTGATTCTAACTTAATGCTCTGCACAGAATGTTGTGAAATACTGACTCAGTGGGTTTAGGGTTGAAAAATGTGAATTCAAATATAAGGTCATGAAGCTGTGGCTTCATCTGCTATCATCTCAATTTGTCACCTATAAGCTAGGCTTATACTCAATATCTTTTGAACTCTGATTCTGAGATTAATTTTTGAGCTTGTGCAAATAACTCTGCCACCTAATCTGTTTCTTCATAGGTTACAAAAATAGTCATCACTTCAGAGCTGCTTTGGAAGTAAAGTATTTTGCATAAAGGTATTTAACCTATTATTTGCTTCTCTATCCTCTCCTTTTTTTTTTCTCTGTGAGTGTGCATGTTCATGTGTATGAGTGATAGTGTGTGTTAGGAGGTTACAGGACAATTTTGAATATTGGTCCACATTTTCCTCCATGCTTGACGCAGTGTCTTTTATAATTCACTGCTATATTCACCAAGTGATCGGGCCTGTGAGAGTCTCCTATCTTGAACTTCTTTCTTGCTGTGGGCATGCTGGGATAACAGACACCTGCACTTCATCATTCAGCTTTACGTGGGTTCTGTCCTTCTAAGCTCAAGTTCCTATGTTTGTTCAGCAAGTGCTAAATCTACTGAGCATTTCCAAGCCACACTTGACATCACTTTACAATATATGAAACACCATAGAAGAGTTAATATTTTACAAAGAAGTTCTGTTAGTAACAAGACTTCCTGTATCTGTTTGATGGTATGTTTTTATACACCAGCATATCTTGTATAAACTGATTGTTTTCTTCCCAACATCACTATAATTTAATCAAATCATTACACAAATCCAATGTTTGCATAGTAAAAGTCTAGACTATAAGAAGAAGCCCATGATGACTCCTATGACCTGCACTAGAACCTTCTCCAGTTTGTGATGGGGAACTCTGAGCCTTTCCTTATCTTTATGCCCCACTTTTATGAAGATGGGGATTGAACAGGGCCTCACACTTGCTCAGCAAGCACTCTACCAATGAGCTACACTCTTGGCCTCTAGATATCATTTTTAAAGTGACAAATTTCCAAGAGTTGTGTGTCTAAATGTAGATTATCTTAGAGAACAAAAGTTAGCCAAGGGCTGGAGAGATGGCTCAGCAGTTAAGGCAATTGCCTACAAAATCTAAAGACCTAGATTCCATTGCCCAGTACACACATAAATCCATATGCACTTTGTGTACATAGCAGGCTGTTGTCTTACATGGCTAAAGGCTTTCTTTTATAGTCTTATACATAATGCTGAATCAGGCATGAAGGCAGCTCCTTTGGGAGAGTGATATTAATCAGAGCCATTATAAAAGAAACACCAACAACATATTAAATGTATTAGCCATTATGATCTGGTCATTATATATCTATATGAATTTTTCTGTATATGACATGACATTTATAGACAACATATGAGCATTATTTCTAAGGTTGAAAATGAAAGCATAGGCAGTAAGAAAGTGTTAGGTTGGCCCAGGTCCCAAGTTGGAGTTACTAGGGATGACAAAATAGCAATGAGAAGAGATCTTAAGGTAAAATATAAGAACCAAGCTGACTACATTCCTCAGAAACCACCTGACCCATTGTTTCCCCATACCTGTAGGCTACAGTTTCTTGTTCACCTTATATTAAGAGCCGCTTTACCTCTGTTTTGGTGACACACCCTAACTGCTTGATCATAATCTTGTGATTAACAGAAAAATTCCCTGAAGAAACTCCCCTACATAACTTCACAAATAAGCCCCCATAAACCCTAACCTTTACAAACCCAGGGGTGCTGTGCTTTTTTCTTATGAGACAGCCAGGCTGCTCATGTTTTTCCCAAATAAAACTTTTACTTTGCTTCACAGTGGTCTTGCATGGTCTGGTCATTCATGGATCTTACAGTAAAAAGACAAGGAATGTTATCTGTAGAAATAAAGAAGAAGAGTTAATTGAAATGTTTGCAAATAAGATTTGGTTTAGGTAAGGTGGAGGTGGAAAGTATAAGAAACTAGTATAAGTAATATTTGAAACAGAAAGTTTAGTTACTTACTCAGTCCAGAAATCAAAAGGTCTTAGCTTTAGAAAAACTAATGAAAGTATGTTAGGCTGAAAAAGTTTGATTAATCTTGATAATCTGTTATTATTTGTTTATCTTCAAGTACCCAATGACATTTTATATAATTAGGCCCAGATTTTTATATTAGAATAAGTTTATAGCAAACAGATAAAAGTTTTACCCAATGGGAAAACATATAAGAGTAGAATATTTAAGAAACCAATTGTTATAAACAGATGCTTTAGCAAACAAAATAAAGGTTTCATCATATGGAAAGCATATAAGCTTAGAACTTGGAAATAATTTAAGTATGTTTTAGGTATCTAACTCAAAATTTTTGTTTTTAAACCATTTTGTGAACATTAGTAAGAGTAGGGTAATCTCGGAAATCTATTGCTGTAGCAGAGTCAGGCACTATATAAACATTTTAAGAATAGAACTGTGTTGAAGAAAACTTGAATTTCAATTTTAATAATACATCCTTTTATAAACCTTTAAATTTATTAGAGCATTATACATTCTATATCTTATTCAGGATCAGATCTTTGGTCAGAAGGCACTGGCTTTTCCTGTTTTTACTTTTGAGAGAGAGATAGAGAGATAGATAGATAGAGGGAGGCAGAGAGACACAGAGAAAGAATGAGCACACTAGGACCTGCTGCAAATGAACTCCAGATGTGTTTGCCCTCTTATAGTGCATGTGTGCCATTGCACACTTGCAGCACTGTACATATGGCAATGTGGGAACTGGAGATTTAAACATGAGTTCTTAGGCTTCATGAGCAAGCACCTTAACTGCTAAACCATCTCTCCAGCCTGCTTTTCCCCTTTTAATATCACCAGGGAGAAAGGAAATTGAATTTGTAGTTTAATGACCTTCAAGTCTAAATCAGTGGAGAGAGATCCACATTTTTCTGGAAGATGGGTGGTGAGTTTGAGCCTTTAACTTCTTCAAACTGAAGTGGGAAGACAAGAAGAAGAAAAATAAATGGAGAAGATGGTCTCTACTCCTCTTGACTTTCAGACTTGGAGAACAATAAAAAGGAGGCCCAGATAGATGGAGTCAGTCTGTTACAGGACCCTCTGAGGTGAATCGATGGAACTATAAAGGCCAAGAAGGTTAATCAAAATATAAGAGAGTATGAACAAATCACATGGACAATGGTATACTCAGAAGCCATAGATTGTTACTTGAAAATTTTCAGTGCCAGGGATGGGATACTTTCTGTTGAGCTTTTGGCCAAGTAGCCCCCTGATGCCCCTAAACCCTTATAGACCATTGCTGAGGCTCTTAGTTTCCCATTGGGAATAGATGGTAAGACCCTATTGCTGAAGATTCCACATGATTGGGTTGCAAGATCACTGAGGTATGTCTCTTGAACTGAGCTGAAAACCTTCTCTGTGGAGACCAGGTAACAGAAAGCTGGACAAAGAATACACTGCATGCAGCTCTATGGGAGAGAGAAACCATCAGTGGAGGTTGACAATATTGGAGACTACAAGCCTTAAGTTTGGGTAGGTAGGCCAAATGAGCCAATGAATGTAATAGTGGCATGTGTATTATTGGGGAAACCAACAATCTCTAATTGGAATGAAGGCCTATTCCATGGAAAGGAATACGTGTTTGATACTGAGAAACCTATAACAGGGGAAGTCATGAGCCCTAGGGGTGTAATGCCTGCTAGTGTCTGGCTAAAAACATACATTATGCTCACTAAAGTTCTTAGCACTTCTCTTAATGTTCATATCCATATATTAATGCCACTCTTACTTTTGGGTAGAGAAGTGAATCTTTTCAGATGGTGCTGACTTCTGGGATGACTTAGAAGTCACCATACTGAGCCAGGCATGGTGGTGCATGCCTTTACTCCCAGTACTTGGAGCACTTAAGAGGCAGAGGTAGGAGGATCACCATGAGTTTGAGGCCACCCTGAGATTACATAATAAATTCCAGGTCAGCCTGAGCTACAGTGAAACCCTAGCTCAAAAACAAAACAACAACAACAACAAAAAGTCATCATAGTGCTATGAAGTCATGACAGAGGAGTGCTCAGCATTGAAACATCTCTAGCACACCTTCCGAGGCCCAGGGTCTATTGTGGAAGAGGTGGTGGAAAGAATGTAAAAGCCACAGAAAGGGTAGCACTCCTTACAATGCACTCTTCTAGGCACAAAATGGCCTGGATATCCATGACTTCACAGGGCCTTGCACTACCTACACAAGACCGTCATCATAGGAGGAAAAGATAATGACATCAAAATAAAAGACTGATTGAGAGGGAAAGGAGATATGGAGAGTAGAGATGTGAAGGAGAAAGTGGATGAGGGAAGGAATTATCATGGTTTATTGTCTATAATTGTGGAAGTTGTCAATAATAAAGAAAAAAGAAAGCATGTATATTGTATCTTTATAGTCATAAACATAGACAAAACATAAAACCAAATTAATCACATCCTTAAAGATTAAAGATTTCAGTTATAATAAACATTCAGAAGGCAATTGGTGTATAAACATGTATATTATGGTAGTAATCACAAATAACCATAAAGCCAAAAGTCTAGAAGTAAATTATTTTAAAAATATTATAACATGTTTTTAGCAATTTAACATCATCTCAAAATATATCTATGAAAATCTAAACACTTAGTTACCATAAGCATTGGAACCATTATTGATCATAACTTAGTTACATATAAAGATAGAGTACATGAAACAGAACCCATGAGATTACATGGTTGGGTGACATTAGACTTGACAAAGAACATGATTAGGTAGATGTCCTTTTTAAGATTTTAGTTATACTTCAAATTGGACCTAAGTTAATTTGATATTTTTAAATTTATAAGAGTACTTGCTTGTGCACCAATATTTCCATATTAACAATATAGACAATATCTAACTTAACTAACATCTGCTTGCACTTTGAATTTAAAAGTGTCATTTTTTTTTCTTTTTCCTTGAGAAGACTCTAATCTGTGGGAGTGGACTTTATGCCCTGGGGAAGGCATGGGCTTGATGATGTCACAAAGAACAACTTATGTGGCCACTATTTATGACTGGTAAATGAAGGCCTCTACAGTGGGGAACAGAGTTCTCTCTTAGCATGTAGTACCACCTGTTAGGAAAAGAAAGACTGTCACTGAGACATGAGTGAGAGTGGGGGTTTGGGGAGTTCTATAAATCTGAGGCAGAGGAGGAGGGGTGAGGAATAGCTGTAGCATAGCCAGGATGAGAAAGAAGACTTTTAGTCCTGTAAGCTCCATTAAGGAAGAGAAGGGGTCAGAGGAGGGGTCAGTAGCCTCAGTCAAAATGGTGACAGATAGGAAGCAGTGCCCATTTTGGAGTTTTAGATAGAGGCTGAGACTAGCTTTTTCTCTGAGCCAAAAGCTTTCTGGGAGTTTTTCCTGAAAGACACGCCATATTGGCTTAAAGCCATTTGGAGATGTGAATGTGTCTTCTGGTCCACACCAGAAGATGTGAGTCTCCCAAAGTCTGGAGATGATATGAAGATCCCTGGGGGGTCTATGAAATTGAAATGAGCACCCCCAGGGTCTGTAAAATGAATTCAAAGTTTAGTCACAATCTAGGAACTTGATCAATTGAGTGTATCTTCTGGATTGTACCAGAAATTATGAGTCTCCCATAGTAGGGATATGATGAAATTGAAGTAGTGATATGAACCCCTGGAGTCTATGAAGTGAAATCAAAGTCCTAGTAGTTATGCTCTAGGATTGATTGAATGATGCCTCACCTAAAATTCCTTGGGTTGGGGAGATGAGTCATATTTTTGGTGGGATTTGGGAGGTGTTCCTGAAGTGACAAGTGAAGGCTTCTTGTATGCCACATGAGAAGGTAAAAAAGAGAGACAGTGGTACTTAGTACTAATTCTCTCAAGCAGACACTCCACAGCACTACAGTGTTCTGTGGGGGAATAAAGACAGCAAAGACATGGTGGGGTGTGCACCCAGTCAGGTCACCATTCTGTTATCACAAGGAAAAACAAGGTCACTAATTTCCACAGAAGCTGATTTCTCCACAGTACTTCCTGCTGAGCCAGGCAGCTTATCATCAGTCAGCTTATCATCATTTTGTGACATGCATGTGCTTTACTCCCACCAGAGAAGCTGAGGGTAGACCACACCTTCCTAATTCCTACTTCTGTGGTTTTGGAAATGGACACTTGTTCTCTGGGATCTTTCCAAGCACTTCAGGGCTGGTGGGTGCTCATTCTGGATGTGCCATTGCCAGGTAAGTGCTCCCTTCATCCATTAAAAAAAAAAAAATAGGGAGGATGGGGACCTCAGGATCTGCTCTAACCATTTTGTTGGTATTTGCCAGGGTTTGCACAGTAGTAGAATAGTGATGATGATCCAACTCTAAGGCTGACAGCACCCAAGGGAGTGATGATGTATGTTCCCTTTATCTTGAGGTCATTCCCACCTCTGTCTCCAGTTTCCGTGTCCTGGAAATCTTAGAGTCAGAGAGTGTGTTTTGTTTCTGGTAACAACTAGGAGGTCTTTGTGAGGATGCAGCTTTGATAGCTTTCTGTTGAGTAAATTCAGACCAGAGGCAGGGACCAGGTGGCATTTTCCTTTTAGATAGGCAATGCTTGCCCTATCCTTGACAAAGTATTTGTTTACCAAACCTTTAGACATTGAAATTATTACCAGTTAACTACCACTGGTCTGGCCTGGAGGGGAAAGGCAGCCCTGCTCATTCAGTACTTTATGGGATTTCTGCCCACATTATATTCCTTAAATACAATTTTTAGTGACCTCTTATAAAACAGTGATGATGGCCTGTAAGAGTCCCTTATTTGACATAATATTTTATAATTTCCAAAGCACTGTCATGTTATCATATTTTATTCTCAATTTTAAAAAATATATAGAGTTGTTGAATATTTTATTCTCACCCAAAACCAAAAACAGTTCACATGCATAGCATATAAATATCTTAAAAAATTCAAGTTTTCATTATTTTATTTTCACCTTTTCCATTTTCCCTGTCTACTCAGCCCTTTGTTGGCTATTTCCTATGAATTATGCAGTACCACATACCCAAGTAATTTAAGTATCTTAACAACTTAAATTCATATGAAGGCAAAAAATAAGTACAGAGAAGTCCCAATACCTGTAAACTATTTGAAAGAGCTAGATATGGCTAGGGTACCCATTTATCTTTAGAAGATTGATTGCCATGTGTTCTTTGGTAGAGAAGAAAATACCACAATCCCAGGAACAGTATAAACTGTTGAGAACACAGCAGAATTTTCTTAAAGATAGAGGGAAATAAAAGAGATAGTATAACACTAGAGGCATATATACTGCTTCAAGAAAAAAGGTGGCATATAAAAATATTTCTGCTGCCATGGTTGTTCAGGTGTTAGAAGCATGGCTGGAGCAGGAAGCTTGACTCATATTGTCACATCTGCAGGGAGAAAGGAGGGAGAGGGACAGAGAATAAGCGAGCAAGAGAGAGAGAGCCAAGCAGGGCTGGACTATAAAAGTTTGAGGCCCACCATCTATGATAAACCTTTTCTAGCAAGGCTCTACAACCTAAAGGTTTCACAACCATCCCCAAAGCACCACCAATTGGGAATTAAGTATTCAAACGTATGAATCTATGTGGGATATTTTACATTCACATCATCACAGTTGGTATAGCCTTTAATTCAAATAAATGAAAACTTCTTCCCAAAGATTTGAAAATGGGAAGTTGTCCTATTTTATCTTTTGCACAATATTGCTAATGTGGAAAGAACTTTATGTTTCTTTTAGCTTCTATTGGGGGAGCTATATTGACAATGTATGCATAGTTTAAGATGGAAATGAGAATCAAAAGAAAATTTACCTTAGTGTAAAACATAGTTTGGTTTAAGTTAATTAATATATTAGCTAGATCTATCTACAGTAATGCTACATAACAAACTATTCTAAGCTTGGTGAGTTATGATAAAATTTATATTATAATTTTGAAACATTTATTCATTGCTTGTAGATTAGCCTTGACATTTCTACTTCAAGAAATAATTCACTAATAGGCACATCTTTAGGTGGGAGTTTGAGTCTCCTTCATGCAGATGCATATTCTTTCTAAATGAAGTGTCTGTCATATTCTTATGCTCAATGGTAGGTGTTTAGGAGAGAGCATACAAACAAAACTTCTGAAGACTTTGGCTCAGAACTGGACAAACTCCTTCCATCTATATTCTATTGGTCAGACTCAATGTCAGTGGTGCCAAGACCTTATCACAGGAGAAATGCACAACTGAAAGCTAATTAATGACAAACAATATGATTTTTATTTTTTGCATTTTTTTACACATATTATTAATTTAAAAATATGATAAATCATCTTCCCTTAAAAAGTTTCCATGGTTCCCAAAACTTCAGACTTATTGACCATTTTCCTTATGACTTACTCCAAATTACTGAATTACATTCTTGGCAGGTGAGCTTCAGGAATTTGTAATTTTAGTACTTCCAGCAGATAATGTCAGTGAGCTATCAGATTTCAGGAGCTGGTTCATCTAACTGAGGAACTCAGCTACTGTTCAACAATGGCATTGATTACTTCTGTTTGGAATTCACTCTAGCTATGTTATAGCTCTCAAGTTGTCTGCATCAATTTTGCAATTTTTAGCTTTACTCATTGTGCATTTTGCCTCTGAAGTACTCCTGTGTAAATTCTGTTCAATCTGAAATCATGCATATCTTAAGGTCGTTAGGGTTTTGAACGTTATTTCTTTTGTTATCACTTGATCCATACAAACTCTTCAACATGCCCCTTCTAGCCCCTATTCTGGCATTTTTTTAATCCTCTAGCTCTTTACTTCACTGAGTGTTGGGCCTTGAGAGGTTCGGATGCAAGGCCTAGTGAAACTTCCTGAGCCTAGCTAAAGTTTGGCGACCTATCTCTGGCCAGCTATGACTCAGCAGGGTGCCAAATTGCCTCTGGCCTGCTACTTCCACATAAGAAGTAAGAGTTCCTGCAGGTGCACTTAAAACCAATCATTTCCAAAGTCACGGCATTTTAATACACCTTACACCTTAACCCATCCTGAGATCCCCACCCTCATCCTCAACATTATATAAACACCTTCCTGTTACAATAAAGTAAGATCCTGCTTTGACAAGACTCCTGGCTCGGTGTGTTCTTGGCCATTGACACCCACCCTCCTTCTCCTCCATCAGGCTAGAGCCATGGCGGCTGCCCTCCAGGAGAATAGACAAAGAGATTTGGCCACCATTATCCACACATTACAGTTAAACCCCAAGAAGCTAACTGTTTCAGGTGTGGGGCAAGGGTCATTTCAAGAAGGAATACTCCAATAAGATCAAGCTTCCCCCTGTCTACAGGGGGTGATACCAATGCCCCTCGTACCTGCTGTCCCCAATGCAAGAAGGCATTTCATTGGGCCAAGGAGTGTTTGTCAAAGTTTGATATACAGGGAAAACCTTTAAACATCTCCCGTCCCAACCCAGCCCCATTAAATAAGTGGAAAGAGACCGTCAGGGCCCAATGGACTGTTCCTCTGTTCCCCTGCCTTAGGCCCAAGATCATTCTAAATATTGGTAACAAAAGATTCAAGTTTCTCATTGACACTGGAGCAGACCACATAGTCCCGAGAAAGGAGGAAGTACCCCCCCCCCCATAGGCAGCTTGTGCTTGTCCCTCCCCTGTTGGGAGTTGGCAGGCAATCCACCTCCTGGGAGGCTGCCACGCAGCTCCCTTGGACTGACCTGGATGGAGCCAGGGAGAAGTCTGCCCTCTCATGGTGACCAGGCTCACTGCTACCTTACTGGGCAAGACATCCTCGGAGATGCCGAGGCCTTTATCACCACTGACCATAAGGCCTTTTATAATGATTTGCTAGATGAAGAAGAGTATCAACAACAGTTTGAGGAAGGGAAGGAATGTCATCCCAATTATAGGGATGGCCCTTATTTTAAACAACTCAGACCAAAACACTCTGATGAACAGCCCCAATTCTAAGGGCCACTGCTCAGCAACCTCCCACGTTTAAAATTCAGTGGAAACTGGGGGATCCTATATGGGTTAAGAAGTGGCCTCTCCATTCTCTAAAATTACACCTTGCCTCATCTCCAGAGACTCTTGGGAGAAAGTAACTGGATGAGGCCATGGATACCTATAACCACTGAGGAATTATCCCCCTTGTTCAACCTCCTAAGGAGCCTTGATCTTTTATCCCAAGTAACCCTAATGTCTGGGCAGAGGCAAATTCTCCATAGAGTCCAGGAGACCATAGATAACTCCAATCTCAAATGATTCAATTCTGATCTCTCTCTTTCCCTCTATCCTTTCCCTGGGCAGACTCTGATAACTGCCTTGCTGGCAAAAAAGTTCAAGCCTATTCAGTGTATTCACCTCTTGATTGGTGGGGCCCCTAGGGTCTATTCTTTAAGCGACCAGGTAGCTGATTGTATCATTAAAGGAAGGGAAACTGCCATTAGACTATTTGGTATTGAGCCACACTCCATCATGACCCCTTATAAGATAACTGATTTCACTTGGCTCCAGAAGAATAATACAAGAGTTTCTATGACACTTGAGAGGTTCCTAGGCACTACAGACTGCCACTATGGCCATCACAAGTGGTTGAGTTCTTTCTCTAGGTTGGAGTGGAGGCCCCCCAGACTCTTCCTACCTCAGCCCAACCATGACATTCTCAATTTTTACCAATGAGGAACAGCTAGGGGCTTCCCTTGTTGTGTACCTTCCCCTAAAACTGGGGATAAAACCTGAGCCCTTCAAGTCTATCTCTCAGGAAATTGAGGGGTAGCACAGTTCAAAGAACTCTTTGCAGTTGTTCTGGTCCTAGACACTGTTCAATAGCCATTCAACCTGTTTTTTGACAGCCTGTATGTGGTCAATCTACTCCCAACCTTACTAAAGCTCATATTAGATTTGATTCCAACACTATGTCCCCCCCTAATGATCCAGGTTCATAACTTACTCAAACAAAGAGTCACACCATTTTTATACAACACCTTTGAGGCCATCAAAATTTCCCAGGTTTCCTGTCCCAGGGAAAGAGGTTGGCTGACAAATTGACCTCTACAGCTCATTGCCACACTGTCTCACAGGCAACCCAGTTTCATTCATTAACTCACACCAACTGGAGAGGCCTAAAACAAAGATTCCCTCAAATACCAAATAAAGATCTTAAAAAGATTGTTAGGACATGCAACTCTTGTCAACCCTTCCACCAAGTTCTCCCTCTCCAAATCTCCAGGAGTAACCCTTGGGGTCTTTGCCCTAACCACCTTTGGCAAATAGATGTTACCTATTATTCCCCCTTTGGAAAACTCAAGTATATTTTCCTATCAGTTGATACTTTCTCCCATGCCTGTTAGGTATCCACACATGCTGGGGAAAAATCCAAACATGCCATTAGTTAGATGCTTCAATGCTTTGCCACCCTCAGACTGCCTGACCAAATTAAAACAGATAATAGTCCCTGCTTTATAAGCAAAACTTTTACAAACTTTCTGCAAATCTGGCAGATCACAGATTTCCCAGGCATCCCGTACAACCCTCGGGGCCAGGCTATTGTTGAAAGACATAACCAAACAATTAAATCACAATTACAAAAACAAAAGGGGGGATCCCAGCCCCCCATGATCAGCTAAAGAAAGCATTATTCACCCTAAATATTCTAAATTTTTCAAGAAATTAAAAATTTGTCTCCATTTCATAAACATTGGTCATCCTCTGCTGCATATAGTTCAGTCAAAGTTAAATGGAGAGACCCATTGACTGGATCCTGGAGGGGTCCAGACCCACTACTCATAGTAGGAAGAGGGCTCGGATGTGTCTTCCCCCCAGAAGAAAAGAGTCCCATTTGGGTACCAGTGAGAGACCTAAAACACTTACCACAGCAGTAGGATGACCAAGCGCTATTCCCCGGGAGTAGTCCTACCCCTGAGGATGCTATCTCTGCTTCTCTTCCAGAAGATCCCCAAGACAATGAGGACACTGTTCTACCTGGTTCTCCCACTGGTGCTTGTGGTGAGTGAGGCTGGATTTGGCAACCCACGTGATGCCAAGATTATCCTGGCAAAACAGAGAGATAAATCTTTGATTGCAGTGGAGGAATACACAACACAAAACCCATTAACAAACAAATCCTCTCTCAGGTAGACTGTAATGATAAAACTGCAGTTTTGTTTCTTGACCCTGGCTTGTACCAAAATAAATGGGTGTGTGTTAAAAAACCTAAGATCATCCCTCAGGTGGATGGTCAACCAGGGCCATGCCCATGTGAAACTTTTTATTCAACAATTCATACGGGATGTTATGATGAGGCATAATAATACTACAGTAGGGGTAAGGTTTATTGGACCTGTATAAGAAATACTCTACACCCAATGGGGGAAAGTGGATGGATTTCAGGAGATATGGGTTATGCTCAGGCCCCCTGTCAAGGCACTTCGGGCCAACCCATATGTTGGCAACTCAAGTATCCTTTTGGTTATACAGATGGAGGAGTAGAAGACCAAATTCGTAAAAAGGAGGTTGAAAAACAGATTGAACATATCACCCTATCCCAGTTTCCACACCTTCAATATCACCCCATAGCACTTCCTGAGTCCAGGGGTCACTTAAGCCTAGATCCCCTTACAGAGGATATACTCCAGTTGGTATTTGATATCCTAAACCAAACTACATCATCACTAGCTCAAGATTGCTGTCTATGCCTTAAAACTGGCACACCACGACCACTTGCAATAATCTCCAACACCACAACTAATACCACACTTTCTCCTTCTGACTGTAAAGTGACACCTCCATTGAGATTCAGGGATACCCAATCACACCCACTAAGTGTTTCTGCACCCCCCATCCTGATAATTCTAGTATTGATGTGGGAGCCTTTCACCCTTCTCTTTGTGAGTATAATACCTCAATTTCAAACAGCCAGGGATGCCCCCCCCCCCGGGATGGTTATCCTATGTAGGGGCAATCTAGCCTTAAGCTATTGCCCCAAAATTGGACTGGAGTATGCACCCTGGCTACCCTACTACCCGACATTGATATTGTTCCTGGAGATAAGCCCATGCCATGCCAATACCTTCTTTTGATCTTATGGGGGGCACTCAAAAAGGGTGATCCAAATGATCCCCCTGTTGGTAGGTTTGCTGCTTTCTTGGCTGTCAGCACCCACCATCCTCCTCAACTCCTCAGGAGGAACCAGTGGGCCTGGTCCTTCCCCAGTGCTACCTGCTGGGGGAACCTGGCAACTGAGTATATTGCAATAGGGAATATCAATTTTTGCTTTTAAGCTTCTGGCTTTACTCTTCACTTGAGAGCTGTCTCAATATTATTTTGAAAAATTAAGGTCTTCTTGCTCTAGTTTTGATTATGAATTTAATCATATGTGAAAAGGTCATCCTCATATAAGAGGAATGTATTCTCATTCTGGATATATTCCTGTCCAATCCCCCAGCTCTTGAGAAAATATTTATTGCAATTTCTTCCATGTGACCTGACAGGGGATGGATCTTTCTTACTTTACATTTTACTACTATGTTCTTGAGCATAAATCCTGGCGATTTTGAAGGGCTACTTGATTCATCTGGTAGATATGTTCAAGATGATTATTAATTTATTTATGATTCTATTCTGCTCCCAACTGATTCTTCACAACTGGATGTGTCCTAGCCATCTCATTATGTACAGTGATAATCTCTTTCCAATAACATAGTGCTTCTTTTCAGCAGAATTGCACCATTTCCTTAGTTTGATCCTATGTTCTGTTCTGTAGAAAATACTATGGAGAAGGTTACAGGCTATATAAGTTTTAGCATACTTGGTGTTTGAACAAGACAAATGATAATAAAACACAACTATAATTTTACTTTTTAATGACACTTTTGTCTCCTACAGTCAATTTTAAAGGTATTTGGCAGGGGAAAATTTCCAGCTTCCTTATGCTTACCACATTATTAACCATCATCTTAAGTAATAGAAAATTCTAAGGTAATTTATGTAGTGAACAAGGCTTGGACACAGAGGTAAAAAGATCCAGAATGCAAAGGAAGGAACACTGATGTCACCTTCTCTCTCTGTCTGCTTTTGGGACTTGCTTTCAGGTAGGTGTCTGGGTGAGGATTGGGTGTAGCTTTTCTAAAGACCTTGGTTCTTGTTCTTCTGACTGAGGAGAATGCATTTCTGCTCTATGTGTGGTTGATTTCATGGTCTCTAGTGATCTAGCACTCATTTATTGTCCCCTGCTGGAGTTTCTCCATTCCATTAGAAATCCAACTAGACAAATCTAATTATTTCCATTAAGCTGGTGTTTACTCACATGGCAATGCCAGCCACTCTTGTCAGCCATTTTTGTTACTGCACTTATTTAGCTGTCTCAAGCACATACCCTAAGAACCCAATCAAGTCACTAGCTATTTACTATTGATTATTCTAAATACACAAAATTATTCTTCCTTTGAGGATTTTCAGGGACAAAGAATCACATATCAGGTTTTGCTAAGAAGACAAATCCAAGCAAACATCATGACTCTGATTTTGTTATAATGAGGGTTTTCTTGCTGCCCTGGATTGTGGGGAAGCTTGTTCTCCCTCATACTATCTGTCTACAAACACCAGGTGCCCAACACTTCCCACTTCCCTTTGCCTACCCTAAGTGGAGAAGTTGGCTTTATTCCTAAGTAAAGTTCATTTGATTTTTCACAATTTCCCTATGAAGTGGGGAAGGACACACAAGACAAAATGTGCAGTGGTATGAACTCTATGTACCTGAGAACCAAGCTTGATAAGTGGTGCTAATCTCTTTCTTTATGCCAAGCCACCACCTGTTACCAACCAGGTCCCCACAGACCCTGCCCTGCATCTCAGGCCTCTCTAGATATGTGAATTGATTTACAGGAAAGCTGAGAGCCATCAAAACCATGTAGTATTACACACTTTATTCCTGATACAGCTATAGGATCCTCTTTTTTTTCTAATGAAATGATGCTCTCTTCAAATTTCATTTTATTTTTCTATTCAGAGGGTCGTTCTTTTATTTGTTTATTTTCCCCTCCAGCCATCCTCCTAGTTTTCTGAGAAATCACACTGGCTACCTGGATACTTTTCATCTGGACATGACCTATGCTGTGAACATCTCTACTCTGCATGTGACCTTGCTCATCTTATATTCATGTTCATGCCTGGATTTGCTTATAGTAAGTATATGTAACCTGAGGTTTTATCTGTCTTATAATAAGTATATGCCACTACTCTCTGGAGATCAGGAGACGACTAATCTTTTCACAATTATTTCTGAGGGTTCCTGAGGGACATTTACCTACCTTTGCTACTCACAGCCTCCCTCTCTGGTCTGTTTCCTTGAGATCTTTTCTGCTTATTGCATTCCAGCCTCTTTTTACCCAGAGACTACTGATATGTCCAGTGGTTTGTGCATCACCCAATTCCAGGGGTAACTTTTCATGTTATCTATGATGTTAATGGCAGACTATAAAGTTAAACAACATTGCACTCCTTTTTGTACTGCTTTATCCTTGGGGAGGAAACAGCCTGTCACTTTGATCCTCAAAGAACTTTACTATAACACAAATTTGTATAATAAAAGAACAAGAAAATTTAAACATTGTCAGATTTCATTATCAGTTTTGTTCTTTGGTGTTGTATCTTCAGCTGCTCTTATCTCTCTTAGGTCCCAGTCTGACCCTATGCCTATTTTCTCCATTAGATCAGAACCCTCCTTTCCTCCATGTCCTGAATAAATCATAAGTTAATAACAATATCCTCCTGGAGATACAAGATATACAGCTGTATGTAGCTCCCTAGTTTCTGATTTGATTTGCTTAGAATCTCTGCATCCTAGAGGGAGACATTAGTAGGTTTTAAAGATCCTTGAGTATTTTTAATATTCTGGGATACACTAGAACTTTAGAGGAACATAGAGTAGAATATTGTAGGTCCTATAAACATAGGGCAGTTACAGAAGGTTTGCCAAACGATGTATATATTAAGCAGGGACTGGCTAAAGGAAGAGTCCTGGGATAGTAACTGTCTCCTAGATAATGTAGAACTACTCAATTTCCAAGGATAAGTACACTGATTGGTAGGGCCTAGATTTCTATACTGCAAACATTCTCAAACCACCAATGTGAGAGCTATAAACAAGGGGTTGGGAAACAGATTATGTTGTGGTTTGAATGTGAAATACCTACTAGAGCTTCATATTGTTGAATACCTGTCTCTAGTTTGGAGTGCTATTTAGAAAGGTTGTGGAACCTTCAGAAGGTGGATACTTGATGAGGGAAGGAAGTCATGAGGGCAGACCTTGACATTTTACAATCCTACCGAACTTCCTACTCTTCTGTTCCTGTCATGGTTTCCCTGCCATGATGGACTATATGCCCTCAAAAGTATATGATAAAAATAAGCCCTTAAGCTGTTTCTTGTCAGTTATTTCATCATTTTAATTTCATCATAAAATGGGTCAATAACTAACATAACAGCAGAGCTTCTAAGAGCTTAACCAAACAGACTACAGGCTAAATGAATGGTATCTGGAGAGAATAAAGACTACAATGGCATTACTACTTCCATAGATTTAGAAGGGTGCTCAAAGCCTACTCATCTCATCCTTTCTTTCTTGGACCTGGTTGTGAATAGAATTTTTTGATATATTCAACACATCCATTGGAGTATTCACCTTTCTAAAATACCCACCAACATACAAGAAGACAAACTAATCTTTTCCTCAGGTAGTTTCTGTATCCTCTATGGAGTTTATAAATGGCTTTAGGCTTTAAAGTGTTGCTGCTACTGCTTCTTTTTCTTTTTTGGTCCTGTCACCCATGGAATCCTACATATGTTATCTTCCACTTTACCCAAACAAGGCCTGATGTTTATCTTTGTTCTCTCAGCTTCTACAAACCTTTGACACTTTGAGTAATGGTTTTGTATTGATTTTCCTGGAACTACTCTGTGATAGTGAAAAACTAAGAACAAGAAACAAAGACCCAATGAGTTCCGTGGAGATGGGAGATATTTTTAAAAGTGTCCTAAGGTAGAAGTAAACAGATGTCCTCTATATCCTTTGCTGAACTGAATGGTTCATTTGGACATCTTGAAATGACATTAAATCAAACAACCAGACTCAACTGTAAATAAAGAGTCATGAACATTGTAGAACATAATGAGACACATAGGTGATTACATTGGGTGACTATTGATGGGAAAATGTACATTTTTCTTTTCTTTTTCCCTTGAAAGCAGACAGAATGTTAAATAGAAGTTGTAATTTGCTGATTCAATTTACACACAGATTAATCCATTATAGTCTAAGTGTGAATTTTGATTTAGCAAGATAGTTATCATTTGATTTCTTTGCTCACATAATCTAAGTGACTTTGTAACTTTATTTTTTTAAATTTTTTATTTATTTATTTGAGAGTGACAGACACAGAGATAAAGACAGATAGAGGGAGAGAGAGAGAATGGGCGTGCCAGGGCTTCCAGCCTCTGCAAACGAACTCCAGATGCGTGCGCCCCCTTGTGCATCTGGCTAATGTGGGACCTGGGGAACCGAGCCTCGAACCGGGGTCCTTAGGCTTCACAGGCAAGCCCTTAACCTCTAAGCCATCTCTCCAGCCCTGTAACTTTAATTGTATTGCATGTTCAAGAAATATTGCCCATGATTACACCCTGTTTGAAATAATTAGGTAGTAATTAGCATTACCAGATTATTTTAAAAATAATATCATTAGAGAGAATGCTAAATGAATTACCTGGCACAGGGCACCCACTTTCTTGGCATCACTATCTTTTTCCACAGAAAGGACAGTGGTTTTCAAAGATATTCTTAGTCTATATTAGCTTGATGTCACTGGTGTAACAAATTACCATAAACATAATATCGTAACACAACAAAAATCTATCATCTCATAGTATTTATAGGAGAGAAGTTTGGCAGACTTTGGTCTCTTTAGAGATACCACTTGTGGCCAAATTCAAGGTGTAAATAGACTGTATTTCTATATGCCTCAGGAGATCCATTTTTTTGCCCATGGTAGTTGTGGACAATATTAAATTCCTTCCTGTTGTGCAATTGTGCCTTCTGTTTTGCTGGTGGTCTGTTGGCTAAGATACATTCTAAGCAGAATTTTAGAAGCCACTTGCATGTCCTGCCTGGTCACATTCTCCACCTTCACAGTCAGAAATGGAGGGTGAAATTCTTCTGCTGGCTCCAATTTGTATTAATTTTTAAAAAATATTTATTTGCAAGAAGAGAGAGAGAGAGAGAAAGAGAAAAGTAACCAGTTAGTTGCATTTTTTTCTGTTGTCAGTTAAATACAAGGTCACAACAGCACAGACTGTGCATGCCTTGTTTGGTACTGTGTCAGCAGAAGGGCCTGGCTCAACAGTTTTTCAGTAACACATAGACTGGGTGAACTGTTATCCAGTAACTTCAAGGATAGCAATGCTGGGTTGCATATGAACAAGCAAGCATTGTCCCTGCCTGTTTCATCTTAGACTCTGAATTGTAAAGCTAACTAATTAGGGTAGGTGATAAAAATATATCATGGTACAAATGTACTTTACTTTGTAATTGTAACTGAAGGTGTCAATATTTTGATGTACTATCAAGATGTTATCTTTGTATGGGTCATCATTGGTTGGGTTCTCTACTTTCTTTCATTGCATCAACCATGCCCTAAATGCATCTTCCAGAACTGTCAGGTTTTGCTTTACTTAAGTGGAGCAAGGAGGTAAGTCTAGGGTTTGGTCTGCCATCTGTTTTTATGCAGCCTGAGCTAAGTGACTTTTGACATGTGAATATTACATGAAGTTGAAATTTTAGTATCCACATGGAACACAATCACATGCAATCACTTATGAGTCACCTAGGACTGCTTCATGTGACAGTATCATAAAGTGGAGTGGTGTTGACTGTGTGTCCTGAAAAGACAAAGGCCTGAATAATGTGTATTTCTCTAAGGAGAAAACATGTGCTCATTTTTACCTCAGATACTTAAGATACAAGTTATATGCAGAAATCTTGTAAATTCTCCCTCCTGCTTCCATCTTGGTTTTTGTGTATTTGGAGAGGGAATACTAATGGGAGGCTTGTGGGCTTCTTTCTAATATACTAGATCATACTTGTTCATAATTTGGAGACTCACATATTTCCAAGAATATTCCATTAATTTTTCTTAGGAATGGTATTCTTGCTAATTCATATTTCGTTAAGGTGCACTGTCTTTAATTAAATTACACAGAGATGTTAACAGGTACAAAGTGACATTGTTCAGTTTGGAGATGAGTTCAGCATACTCCTAAAGGGAAATATCTCTAGTGTTACAGGAAGACCTGTGCATAGTCGTAGACATAAGGTCATAGCCAGAGATGCAATGAGGCTGTCCTGCACATTTTATGGAGGAATAAGCTGTACAGTTAATTTCTGAAATAGTCAGGTAAAGGTTGCATATTATAGCCACAGCATATAAGAAATTTTTATTTTTATTTATTTTATTTATTTATTTATTTGAGAGCGACAGACACAGAGAGAAAGACAGATAGAGGGAGGGAGAGAGAATGGGCGCGCCAGGGCTTCCAGCCTCTGCAAACGAACTCCAGATGCGTGCACCCCCTTGTGCATCTGGCTAACATGGGACCTGGGGAACCGAGCCTCGAACCGGGGTCCTTAGGCTTCACAGGCAAGCGCTTAACCGCTAAGCCATCTCTCCAGCCCAAGAAAGTTTTATCAAATCAAATATACACTTTCATAGTATAATTAGGACCATGTTTTTATAGGTGCCATATAAATATCCTTCATACAAGGCCACTTGCTTGTAGAGTTTTGAATTTGGGGCATTATTCATTTGGAGAGATAGTTTCTGTTGAAGGACTTGACTTTGGCTCTCTTCCTAGGCTATGCCTGTGAGGTAATGGCCATCCCAAACTCAGCACCATGGTCATCCTTAGCATTTGTCAGAAACACAAAACCAATGGTCTTGTCCTATGCCTGTCACACTGGTGTATCACACTGAAGTGTAACTGGAGGAAATCCACAGGCAATGATAATAGGGTATAAACACAATTGGAGGGCTAGATCTGGACAAGAAACACTGGTGTGGTAAACAAGCACATGCAGCCCCATGCTGGGCAGTGTAAGTTCCTGGTTCATGAGTCAAGGGGCTGGAAGTACTATAAATCTTACTGTGCTGACACTGCTGTCAGTGTCACCTGCAAGAAGCACAAAGTCGTCTTGGAAAAGAAGCCCAAGGGGACATGAGAGCCACTAGTGCCAATGGAAGGCTGCACAGGGAAGAAAGAACTCTTAGATGCACATTTTATTTAATAAACTCACAAGATGGGGGCTGGGGAGATGGCTCAGTTAGTAAAGTGCTTCCTTTGCAAGCATGTGAACTTGAGTTCCATCCCCAGAACCCAGTTAAAAATGAGAAGTGTGGTGGCATGCACTTGTAATTTCAGTGTTGAGGAGGTTGAGACAGAAGGATCTTTGAAGCTCTCTGGTCAGTTAGTCTAGCCTAGTTGACAAGCTCCAGGCCAAATGAGATACCCTGTGTGAACAAAACAAAATAAACAAACAAAAAGACTGATGGTACTTGAGAGGTTATCTGAGGTTATCCTCTGGCCCCTGCACACATATATACTTGCACGCATCTATGTACATGGAAACGCATACACAATGCATACAGACACTCCAAAAAAAAAAGAAAGAAAGAAAAGAAAGAAAACCTCCAAACTGACTAAGACTTTCTTGCCAGAGTTATTAGAACTTTGATTTTATTTTTTGTATAAACTCCATCTTTCAACTAAACGGCAATGTGAATTACATTATTGTACCTTATTGTTTAGAATGGTTGATAACTGCAATTGTCCTTATTGCTTTCATCAGAGACAATATTCACCTCATAGTTCTTCATTTAGGAGACAGTACCATAATGCTTCCATTAAGTTTTTAAAAATATGCTTGGACATATGTCTTTGTGCCCCCTTAATCAACATTCTTGTTTCTGCATGGTAATTTCTTTTATTGAAATGAAAGGCAGTCATTGCCAAGTGCTACAAGAACAAAAGTAAAAAGTTCCATGTTACCAAATAACGTGTGAAACAAGGCTGATGTGGGTTTGGTACCATTTTCAGTTATGAAACCTTGACTTTCATATTTCATTGGTTCCTTAGCCATGAAACATCACTGCCTCTGTGAATACCCAGTCTATTTTTATGTTATATGGCCCTAGGATTCAGGGTAGAAAGTAACATTTATTCATCTTTTTAAATTTGCCTCAGAAGATGCAGTATGGGGGGAAAAAAAGCATAGAATTAAGGAAGGCTCACTACTATGTTTCTAGCTTCTCTCTCTCAAGCTGAGTTAAATGGAATACATTAATGAAAAAGTTATCTAGTATAACAAGCTCCTCGCCAAAGGCAAAGCAGAAGGCTCTATTCCTCTGTGAGTTGTTTTGTGAAGTAGCTCATGGCTAACAATCAGTGAACTAAATCCTTTGACACAGAGAGATTTGCAGGGACTTGTCTAAAGAGATGAATTGCTTCTGCATACTTGAAGAGCTAGAATCAGGGATTAGTAGCACATCACATAAATATAGCTGTGGTTTTGGGACTCCACACCTGGAAGCTTTCAGTAGCCACTATGTAAATAAGCTTGTAGAACTGAGAGCTAAATACAGAGCAGGCTACAGACAGGATTTCTGAGCCACCCAGGGTCTGTGCATGAGTGACTCACACCCCATTCAGGAACAGCTTTTCTTGATCTCTTGAGAATCTATCATGCTTGAACTCCAGCCTTCTTCCACTCCATACCTCTGCCATGAAAGAAGGTGTCCCTCTGTTTTCCATTCCATTGTATTATCCTTTTAACCAATGCCTCTTGGCAAGTTTTTTAGGTATCTGGAGTGGCTGTATTATTCAAAGGTATAGATGAATAAGTAGATTTGTTTACAACCATTCTTGGAAATACTTTTTAAAAAAAATACAACCAACTTCCTTGCAAATTACAGACACATACTTCAACTGTGGTGACCAGTTTATGGTGGATAATGTACATGATTAGGCAGAAATGGGCAAGCTCACACTGGTATGTAACGATCGAATGCTTAGTCAAAACTCCGCTTGTGGCCCCCACTTCTTGGTTGGTTTCTGTTGGCACTTCTTCTTCTACCATCTTGCAGGCTTCCTGACCGGCTCCCCTGCCGACTTTGTCTACCAGATTGGCCACCAGATAGACCACCAGATCGGCCCAAGCGGCCTGACCTGCCACTTGACCAGCCACTCCTTTGTCAGGAATTAGCAGATGTGTTCCCATCATAATATTCTTCAATTTCAGGCAATTTGGCTGGTACTGAGAGTATCCAGTCTGAATCATGCCATTCTGCCTGTAACCTTTCCGACTCAGTTGTGGGAACATCAAAGCAAACACACATATTTCCTTTCAGGAGGCACATTCTGGTTATGTGAGACACAGCATTACTACTCAGTTTTCTGTTAATTTCTTTCCACGCACAGCTGACATCCTGTATTTCTTCTGGGCTTTCCAGAGTCATGGTCACAAATCCCTTATCAGAAGTGATCAAAGACCATGGTTCAAAGCTTAATGCACCAGAAATGTGGGCCAATGCTGCAGCCAAAGCATCCACTTCCCCTTTCTCCTCTATCAGTCTCTGAGCTGATGGTCAGAAAAAAATCAACAGCAACATAAGAAACAGAAGCCAGAGACCTGATGGCATCCATGCTTTTAGATTTAACTAAATCTGTTGTAGAGGGAGCACCTACACATTTAAAAGTAATTCCTGCTTTTTGTTCCACATATCTCAGTTGTCCTCTTTCTCTTAGCTGATAAAAACATATGCAAATCCCGGTTCATCCAACTCTACCTGTGTGTCCAGAACGATGGATGTAGGACTCAACATCTTGTGGAGGAGAGCTCTGAATCACCAGGTCAACCTCAGTGTGGTGGTTTGATTCAGGTGTCCCCCATAAACTTAGGTGTTGTGAATGCTAGCTCCCAGCTGATGGATATTTGGGAATTAATGCCTCCTGGAGAGAGTGTATTGTTGGGGGCGGGCTTAAGGACTTTATAGCCAGTTTCCCCATGCCAGTGTTTGGCACCCCCTTCTGTTGCTGTGGTCCATCTTATGTTGGCCAGGGGGTGATGTCCACCTTCTGCTCATGCCATCGATTTCCCCTGCCATCCTGGAGCTTCCCCTCGAGCCTGTAAGCCAAAATAAAACTCTTTTTCCCAGAAGCTGCTCTTGGTTGGGTGCTTTCTACCAGCAATGTGAACCAGACTGCAATACTCAGGAATGTTCAAACCATGGGCAGCCACGTTGGTTGCCACCAAAACTTTAAAACTACCTTCTCTGAAGCCTTTCAGGGTGATTTCTCTTTGTGACTGTGCAACGTCCCCATGCAAACACTGGGTATTCTGCTTTATGTGCGGGTTCATGGCCATTTCAGTCACATTCTTCTTGGTTTCACAGATCCACTGTACACTTGAAGGACATCTCCAATCACTGCTAGCCTCTGAGACCAATGGCACTGGATGGCCAGATGTTCCACAGTGGTTGCAGCCTTTTGAGTCATTTTTCTGACAAGGTCAACCTGTTCATATCTGGATTTCAGGTATTTTTTGCAACTTTGTATACCCACTGCGGACAAGTGGCAGAAACAAGTAAAGTCTGAGGATTGTCTTCAGAATCAGTTTTGTAGGATTTGTGGATAATATCTTCAACTTGTTCAGCAAAACTTAAATCTAACATTTGATCCACTTCATCGAGAACAACATGGCATAGCATAGAAAGATCCAAATGGCTTCTTTGTAGATAGTCTTTGATATGACCAGGGGTCCCAACCAAGATGTCAATGCCATTTCAAATAAGATTAATTTGGTTTTGGTAGGCTGTTCCATCATAAAAACAAGCCACGCTGAGTTTTCTAGTTATATTTTTGAAATCGTTGGCTACTTGGTTTGCCAATTTCCTCGTTGGAGCCAAAACAAGTACCTTTGGTGAGCGGCTTTTCTTAAGTGTTTCTTGACTTCTTTGGAGCCTTTCAATCAAGAGTATGGCAAAAGAAAATGTCTTCTCTGTTCCTGCCCGTGCTTGAGCAATTAAATCTTTTCCTTCATATACAGGACCAAAGGTTTTAACTTGAATAGGAAAGAGATGGGTTACCCCTCAACCTTTCAGAAGCTTTATAGTCTCTTCAGAAATGGGGATGGTGGAGAAGGCTCCTTCTTTTTGTTCACGTGTTAGAAGCTCCCCTAGTTTATCATCACTTGATTTTTGTGTAATACTTTCTGAGGAAGACACTCTCTTGGATTTCTTTTAATATTCATCAATGTCTCCATTGGGTACATCTTTTCTTCGTGACTTGTGACATGTGGAGAACTCATCTGAAAGTCTAAATCTTTCTTCAGTATCTCCATTTAGTTTCTCTTTCACTTTAGCTTTTTGGGCTTGGGAGAACCCATGTCATCTGCAACGCCATTTTCTCTTGTTTCTGTTTTCTCATCTGATTCACAATGGTGCCTTGACTTCCTTCTCTCTCTCCAGTATTGTGTAATGTTTTTGGCTTATCTTGTTTAAATCTTCATAACAACCCTATAAAGGGAGGTACAGGTCCATAATCCCTTAACTGAAATTCCAATATCCATAAAGCTCTTTTGCCTGTTGTTTCTTTGGCTCTCGGACTCTTCCAAGGGTGCCTCCAGCTCCATGATGTCCCTCCAGAGGAGTTTCCCAGGCATCACTGGCTGCCACAGCCTCCTCCCCCCAGGCACGGTGGCCACAACCACCTTACAAGCAAAGCAACAGCATGAAAGGAATCGGGGGCAGGGTGGCCTCCAGCCACAGCCGTGCCTGCTTTTGTTTTGATATGACTCATAGTCAAGGAATAATTTGATTAGGCTCAAATGATGATCAGAGACAAATAATACTTAATATCATACTTAAATGCATAGAATAATACAGCTTTGAAGTATCATGTAGCCCATCACCTCTGTGTTAGATTAAAAAAAAAAACTGAGCTCTTAAATAAAAGGATGGGGAGATGGCTCAGAAGGCAAAGTACTTGCCTCATAAACACCAGAGGCCATGTTTTATTCCTGGCCCACATTACAAAAACTGGGTGTGGTGGCACATGCCTACAACCCTAGTGTTGAGGAGGCAGAGAGATAAGAAATTCCTGGAACTTACTGGTTAGCTAGTTTAGCTGAACTGGTCATCAGCAGATTTAGTGAAAAATGCTATATTAATGAATAAAGAGCAATTGAGGAAGACACCTGATGATGACTTCTGGGTTTCTCACATGTGTATATACATGCATGCTCATACATGTGCCCATATACCTGCACTCACATTTGCACCACACACATATATATGCATTCTTATCACACACATAACACATACAAGAAGTATACTTTGCCAGGTGTGGTTGCACACACCTTTAATCCCAGCACTCGGGAGGCAGAGGTAGGAGGATCACCATGAGTTCGAGGCCACCCTGAGACTCCATAGTGAATTCCAGGTTAGCCTGATGACCCAGAGTGAGACCCTACCTTGAAAAACCAAAAAAAAAAAAGAAAGAAAGAAAATACTTAGTCATATAGCAAACAAAAGTTTCATTTTGTCTTTGTGCTAAAAATGAAACCCATATGGTAGTTATGAAGCACAAAGTTATATCTACTAGTTTCTCTCTGAATGATTTTGTTGCAAATAATATGAAGCTGATGGAATGACTATGCATGAGCAAATATGAAGCCTACACCAGGGTCACTTTGTTCTAATGAGCTTTAACACCAAGGCCTGCAGAAGGCACAAACTAAAAGAGTGTTTATAACAGACTGGTAATAATCACAAAAACATCTGAAAACAACCTAATGACCACTTGGGAAAAACTGAAAGACTAGGGGTGAGGAGATGGGTCTGCCAGTCTGCCTCCTTGCATAATGTAAAGCCAGATGTGAAATGGTACATGCTCAGAGGCTAGCTAGACTGGCCTTCCTTGGCAAAAACAAGAGAGACTCTCCTAGAGCAGATGGAAAGGACTGACATTTCGAGGCTGTTCTCTGGTTGCATACACACACCATGGTATGCATACATGTGCCACAGATTAAAAAAAAGAAAATAGATAAATTTCAATTGATTTACACACAGGATCTTACATAATATAAGTTATAGTATACAACTACTTACATGAATGTTGCTAACACAATTATGAGCAAAACCACAGAGCCCAGAAGGTAGTATATAGTATAGCATGATTGTTAAAGTCTTTAATAGTAAAACAATTAAGTAATAAATTTTTAAAGAACATATATGAATGAAATGGAGCCTTCTCATCATATGTGTTGTTATATTTATTTATACATAATAAATAAAAATGAAAAAAAGACAATTCACAGGGAAAAGACAGTATTTAATGCATCAAAACCAAATATTATCTATATACCTTAGATTCAAAAAGAAAGTGACAATTTCAAAATGAATGATCTCATAGAGCTCATTTATTTTTGAAAGAATGAGGTTCACTATGTATTGTATACAGAACAAAAACTAAGTGAGTGACTTGGAAATAGAAGACTGTTTTTTTCATTGTTGTTTGTTTTTTGTTTTTTGTTTTTTTGAGGTAGGGTTTCACTCTAGTTCAGGCTAACCTGGAATTCCCTATGTAGTCTCAAGGTGGCCTCGAACTCATGGTGATCCTCCTACCTCTGCCTCCCAAGTGCTGGGATTAAAGGCAGGAGCCACTACCCTTGGCTGGAACACTTTTTTTTTTTGGTTTTGTTTTTATTTGAGAGAGAGAGAGAAGGAGAGATAGAGACAGAGAATGGGCACTCAGGGCCTCCAGCTACTGCAAACAAACTCCAAACACAAGTACCCTCTTGTGCATCTGGCTTACATGGGTCCTGGGGAGTTGAACCTGGGTCCTTTGGCTTCATAGGCAAATGCCCTAATGGCTAAGCCATCTTTCCAGCTCTGGAAGACTGTTTTTTTTTAAATTTTTTTTTTTTGAGGTAGAGTCTCGCTCTAGCTCAGGCTGACCTGGAATTCACTTTGTAGTCTCAGGGTAGCCTCGAACTCACGGTGATCCTCCTACCATTGCCTCCTGAGTTCTGGGATTAAAAGGTGTGCACCACTATTCCCAGCTTCTGGAAGACTGTTTTTTAACAGTACTTTTTGTTTCTTAAATTTGATAGCATCTGTCCTCCATAACCTTTTTATTCCATGATTGCTGGCTAAGACATTGCTGTTTGTATTTTAGTCCATGGTATAATGTTATGAGATAGCCTTTATTGGGTTCTGTTTAAAAGAATAAAACCTGAGCACATTTCCACTTCCCCCAGACCTGCAGAAGCTCAGACAAAGGCAGCAGATTCTGAGGCAGTACCCTTCAAATGGAGAGAAAAAAAAATGCCAAGCTCATCCTTTCTTCTACCACCAGCTTCACTTTCATTTCTGCTGTTTATTTCCTTACTCTGAAGGTAAAAGGGGATGAGTCCCAAACCAAAAACAGTCTAAGAGAAGATGCACATGAAACGGGCCAGGCAGGCTCTGTTTCTCTTCTCCCTAAACATCTGGCTTCTGTTGACTTTCAAGTCCAAGGCTAAGGCTGAATAATTCTCATAAAGTGCAGTGGTGGGCTTGCAGGAGGCAGGAGAATATACAGGCTGTTTTTTCTTTTATTAAGACAATAAAGATATATCTATGCAGCTCACTGGAGTTCTGTCCTTGCACATGCTTTCACTTAATTTTCCAACCTGCAAGGCTTTCTTCATTGTGCATGGTAGGGCAACATATGAATGGATTCCCACAATTCCAGTGTAATCCTGAAAGACAACTATCCTTCAAGAGGCTCAAGAGAAAATGAAGTCACCGGAGCCTCTTTTGTGTGCAGGACATGAATTTGAAATGCCATGGCCTGGGCTGGAGAGATGGCTTAGCGGTTAAGCACTTGCCTATGAAGCCTAAGGATCCTGGTTCAAGGCTTGATTCCCCAGGACCCATATTAGCCAGATGCACAAGTGGGCGCATGCATCTGGAGATCGTTTGCAGTGGCTGGAGACTCTGGCATGCCCATTCTCCCCCACCCCCTTCCCTCTTTCTCTCTCTGTCCGTCATGCTCAAATAAATAAAATAACAACAACAAAGAAATGCCAGGGCCAATCTGCCAATGAGGTCCAAAATGGTCTGTTAACTGTTCTCACACCCTGGATATATTATATATATATATTTTAATTTTTTTATTTTTATTTATTTGAGAGCAACAGAGAGAGAAAGAGGCACATAGAGAGAGAGAGAGAGAGAGAGAGAGAGAGAGAGAGAGAGGGAGAATGGGCACGCCAGGGCCTCCAGCCACTGCAAACGAACTCCAGACGCATGCGCCCCCTTGTGCATCTGGCTAACGTTGGTCCTGGGGAATTGATCCTCGAACCAGGGTCCTTAGGCTTCACAGGCAAGCGCTTAACCGCTAAGCTATCTCTCCAGCCCTGGATATATTATATTTTATTTCAGCTAATTTAGGGATTACCTTTACTACGTAATATCACTGTGGTTGTTTTTTAATTCTTTTTTAAAATTAGTTATGGACACATTCAGTATGTAAACAGCACATATTGGTACCATCCTTTCCTCCCTGTCCCCCACCAAAGGGACCCTCCTCACTCCTCACCATCATCCCCATGGGGATTATGGAGGCATGCATTGTGGGGGAAGCCGTCAGTTATGGGAAAGAGGCAATGTCTCTGTGCATAATGTCACAACCTATGGCTCTAACAATATTTTTGCTCCCTCTTCTGTGAAGACTCATGTTGGGTTCATCTTAAATGTTCTTCAGTGATGGGCTGTTAGAAGCCTCATGATCTCTGCTTTGGTAGGTGTTGAGTGTCCTCAGTGTCTATCATCCGTGTGCTGATATCAGGTACTCTGAGAAAGCAGCATTCTTGCTCATTTCCCCAATTTCTCTATGGTTTCAGCTGGGCCCCTGGTGAAGTGTGTGGGTCATTTCTGCCCTTCAGTTATGCCTACATCTGAAAGAGAGAAACAGATTCTCTAATGGAGAGTGAAGTCAGCACAGGTTAGATGGAATAGCAATTGTTAGTTTAGAGAGAAATTAATGGGTGTACACCCTCTTGTGGCCCAAGATTAGTGGAAGCTTGATACTGGAAAGTAAACTCATTATCTGGATATGATTCTGACTTGTTTCCCAGTTCCAGATATGGGTTCCTTTCCACTGAGCAGATCTGTCAATCCAAGAGCAGTTGATTACCCACCATGGCTGTGTGCCACTAATGCACTGTGTGAGCATCAAGTCAGGTTGTTTGCTTCTGAGTAGCTTAAACTTTGAGTTACTCAGACAGATGTTGGCCACTCTCCTCCAATAGCTCATGTAGCACCTTTTAGTACTAGACAGGCTAACTTCCCGGGAACTGGCTTTCTTCCACATTCTAGCCAGGTCTTTGAATGTTCAGTACTGACAGCATGTGTTGTGTTCAGCAGTAGGGTCTTACCATTACCCTCTGGTGGGTAATCAAGTGCTCTCTGTTTTGTTTTGGGAAACCTTGTAGGTCTGTCTCTCTGATCAATAGCTCACTGTGGGTGTTAATTGCATCCTGGTACTGAGAGTTACAGGCCAGCCCCAAAGGAAAACAAAGAAGAAAACGAAAGAAAATAGAAAGAAGAAAGGGAAAAAATTAAAAAGAAAAGAAACAGGAGAAATTTAAGGTTAGGCTTCATCTCACCCTCTCCAGGGCCCTTCAATTCAGGTGCTTCCGCTAAGGTCCTGTTGAGGGTTCAACCTTTTAGACTTACTTCCAGTACTACAAGTTCAATTTGGGTTCAGTTCCCTTTCCTCCAAGCCCTACCCTCCCTATTTTCCAAGTGTCAAGGTGCCATTCGGGTATGTCAGCAACTTGGTCTGATCTGAGATAGCAACCACAGATGAGTGAGACCATGTAACAATTGTCTTCCTGGGATTGTGTAAGTTTGCTTAGTATGATCTGTTCCAAATTTGTTGAAGATGCTGTCTTTTCTCCAGTCTACATTATTGGCACCTTTGTCAAAAATCAAGTAGCCATAGTTACTTGACCTAAATTATGGGTCTTTGATTCTGTTCCATTGGTCTATGTCTCTGCTCTTATTCCAGTACCATGCTGTTTTTGTTACTATGATTTTGTAATATAGCTGCTTTAGATCAGGTATGATGATAACTCCAGAGTTTTTTTTGGGGGGGGATTGTGAGTTTTTTGTTGTTGTTGAGGATATATTTAGCTAGTTAAAGCCTGCTGCCATTCCATTCCATATGAATTCTGAGATCATTTTTTTGATCTCTGTGTAGAATGATGCTGCTATTTTTCTTGGTATTGTGCTAAATCTATATATTGATTTTTATAGAATTACTATTTTCACAATATTAATTCATCATTTACTGTCTCTGAGTCCCATGTTCCTTTTAATAATAGGATACCACTGCATAGCAGATCCAGCTTATATTTCTGAATTCACCAAGGAAAAACACAAAACACCCTTGAAATGAGGAAATTGAGACAACTTTGATGAAGACTCAGGCAGGTTTAAGAGAAATAAGGATGGGGAAGTATCTCAGAGCCAGCAATGGTGATCTAAATGAGGGCTTGTTATTAGGACCTAATGACAACTCTAGCCTTTGAAAACAAAAAAATAAACAAACAAACAAAAAAAAGCTTATCCACTGCCAGCTTGTAGTCCAGGAGGAGGTAAGTCAAGTAGTAAACAGGATGTTCCTATTCTCTTCATACTCTGTGGATTCTTGCTTATAACTTCTGTTTTGTCAATGGAATTGGAAGTCAAAATAGATGACAAGATAGATTAATTAAAGGAGAGTACAGCGCATGGGAAACAGCAGGCAGTGAGGGGGATTCTGTAGTAATAACTAGAAAATATCCAAAGTAGCTTTGTTTATAAATATACTTTGGTTATGGTTATTTGGAATTTGGACTCTGTCATATATAATCTTCTCAATTTGATTCCAAATACTTAACTTTTCTGCAAAATTAGCTTCTTTGTTTGTATAATGATGACAATAAGAATGCACACTCCACTGATGCATTTTGATGTTTGGTGGTGATAAAAAATGCAGAGTACTCACCATAGAAACAGGTAAAGTAATTGTCAAATATTTGTTTTATAATTTACTTTTTATAAAACGGTTGTACTCTTAGATCCCTTCTCTACCTCCCCAATTCTGCTAAGTGTCTTCTTTGGTGGGGTTATTGGTATTACTTTGGTGGACCAAGAGGCCTCAGTCAGTCTTGATGGGGAGGGGATAGATATTCCCACTACCCTGAGGCTCTTATAGTCTTTCTGGCCCCTCTTCCACAATGTTCCCCAACCCTTGGCAGGTATGATAGGGATCTGATTTAGTGTTGCTTTCTTTGTTTTGATGAGGTTTGAGTGACCAAAATGAATGTCATCATTTCCATAGAACTGACTTTAAGGTTGGCTGTGAGAGCAGTATTCATGTCACTGCTTCCTCTGTGATGGCTTCTGGCCTAGCATATGAGTTAGAGGTAACCCATAGGCAGTTGGCACTCTGTTCTTGATGTATTGATGTATCCTGGTTCCCTCAATTTGTAAGATTAGAACAGATTCTGTATAAGTGGGAACAGTTTGAATTAAAGGGGAAAATCCTAGCTATTAGAGAGACTTATTTATGTGTGTCCATTCTTTTTATTTAAAGAGCAGTGGCAGTTCTCTATGGAGACTATTGGATTCATGTTCTAGGGAATCTGGCTTAACTCCCAGAGCCAGATATGAGTTCTCCCACACTGGTCCAGTCTCATGTCCAGTCTGTGAGCTGTTGGTTAATTACATATATCAGCTGTATGCCACTATTATACCAGTGTATATTTCATGCTTAGCTGGTTAATTTTGCTTCTGACAGGATCTCCTGTTTATTGAATATGCTGTAAAGTGTTATTACCCAGCAGTTCTCACAGAATTTTCCAGCACCATGAGAATTAGCTGGGAGAGAACTGGATTTCTTTCAGTTTCAGCATAACTACTTGATATTTTGAGGCCATAGCCTATGGTGTCTTCAGCAATAGAGTCTTACCTTTTAGCCATTGCAAGTAACCAAGTGCTTTGACAATGGTTTGCATGATTTGGGGGACCTTGTGTCTACCTGTCCTTATTATGAGAGGGGGTGGGGGCAATTCTGACCCTGGGAGTTACTAGGTAGAGCCCATGATTTTAGGGTTATGTTTTGTCTACCTTTTATGGGTTTCTTTGCTCAAGTTCCTTCTCTCTTTTATTGAGGGTAATGACTTGTGAAATGGTATCCAGGAAGAAGATTTCCATGGAATTGATTTATATTGCTATTGGTTTTGTGTATCCCCCACCCCCTTATTCTAGCCAGAGGCCTTCCTTTCCTTCCTTCCTTCCTTCCTTCCTTCCTTCCTTCCTTCCTTCCTTCCTTCCTTCCTTCCTTCCTTCCTTTCTCTTTCTCTCTCTTTAAAATTTATTTATTTATTTATTTATTTATTTATTTATTTATTTATTTATTTATTTATTTATTTGAGAGCGACAGACACAGAGAGAAAGACAGATAGAGGGAGAGAGAGAGAATGGGCGCGCCAGGGCTTCCAGCCTCTGCAAACGAACTCCAGATGCGTGCGCCCCCTTGTGCATCTGGCTAACGTGGGACCTGGGGAACCGAGCCTCGAACCGGGGTCCTTAGGCTTCACAGGCAAGCGCTTAACCACTAAGCCATCTCTCCAGCCCTCTCTCTTTCTTTATTTCTATTTTCCTCTTTTTCTTTCTTCCTTCTTTTTTCTGGCATCAACTTGTTGTCAAGTAGCCCTCCTCCCTATTTCCCTTTTCCCTAGCTTCATTCTAGTACCATGTCTATATTGTTGATATTTATTATAGTTTACAATTAATTGATTCTGGTCCAGGTTAGTAACCACGTATTAGAGATGACACGAGTAATTTCTCTTTCTGAACATGTGTGACCTCATTTAGCGTACTTTTTTCCAGGTAACTCCATTTTCCTAGAAATTTGATTATTTTAGTTTTCATTGTTGCTGAGTAGAATTCTATTATGCACCACATCTTCAATAATCATTAACTCGTTGATGGCTATCTAGGCTGATTCCAGTTCCTGGCTATTATGAATAAAGCAGCAATAACAACGGTTGAGCATGTGTCTCTGTAGAGATGTTAGGGCAGATGCCCAAAGAGGTATAGCTGGATTTAATCTACTATTCTACTTTCAGCACTTTCAGGATTCTCCATGCTGATTTATGTTGTGGCTGTACAAGTTTGCACTCTCACTAGCTGGGGATGAGGATTAATCTTTGCCTACTCCCCACAAGCATGTGCTATCATTTGATCTTTTGATAGTTGCCCTTCTTTTTAAGTGAGATGGAATTTCATAGTCATTTTAATTTGCATTTCTTGGTGAGTAGTGGTGAACATCTACTTAGGCATTTAATGGCTGCAATTCTTTCTTTGAGAACTCTGCTCAATTCCCACTTTTTGAGTGGAGTTGTTCTTTTTTATTATGTTTAAGTTCTTGAGTACTCTGTAGATTCTAGATATTAAACCTCTGTCAGGTTTATAGGTGATAAAGACTATTCTTTAGATTGTCTCTTGATTCTATTGTTGGTTTGCTAATCTATACTTTAGCTTTTTATTTTCATGAGGTCCCCTGAGCTACTGGAGCTGTTTTTTAACAAAAATCTTTACTATGCTCATATCTTGGAGTATTCTCCCTGCTTTTTGTTCTAGTTTATTTAGAGTTTTAGGTTTTATTTTGACTTCTTTGATTCACTTGGAGTTAACTTTTCTGCAAGGTGAGAAGAGAGGTCCCAAATTCAATTTTCTACATGCAGTTTCTCAAACACATTTAAAAATATTTTATTTATTTGAAAGAGTTGCAAGAGAGAAAGAGAAGCAGATAGAAAGAAAGACAGAGAGAGAGAAAAAGAGAGAGAGGGAGAGAGAGAATGGTGAATGGGTATGTCAGGGTCTTCAGCTGCTGCAAAAGAATATCACACATATTTGCCACCTTGTACATCTGGATTACATGGGTTGAAACTGGGTACAAACAAATACCTTAATTGCTAAATCAGCTGTCCAGCCTCCTCTTCACCACTATTTGCTGAAGATGTTGTTTCCACTGAACATTTATTGGCCCCTTTGTCAAAGATAAGTTAGCTGTTATTACTGAAACTCATATCAGGATCTTCAATTCTATTCCATTGATCAATATGCCTGTTTTTATTCCAGTATCATTCTGTTTTTATTACTATAGCCTTACTGTACCACTTGAGATCAGGTATGATGATACAACCAGAGGTTTTCCTTTTGCTCAGTACATTTTTGGCTGAGGCCTTTTGTGCTTCCACATGAATTTTGAGACTATTCTTTTCTAACTCTGCAAAAATGTGGTGGGATTTTCATTGCAATTGCATTGATCTGTGTATTGCTTTTTGTAGGATGGCATTTTTAAGCAATATTATTAATTCTTCCAAACCATGAGTATAAAAGGTTGTTCCATATCTTTATCAGTTCTTCCTTCAATGATTTTATGTTTTCCTTGTACAGGTATTTTTCTTCTGTGGTTAGAGAGATTCCAAAAGTATTTCATTTTTTTTTCATGGCTATTGTAAATGTTGTAGATTCCCTGATTTATCTTTTCCATATTGCTGTTATTGATATGTATGGAAATTTGTGATTTTTGTGTGTTGATTTTATATCTTGCTACTTTGATAGAAATGTTTATCTGTTCTAGGAGATTTTTGGTGGAGGTTTTTAGAACTAGTTATAACTCTTCATTTCCAATTTGAATCTCTTTTAGTTTTTTTCTCTTGTCTTATTGCTTGAGCTAAGACTTTAAGTACTATTTTGAAAATCAGTGCTGAAAGTGGGCATCTCTGCTGAGGCCCAGACCTTAATGGGACTGCTTTGACTTTTCTCTCTTTCAGTCTTTATATTGCCTTTATTATGTTGAGATATGATCACTACTTCCCTATCCTCAGGGTTTTAATCATGAAGGGATGCTGCACTTTGTCAAAGGCCTTTTCTGCATCTTACTGAGATGATCATGTGGTTTCTGACTTTGAGTCTGTATATGTTATATATTATATTTATCAATTTCTGTATGTTGAACCAACATAGGTTAGGAAAATTTTCCCCAATTATTTTGTTGAAGATGTTCCTTATGTCTTTGGTCTGTATTTCTTCCCCTTCTTGTGTTAACAATGATATAAATATTTGGTTTCTAATGTATCCCAGATTTCCCTCTTATTCTGAAATTTATTATTGGTTTTTGACTGCTAGACTATCTCCTCTGTCATTCCTTCAAGTTCTGATAGCCTATCCAACATATGGTCTATTCTGTTGTAAGGCTTTCTTGATAGCCTTTTAAAAGAAGCATTTCATTGTTTTTGTCTATTACATTTTTTCAGCATCTCTATTTCTTTGTGGAATTTCAATCTCATTTCTTGATTTGTTATTTGTTGAAGTTTATGCCTGCGTTTGATTATATATTTATTAAGTTTATTCCACTACCCATTGAGATCACTTGTTTTGGTGGTTCTCCATCTCTTTTATCTTTCTATCAAGTTCTTTTTGATTGTTTTAATTTTTTGAGACATGTATTGAGTACTTTTTCTGATTTGTTTCTTTTTCCTTCATCCATGCTTTGAGTTCACTCTTTAATTCTTTTTGTTGATTTTCCTTGTTCAACCATGCTTTAAGTTCTTTCTGACTTGTTAATTTTGATTATCTATTAATTCTTCCATCCTTTTGTTCAGGGCTTCTTATTTACCTTGGTGTCTTGCATTCTTCTTCTTCTTTTTTGTTTTTGTGAATTGGGATTTGGCCATTTTGAAGTAGTTGTTTTATTTTGCTAGCGCTGTAGTAACTAGTGACTTTTATGGAATATCCTTTGGTTGCCTTGTTCTTGTTTGCTCAAAGTAGTAGTGGGAAGTTGGTATATCCACAGGTATCAAGGCACTATTGAGACTGAGCCAGGTCTTTCCTGTGTATTCCCTTTCCTGGGAATTCTGAATGGAACCCTGGAGTTCCCTGACAACTCAATGACCAGGAAGCATTCTGTTGTTTCTTTGATATTTGTTTCCTAGTCTTTGGTATAGCTATAGCAACTGGTGGTAGGCAGGGTGAAGGACTTGGTGGATCTTGCGTGGGGGTTGGATCTCAGTCACAGTGTTTATGATGCTCACCTGTGTTACATGTTTATGGAAATAGTCTGGGATCAATTATGACAGATGGATCCCTGATTGTGAGTCTGCTCCAGCACAACTTGTATGGGGATTCTGTGTTGGCCTCTCCCTGACACACAAATATTCCCTCAGGAAACCAGTGCCAATTGGCCCCAAATGCAGCAAGAGAACTGAGACTTATTCACCCTACATGCACACACTACCTGGGAACCAGAGCTTACCTACCAAACATGAGCATCCAGTAACTGGAACATTACTGTTTGACTTTTCTGATCATTTAGTCTGAAGCAAGTAGAAGGGACAGTGATTTCAGGTCAATATAGAGAAATATTTTCTTTTCATATACAGGCTGATGCTATTCTAGAGAAATCTTGAAGGAAAGAAAAGTTTGGTAAACTCCTAGGTACCACTGATTTCACAATCTATGTCACTTACCTCAAGATTTTGCTACCATTTTTTGAGAAGGCAATTTTGAGGAATTCTCCTGTAAGAAATAAAAGTAGTAACAATTATTACAAAAGTCATATTGTTCATGTATGTATAGTCTAAAATCTAAAAGCTGATTTAATGTTCCATGTTTGGGTTGTGTGACAGAATAATAACTGAATCATTTATTTAATCCAGAAATAAAACCTGTTTTTTTCCTCCACTTCATGAAGGGGTTACCTAGGTCTCCCATTCCTCTTTCAAAAGAAGATATCTAGTTCACAACCTTCTGAAAGTGTTGATAATTGACAACTTCCAGTGTTTTCTTATTTGGGATTTTCTTAGTGATGAGGAGCCACCTCATCCTTACCTAGTAGTACATTACTATACTTTATAAAGACCAGGAAGCCTTGCCTCAGCTTGAGCCAACTTCAAGCATTCACTCAACCTCTTTGCCTTATATGGAACCAGCTTCAACCTCTTTTTTGACTATGTGGAAGCTTCACTTTTTTCCTTGGCTCCACTCTTCTCCCTCCTTTCTAGCTGTGAACTATTGTAATATACTTCAACAGACTTCTTATGTGCAACTCTATGAGGGACATTTCATATTCAAGTCAAAATAGAGAGGTTTATTTTTTTAAGACAGAGCAGAGATGTGCTTAAGTTTCAACATGGCTCATTCCCAACAAAGAAGAAACTTTCTGGAAACCAGTTTGACCTGGCAGTTTTACTATTAAATTGCATATCCCAATTAACCATTTCATTGACAGCAAAGCTCCATTTGTTCCTTTTGCAGTGACTCTGGGTTTGGGACGGATTTTATATGTTAAGTGTCTAGTGTACATAGAGCTCCTTAGGAAGATATCCATCAGGATGATACACATGATGGCAATGCTGCTACCTTATTACCTGATGTGACTCATTAAGGATCTGACTCTGGAAAACCATTTTGGGAGCGTGATGTCTTGTATGCATTATTATAATTGTGAGAAAAATGTAGCTCCCATGGACCAAATTTATCTTGAGAAATAGCAAGGCCTTGGTAGCTTGCAGTTGTTGGAGGCATTCACCAAGTATACTTTACCTAGCTAAGGGATACACTTCAGTTTTGTCAGCTTGTTGCATTGGTCATGTCAAGACCCAATTGATGAAGATGGCACAGGTTGCAGTTCAGCTTGATTGAGAAATAAAACCCAGAACTGAGATGGAAATCATCCCCCTAGTGGCTAGCTGTAATAGTGCTGAGAAGTGAGAAGCTTCCAGGGAATAAAAGTCATAAGGAGTGTGATCAGGGACTCCTGCAAGCTATACAATCAATCAGTCATACAAGATGTACCCATGAGTGCAATAAGGACACATAAATTATGGGGGTAATCAACTACTCTCTGATTAGATACAAGTCTCTGTTCTGTGGCTCTGTGGGAGATAATTCACAGCTAGTACAGATAAACAAATCAAAAGCCTATAACTTGGAAGGTCATAGACCCCAGAGGGAAGCTTTCACTGTTCTTTTGGCTTAACAGAGCCATTTTGCCCATCAAAAGCCTCCTAATTGTATATTTATGCCCTTTGATGAGTGCTTATTTCTTTTTTTGTCTTTTTGTTAGTGAACTAACTTTTTTGTTTGTTTGTTTGTTTGCTTTTTTCGAGGTAGGGTCTCACTCTAGCCCAGGATGACCTGGAATTCGCTATATGGTCTCAGGGTGGCATTGAACTCACAGCGATCCTCCTACCTCTGCCTCCCAAGTGCTGGTATTAAAGGCGTGCACCACCATGCCCGGTAAGAACTATTTTTTTTTTTTTGACAGATGGAAGTGAATAACAAGGAGACCCAGGACTTACCAAAATGACAAGAGGAAGCACATGTTTTAGCACTGGATAAATCCTCTCTATCACACCCATCAATACTCAGGAAACTTTGCAGAGGAAGTGGCAAAGTGAATATGAGTGCTACACTCACTTCTAGCCAGAGAACCTTCTCTATGGAGATGGCAGAACATAAGAGACTTTCTAGAGTTCAACACCAAAGGAGATTCCTATGTACTTCAAAGCTCAAGTACTACTGAAGTTTAGTTATCTCACTTTTTAGTATGGACCCTTGGGTTGATTTCAATTCTCTGAATCTCATTGTCTTCATCAGAAAAAAAAAAATGGGCACAGTAATATTTATTATGGTGGTAGATAAGATTAAATGAGAAGAAAACAGTGGGAAGAGTGAGCAAGAGAGAAAGAGAGAGAGAGAGAAATTGAGTGAGTATGGGTGTGCCTGGCTCTCTTGAGACTGCAAATGAACTTCAGATGCATGCACTTCTTTGTACATTTGGCTTTCCTTGGTACAGTGGGGTCAAACCCAAGTGGGCTAACTTTGCAAGAAATTGCCTGTAATTGCTGAGTCATCTCCCTTTAATATTTTTATTCTTATATTTTTCTATAAATTTTTACATCTCTTAGATTTTAAAACTTTTCATAAATGCTATTAGTGTTTTCCAGTTCTTTTGACATTTAATAAAATTCTAAGGTTATATGATGAGCTATACCCACTTCCAGTTCTCAAAGAATTACTTCAGAACCATCTCTTCTACCAACTTCAGAAACTTTGAGACATTGTTTTTTGTTTCAAAGGGCAGACACAAGTCATTAATATACAATTTTTTCCAGAGATGAGGGAGGGCTAATCAAAATCTAAGAGGATATAAATATGCCATTTAAAAATCTATTGTTTTGGACAATGGAATACTCAGGAACCATAGAGTTTTACTATAAAATTTTCAGTGCCAGGGACAGGATACCTTCCAGTGAGGTGTTTGGTCAGGGAAATCAGCAGAAGGGATTGTATCCTTGTGATGCAGGTATAGCAAAAATAGACTGTGAAGTGTGAGCTTTGAAGCATATCTCACTTAAATGGAGTGACCCTTATTAGTGACTCTCACTGGCTCTTTAAGTGGCTGATGAGCCTTTTAGTATGGAAACCAATTTGTATGCAAACCATTTTCAGGGAGAAGGGTCTCAGTTTCTTTGACTAAATTTTTATGGATTCACATATATACTAGTTGAGTACCTGCTGTATGACTTATAGTACTTTGTAAAAATTATCTGATTCAAGCCTCCCAATGTCCCTAATAATACTGCCATTTTAGGAATGAGGAACCTGGAACTCAGACACTCACAGTTCAATTAAGATTTTAGTAGCATCTCTGTGTATATTATGCTGATCAAATATTCATGCTTTTCTCTAAAATAAATTCTTTTATTTGTATATTGGACTTAGTTCCTTCAGCTCAATCAGGGATATCATTTTCCCAATTCTCATCACCCTCCTGCTTCTCATCCATCACTGAGGAACTTTATGCAAATTGATCATCAAGGGACAGGAACCATGCTTAAATCACAGCAACTACTGCATCTATTTAGTATTGCTACAAAAGAAATGCTCATAGAAGCTTGGTGGAAAAGTACAAGTGAGACATCCTTTATTACTAATCCTGTAGTATTCCTTTAATAATCTTCCCCCACCTCCAAAATTACAGTTCTTGGTTGGTAATTTTCCTGAAAAGATTGGACCAAAGGAGCATGTTATTTGACTTTTCTTCCTTGTGTTCTAGTACATAGAAGTGCTCAATACCATTTAGGATAATATGAAATTTTATTGGGTATTGTGGCTAAAATATCTTTCCTTTCTCTGACTTCAGCCTACCTGGCTGAAATTTAAACTCTCTTCAAGACTAGTCACTGAAAATAAAGAGCAGCTACTGGATACATCATCTCTAACAATTCTTCTGGGTCCCCTTTGCCCTCTCAACCTCTTGACTTCTCTCTCTGATGAGTCTTGTGTGAGGAGGCACATAGAACATTGATATGATATTGTGAGTACTGACCAGATTTACTCAATGCTCAGGTATAAAGTCCTCATTTCCTGACTTCTTACTTAAGGCTGAATAGGTGTAACAAAAGAATCCTCTCAAATGATTTGATCTGTGTCATTAGGATATTATGCTTTATACTTTATCAACTATCCCAACACTTTTGTGAAGACATTTATTCATTCAGTAAGCACTTAATGTGGTTTTGGGTGGTTGGGGGTGTCAGTATGGAAAAGTTTTCTCTGTCCTTAGATTATTTTTTATAAGTTACGTTCTTCCTCTAGTCCAGGCTGACTTTGTCCTTAGATATTTTGATGTCTAAAGAAAAGGTGTTGGTGACTCAGTGTGGTGGGTGCTGTGTTAGAAGGAAGAACAGAGGGAACCTCCAGGTGGTGTAGTTTCCCTGCATCAGTTATACACCAATATCAGGAGATCTGAGTTGGAATCTGTTTTTGTGCCTTCCTAAAAAAATTACACACACACACACACACACACACACACACACACACTTATTATACAATTATATCCCCTTGCCCCAACTTACCCTTGGGGCTTTCCTCCAAGGGGTTATAGTAATCACTGTGCAGTCATGAAGGCCTCAGTCAGTTCCTATGGGGTAGCGAGGGTATTCCTATGGCTATTATGTTTCTGTTCCCTCTTCTTTAATGTTCCCAGAGCCATGCAATTGTAGATGAATATTAGTTTTCTTGTCCACAGTAACTTAAGATATAATCATTCTACAATTCTAAGGAGAGTCACATTACATTTAATGCACAATACATTTAATATGGCAATAATAGTGTTCAAAACATATTTATTATTTTTATTATTGTTTCATTATACTGGTTGGTCTGATGATGTCTGCATTCTGAGATAATTACCCTCTCTTTAATTTGTAGCATATATATACTTTGGGCCTGATGTTCAAAAAATGTTGCCCAAAGCTCAGAAATACCAGGATGACTGTCCGTTTGGCAGCTGCATTTTATGACTTGATTTTCTCCACATGCTAACTTTAGTTAGGCCAACTCTCATTGCTCGCACTTGCTTGGAATTCCTTTCCAATCTTCTCCATCTATTTAAGTCCCATGTGATCATAGGCTATTTCAGGAAACTCACACACCCTTCCAGTTTCTAGCAGCTTCTCTCTCCTGGGAGCTTCTACAGCGACTTTTTCAGCACATTTTTTAGTTCACCTAATTTGCAGCCTCCCTATAACACTTTTCCACTTTCTTCCAATCCTGTGGAAGGATGTTGCTTTAAAACTTGCTCTGTATTTCTACTATGCTTTGCAAAGAGCAGGTAATTAGTGCTGCTGCTTAAGGGAGACTCTTAACACATTCTGACATGTTCTGTCCTAAGAAAATTAGGAATTATTTTAGCTGAAAGTAAAAGGAAACAACCAATAGTGACTAAACACAAAGGACATTTGTTTATGAAGCCAGGCATCAAGGAAGCAGGGCTGTGTTTATTCTTTAGCTTTGTGTTACCAATGTGGGGGTTGACATTTCTGAAAATCTTTTGGCTTGCCATAATGCTGGTTATTATTACATTGCTGAAATCCAGTACCCAATGGAGACAACTTAAGGGAGAAATGAGTTGTTTTGGCTCATGGTTTGAGAAAGTATAGTCAGTAATGGTAACTGGAGTATCCTGGTCTCTAATAGTAGCAGATGGGGCAACTACTGATTTGTTAGATGTTACTGATTAATTAAGAAGCAAAGAGAGTATGGAGGACCTATAGGGCCAGGCTATAGCACTTAAGGCCCATGTCCCAGTTACTGGGTACAGGAGGGTCCCATAAAGTTTCCACTACCTACCAAAACTACAATTGATGGAAGAACAAGTATTCTCTGCCTCTGTCTCTCATAGGTTCATACCTTTCTCAAAGACCACAGTAAGATCAATAACCAGCAAACCAAAAATAAAACTCTTTCACCTCATATCTGAGATCTGAAACGTAGTGGCATCACCTACGATAATGGTAGTTTAACTTGGGTAGCTCTGCTCCTACAGCACTTCTGCTTGCAGCATATGTGGTATCTTTATGATTGGCTTCACCTGGTACCTGAAGTTTTCTTTGCAGACATTCCAATTCCCTGGCATCGTGGGGTCTCCACTGTCACTTAGGCTTTACCTACAATGCTTCATATATCAACCTCTTGAAGATCCTCTTGAGGAAATGCAACCCTGGTCTTGGCTTCTTTTTGTATAAACTTTATCCAAATCTCTACAAACTCATTTTATATTCCTATTAAAGCAAAACTACATACATGATGCCAGATTCTGCTGCCAGCTTAGATAGCCTGATCCACTTTAAATATGGCTTCCACAGCACATGCATACACATGCAAGTGCATGTGCACACACACACACACACACACACACACACACACACCAGAGGGATTAATGGAACAAATTTCATAGGGTTCATCATATTAAAAAATAAGAAGAGGTGCTGGGCGTGGTGGGGCACACCTTTAACCCCAACACTCGGGAGCAGAGGTAGGAGGATCACTGTGAGTTCAAGGCCACCCTGAAACTACATACTGAATTCCAGGTCAGGCTGGGCTAGAGTGAGACCCTGTCTCAGAAAAAACAAACAAACATTTTTTTGTCTTTTATTCTGTTTCTAAGGACATTCAACTTTTTTCTGGCTACCCTTGACATTAGAATTTGTTATATCTACCTAACCTCTGTTTTTAGCTTCCACAGATCTTAAGGCTCTATCTTTTATGCACATTCTTTTCAGTAGATATATCTTGAGTTTTCCAGGGCAGTCTTTATTTCTACTACTCTTTCTTACTGTTTCCAAATTCTATCAATGCCCTCCAAATGTCAATATTTTGGCATGTAAAGTATATATTCAAGAAAGCTTGTATCTCAGAAGTAGAAATAAATCCTTTGTCAGATTCTGTGTCCTGAGTTTTGCTTAGGAAAATAAGGTTACCATAGCCTCATTCCACTGTTCTTTCAGGTCTGGAAATTTGTAAGTTATCAAAACTTTTCCTTAAGTAAGAACATCCTTCATCACTATAGCACTATATTGTGTGGAACAAGATATACATCAAGATTTATTCTTTGCATGTGATCTTGAAAGACTTATGTCTGAAGGTTAGCATTCCATATGGGGGTCTTCATTAAAGGAGAATATAGAACATGGACACAAGTCCTATAGAATCATGTGGTCTACTAAGTATCACAAGGAGTGGATTGCTTGGAGGAAGCCAACTTAAGGGTGCTATGCCATTCTAAGGATATGTCAACATAATTCTACCACGGAAAACAGTTTGTATTTACTTTCTATAATTCTGAGAGGCAAGATAATTATTCTTTTTAATTAAATGGGCAGAAACAGATGCATTTCAAAATGATGGCTATAATATACTTATGGCACTTACCCTGACACCTGTTAAAAAATCTTCTTCTAGGGTTGGAGAGATGACTTAGCTGTTAAGGCATTTGCCTGTAAAGCCAAAGGATCCCAGTTCAATTTTCCAGGACCCACACAAGCCAGATGCACAAAGGGGAGCATGCGTCTAGAGTTAGTTTGCAGTGGCTGGAGGCCCCAGCCTGCCCATTCTCTCCCTCTCTCTTTCTCTCCCTCTGCCTCTTTCTCTCTCTCTCAAATAAATAAGCAAATAAATAAAATACATTTTTAAAAAATCTTGTTATAAGACAGATATGATGCCACACACCTTTAATCCCAGCCCTTGGGAAGCAGAGGTTGGAGGACTGCCATGAGTTTAAAGCCAATCTGAGACTAATTCTAGGTCAGCCAGGGATAGAGCAAAATCCTGCCTCAAAAAATGTTGGGAGCCATAGAGCAAAAGCCTCTCCATTTTGCCTGGGCCTGCTCATAAACTGACTCATTACTCAGAAAGCTGGCCCATCCAGCTTTCTGTAAGGTACTTCTGGAACTGGGCAGCAGACTGCTTACAGAATCTTATCTTTTGCAAAAGGCCAGTTTATGGTCAGGATGTGAAGCCAGTTAGGCAAGATTAGATGAACACCTAATTACATCCCCTCTAGGTTTCCTTGCCTTGGCCACGTCCCCTTCCCCCTACAACTCCTTGCCCTGACCGTGTCCCCTTCCCCCTACAACCCTATATAAACCTACATGTAAGAATAAACTCTTGAAGCTTTGACAAACATCTAGCATGGTCTCCTTCTTGTGTTTGTTTGCCTTCTTTCATTCAGGTTGATTTTCACCTCACTTCTTTGTTCGACTCCCCACTGGCCGGGGCAAATGGTGCCCAACATGGGGCCCGAGGTATGAAGAAAGACCTGAACATCGCTCAAAGTGGACAACCATCCCAGTCATTAGACGGCCACCCCACCGGAGGGGTGAATGAAGGTCTGCATAGAGGTCACTACAGGCAATACACCTGTAAAACAGACCTGCACCGCAATTGACACAGAAAAGCCCACCTGCAAAATTGATCCATCTGAGGTAAGCGATGAATTTTAGGCAATTAAAGTAAAGACTATTGAGTCATTTTTTTCAAGGCACAAGAACTATGGGACTTCCTTTTTGCACTTCTCTTCCTCCTTTTACTTTTGGTTGGCACCATTGCGAGGAATTGCAACATAGTGACAGGGCAACTGAAGCCTCTTGGCCAGGGCTACTCTCTGGCATTGGCTGAAGGCCCCTAGCTCCCTGTGCGAATCCCGACAGCCTGTTTGGGTGTTGGCAAAGACCTCCTATCTATCCTCTCTTCCTATCAACAAAACTGGGTATGCAACAGCCAGTAAATGCTCTTAGAGCGGCTGCCAGCTCTTAACATTGTGGTCAGGCTCACGGTAGGCCCACCGGGAAACCCCCCATGCCTGTTTTCTGACCGGGAATGTTGCCCTGTGGTCTTGCCATTTCTCCTCTTTCCTTTTCTATCATGGGACAGACCCTAAGTAAGCATAAATTGTTGAAAGGCTTAAAACTTCTCTCAAGGCATAAGGAACATGAGTTAAAGGAAAAAAAAGAGAGAGAGAGAGATTTAACAAAGAGTAAAAAGGAGCTAATTGCCGTAGTAAAAAATATTTTAAAAATACAAGGAATTGAGATTGCTTCAAGTTCTTTTTGATTTTATCAGGAGGATATGTTCTTTTTATATGTGTGTATATGTGTTTATGTGTGCTCATTGTGCTTGCTAGTCGTGTCATGTTTGTGACTGTTTGTAACTAAAGAGATGAGATGGACGCAGGTGATATGCCTTTCTCTTCTAGAGAACCATTTCAAGGAAATCAAAGACCTAAGCATAGAAATTAAAAAGGAAAAGTTAAATGTCTTTTACAGGAGTGAATTTGCCAGATATTTGTTCTAGGTCAACAACAAAACTTCCTCTAAAGAGGTAACTTATAATTTGTCAGATATTTTAAAAAAGATTGTAATATCCTGTTACTTAAAAGGAGGAGGCAACTGATCTGACTTCTGAGCCAGCCTGCCTCAAGATAACAACACAATTTGCCTTAGCTACTCCTAATAAAATCATTCCCAAGTATAATGACATAAAATTGTATTAAGACTGCTTTCTTTTTTAGTAATAGGATTAATCAATTTGGTGTAATGATTTTTGGAGCTTGGAGTTGGAATAGGAGCTTACTCCGTCCACTCCACGCATCGACCTGGTATTGCAGTACTTCCAGGAATGGTGCACCCCCTCGGGAGAATTAAAAAAAAAAAAAATAAAAGAGAGAAAAGATAATTAATGATGGGGTGAGATGAATTGATTGAACTGGAAAAGATTTTTTCAATGTTGGAGCATAGAATGCTTGTTAAAAATGCTTTTTGAGTGGTACTGAGAATGTTAAAGTATGTGGATAAAGATGTTTATATGTAGGAAAGAATTTTCAGGCTAAACCTAAATGCCATGCCTAAAGTTAGAGATACTGTTTACAGACTCTTAAGGATACTCTAAAAGTTTTATATAGGGACATAGTCTTAATCTAAATTCATCTCACATTAGACACAGATGGTGCCTATGTTAGGTGGGTCACAAAGTCATAAGTGCAGATGTAATTGGAGGTTTAACCAGGTTAAAGATACACAACAGTCTATCACCTTGTGTTTTACAAATGGGTTATTTTGCTATGTAAAAACAAACAACTTTGAAATAGGAAAAAAAATGTCAAGATGCTTATCTCTCTGCTGTTCATTTTGCTCTTGCTTTCCAACATATGCTCCTTAAATTCATGGAAAGCTGGACTCTTAAAAAAAAAAACGGGTGGAACCCCCCTTTATCTCAAATCCCATGCAAGTTTAAGCCATGTGTCCCCCAGACTCTGACTAGAGACAAAAATGGCCAATTGTCTCTGACAAGGAAAAAGGAATACAGCATATAACTGTGGTTCTCTTTAGTTCATCTCTTATGAACACCTGAAGTCACATCTGTTAGATAAAGTCTCTCACTAGACAAAATGTTAAATAGAGAAACTGAGTCTTATGATAAGGCCTCACTCATTAACAGGTCACTGATGCTAATTTGTTATGATTTGAGGGTTATAAGGCTTTAAGACTCAGTAAAGTAAATTAGGTTCCTCTTTTCATCAAGGTTTTAACTATTCTAAAGATAAAGGCTCACATAGAAATGGTTAATTTCCAAAGGTGAAGTACTCATACCTAATGACATTGTGACTTCTGTCTTATTTGTGCTAATTTATTAATTTATGCTAATTTTATTGAATGGTCATAACTAGGTTTAATCACTTAGGTTTAAGTGATGTAATTTCAGTAATAATAACTTTCATCTTCCTGGGACTTGTTGGGATAGCTTACTTAAACTTTATCAAATTTAAGTCATGGGTAAAACATAAAATTGTTTTATGTTAATAAAAATTTCTGTGGTACATAAAATCAATAGCTATCAAGTTTAAGCCAAAATAATTGGTTGTCAAATAATGTCTTTTCTTTCAAAAAAATTTATCAAGGGTTATATTAATAGTTAGCTAGCTATTTTAGCTCAGGAAAAACCAAATTCTACTCTATTGTATGTAAAGTCTCAATTTTTACATCTTAAGTTCAGTGCTTATAAAAAAATTAACTCTTAAGACTCATGCTCAAACAATGGTTCTCATCCAAAAAATATATATATATATAATTCAAAGTCCATGGTTCTGTTTCCAATGTTTTCTGGGTAATTTGTACCCACACAGGTATATGAACTAATCAAAGATGTTTTCACACAGGTGCTAAGACCTTATACTGTCTCACTTGTTCTTTTCTGATAATTTCTAGGTTAAATTAGTTAAGTTTATAAATCAATTGGTACTGTTTTCAAGACTGGTAGCAGGTTCTGCCTATACTTATAAATGTTAGATATTAAAAATGTGAGATGTGCCTACTTCCTATGCCTTAGATATATGGCTTCTGCTGCCACAGTACAACAAAAATTTTAAAGATAGGACAAAATGATTTTAGACGCCCTTGTGCCATTCTTTAACTAAGTCTATTTCAGTTATCAAATGTACTCTATATGTACATACATCCAAGCTGATGTAACTTCCTTTATTATTGTGTTAATCACCTATGTATAAGCCAAAGCCAACTGGAATCATTAGAGTAAAAAGTGTCAATATTTTGTCCTGTACTCCCATGTCATGAGGCCACTGGAGATGATGGGATACTTCTACACTGGCCCCCTGGTAAGTCACCTGTCTTCCTGAGCAGGGAGGATATGGAGACCCAAACAAAATTGGTGTACAGTCTAAAACAGGAGAGTCACAATTGAAGAACAATCAGCCCTCCTGACTTCCCAAAGAAGGGAAAATTACTTGGCCATTACGGCCCTGACTCATCCTAACAGGCAAGACACCAGTTAACTATGGGGCTACTCCTGCGTCCCTTTGGAGAGCCATTAATGACCTCTAAAATTAATCCCTAATTAACTTTTGGCTATCTGCATGGTCTTAAACACTCAGAGAGAAATCTGTAACCAAAGGGGGAAAAAAATACCTTAAATGTATAAATGGCCCTTAACTTCTGAAATTAGCTACAGCCATGATGTTAGTACAGGAACAACTTGCTGCAGGCCATATTGGACCTACCACCTCTCCTTGGAATACTCCTATCTTTGTATTGCTCCAGGACCTTAGAGAAATTAATGAGGCCATGGTACCTATGGGGGCCCTACAACAAGGCCTCCCCACTCCAGTAGCAATTCCTGCAGGACATTGTAAAATCATTATTGACCTAAAGGATTGCTTTTTTTTTTTTTTTTTTTTTTTTTTTTTTTTTTACAATTCCCTAACACTCCCCATCAGCATTTTATATTTAGTTTACCTGTGGTAAATTTTAGAGGCCCTGAAGATAGTGGAGGCTACAGTTCTGAGCCAAAGGGTCACTTTTATCTCTTATGAAAAGCCTCTTCTCCTGATCATTTGTGCCACTGACTTTACACCCACTGGGGTGTTCTGGCAGGAGAGGCCCCTCTTCTGGGTCCATTTACCCTCCAAAAGTTAAAAACGGGGGATTTATATCCCATAAAAGGCTCTCCAAGAAATATCCTTCATCATGCACTGTTTGTCCTAAACTTTTTAACCCTTGACTCTCAAGGAAAGTCAGCAGCTGATCACTTTTGGCACACAAATACAAAAAATACCTTTGTCAAAGCCATGTGGAAAGATCCATTAACCTTAAAATGGAATGGCCCAGACCCAGTACTCATTTGGGACCGAGGATCAGTATGCTTGTCTGACCAGAGAGACTTGTTAAACAAGCTGATGATCCTCCAGTGGCATCTCACATATCCAGGGAAGAAACACTTCCTTGAGAGAATCTCCCTTTTTTTCCCTAACAGGACAAAGCTGGAAGGACCTCTACTTATCTTAATCCTCCCACTCACAATTGGACCCGCTATTATAGTTAAAATCATGTCTTTTATATGTCAACAGATTAAAACCATTAAGGTGCAGCCTTTACAGGTCCATTATCACAGACTGGAGCTGGCGGATCGAGGCGTTGCCACTGAAGACCTGCCACCTGCAGCTGTCACTCTCCCTTGATCTTACATTCTGTACTTATTTACTATACTGCTGTCCTCTACACCTCTGCTATTGCTGTGGTCTACCTGCCTTGGCAAATAGCTACCCCTCCTATGGGAGCTGCATGAGGATCCAGACCTATACATGTCAGCTCACAATGAAGTGAGTATGATATGGGCACCAATATGGGTGCAAGGCAAAGCACTGCAGGGGAAGGTCCTTATCTGACCACTTCTGGATTCCCTGAGAAGTATACCTGGCTTGCATGGAGGTTGGTACCATAACTGTTATCACTAAGGCCATGCCTCAATCTCTGGCCACATAGGCCCTGCCTTCCCTCCCCAAAAGGTACTAAGGGCCAAAGATTGTGGGAAAGAACTGTCCCACAGGAGGAGTTGGGTCCCTACTCCCCCAGTTGGTAAATGCCCACCGCTGCAAAGTGGGCTTCCCCCGAGGAGGGAGCTATGAATCAAACCTCGGCCATGTTAACAGAAACCGCCATATAGCAAGTTAAGTTTCTACTTCCTCACCTAATACTCAACTATCAGAAACCAAGACTTCCATATAGCAAGTTTCTACTTCCTCACCTAATATTCAACTACTAGGGGATCATATGCTTGGCTGAATACTCCCCCGTCCTGCCGGTAGCTGAGAAGAAACAAAGGCATTGCAGCCCACCGCTGAATAGTGGGCCTCCCCTCTTTTGTATAAAAGAAGGGAGGAGATGTCGGGAACCATAGAGCAAAAGCCTCTCCATTTTGCCTGGGCCTGCTCATAAACTGACTCATTACTCAGAAAGCTGATCCATCCAGCTTTCTGTAAGGTACTTCTAGAACCAGTCAGCAGACTGCTTACAGTATATTATCTTTTGCAAAAGGCCAGTTTATAGTCAGGATGTGAAGCCTGTTGCAGTCAGGATGTTAAGCCAGTTAGGCAAGATTAGATGAACACCTAATTACATCCCATCTAGGTTTCCTGACAACTCCTTGCTTTCAGTCATAAGTAGAAGCTTCATGATGAAAGGGGAAAGCATGGTATGAATAGAAACTGAATATCACTTTTGCCAAAGCAAGTGGAGAATAGCGGCAGGAGAGTGAGTTGAAATCTAGCAAAAGGATCTGGTTACAACATTTCTAAGCCCCCCCTCCAGCAAGGGTCCACCTTCCAAATTGCCATCAGCTGGGGAATAAGCATTAAGAACACATAAGTTCATAGGGAAATATCTGATTCAAACTACCAAATGAGGACAGTATTTTATTGGTAAGTCATAAAGTTAAAGTGTCTATAATTCACTTCTCATAGCTTCCTGCGAGATGTGCCTTGAAATATTTCCAATTGTAGATGTTCTGATACTCCATTAGTATTTTCCTTATGTCAACATTTTGGGTGGCAACATATTTGTGTCTCAGCATTGCCAGTAAAAGGCTGAGACAATAAGCCATTTCCTCAAACTTTCTCATCTTTATTTTTCCACATTTTAAAAAGCAAAGGAGCAGGACATCTTTTCCCAAATGGATGCATCTCTTAAATGTTCGCTCCAGAGGCCCTCGGCTTTTAGGTGGATGGTTAGGATATTGATTTGGGATCTTTTTGTCTTTTTTATGAAGGCATTGAGTGCTATGACTTTTCCCCTGAAGACCGCCTTCATTGTGTCCCATAAGTTTGGTATGATGTGTACTCATTGTCATTCAATTCCAGAAATTTTGCAATTTCATTTTTTATATTATCCACTATTTGTTGTTTACCAGTGTGCTGTTCAGTTTCCAGGTGCCATTGGGATTCTTGGTGGGTCTTTTGTTGTTGATTTCTAGCAATATAGTATTGTGATCTGATATCATGCAGAGAATTATGTCAATTTTCCTAAAGATGTGGAGGCAGTCTTTGTGACCCAGTATATGGTCTATTTTAGAGAATGTTTCATGGGCTGCTGGGAAGAATGTGTAATCTGTGGATTTGGGATGGAAACTTCTGTAGATGTCCATTAGGTCTAAGTGATCTATGGTTTTGTTGAGCTCTCTTACTTCCCTGTTGAATTTCTGTTTGGATGATCTGTCTATTACTGATAATGGTGTGTTGAAGGCCCCACCTATGATGGTGTTGGTGGTTATTTCTGTTTTATTGTCAAGTAGGTTTTGTTTTATGAACTGTGGTGCCCCTGTCTTTGGTGCATACAGATTTATGATTGTAATATCCACTTGATGGATTGTTCCCTTGCTAAGTAGGAAGTAGCCTTCTTTGTCTTTTTTGATTATTTTTGGTTTGAAGTCAATTTTATCCAATATTAATGTAGCTACACCTGTTTGTTTCTTATTCCCATTTGCTTGGAATATTGTCTTCCACCCCTTTACCCTGAGGAGGTGTCTGTCTTTTGTGGTGAGGTGGCTTTCTTAAAGGCAACAGATTGAGGGGTCTAATTTTTTTATCCATCCTGTTAGCTTGTGTCTCTTGATGGGTGAATTAAGGCCATTAATATTTAGGATAATGACTGTGAGATTTGATTTGATCCTGCCATATTGTGGTGGTAGATCTGTGTTGGTGTTTTCATGGGCTTTGAAGTTTTTTGTGCCTACTCTGGGTTTGGTTGTTGTGATCTGCTTCTTGTAGGCAGTCAAATTAGTTTATTTGTTTCTTCTTTGTGGAGAATTTCCTGAAGTGCTCTTTGTAGGTTTGGTTTTGTGTTCATTTAGTTGTAAAGCTGAGTTTTGTCATGGAAAGTTTTTCTTTCACCATCTATTTTGAGGGATACTTTGGCCACATAAGGTGGTTTAGGTTGGAACCCATAGGTTCTTAGACTTTGGAGAGTTTCACTCCAGGCCCTCCTAGCTTTCAGGGTTTCCATTGAGAAGTCTGAAGTAGTTCTGATGGGGTTACCTTTGAAAGTGGTGCGCTGTTTTTCCCTAGGTGCTTTTAGGAATTTCTCTTTGGTGTCAATGTTTAGAGTCTTAATGATAATATGTCTTGGAGAGTTTCTCCTTTGGTCCAGTCTGTCTGTTGACTTCTGTTGTTCTGTTGGCTTCTTGTATCTTGATGGGCCTTTCTTTTAAGAGACTGGGGAAGTTTTCTTCAATTATTTTGTTAAATAAATTCTCCATGCCTTTGTTCTGAACTTCTTCTCCTTCTAGTATTCCAATGATTCTGATATTAGGATGTTTATGTGTATCCCACAATTCCCTCATGTTCTGTTCACAGGAACTTTTGAACTTACTGAAGTTTTTGAACTCTTGAACTATTTCTTAAATTTTGTCTTCCAGATCGGAGTTTCTATCCTCCACTTCACTGACTCTATTCTTGAGAGCCTCTAGAGAATTTTGGACTTGTTAAATTAAGGTTGCATTTTCAACTACTTTTCTATGTATCATTTCCATCGCTCTGTCAAGCTCTGTTTTCACATCATTTTCTAATTTTCTTGATGATTCTTGGAATTTATCCTTGCATTTTTGTATGTCTTCATTTAGTATGGCCAGCTGATTTTTAAGGTTCTCTTTTTCTTCATTGTCCCTCAAATTTCTTGACTCTCTTTGAACTCCTTCCAATCTCTTATCAAATTATTCTAGTTTAGTGATGATAGCATCCACATGATTATCGGTCCTTTTTTTGCTTTCCTGCTAGTTCTACCAGTAGGTTGGTCAGGGTTGCATTGCTCATAGCTGCAATTTGATGTTATGATCCTAATAACTCTTCTATGTTTTGGTTCAATGCATTCATTGTAGGACTGGGTGGTCTAACAATGTTTTCTTGCATTTAATTTTTTATGTTATATCTTTTGTGCTGTGGTCTGCCCATGACAGTGTATGGGCAGGTAGGTGGATGGATAAGCCTGGGCTCTAGTGCTCTGAGGCCGCCTGGGGCAGTTGCCAATCAGCCTGTGCTATGGCTTCCACTTGCAAAAGCCACCTATCTACTGCTGACAGGGGCGCCAAAGTTTCCTGAATTCTCAAGTGGTAATGCACCAAAGCTGCTTGCATTTGAGCTTGGAGGGGGACTGAGGTACCAAGCCCTGAAGCAGCCCACACTATGGCTGGGAACATTGGGACCCAGAAACAGTCTGTGCTCCCCTGCAACAGGAGAATGTGGGATGGCAGGTGTGGCAGACAGGTAGGGGAGGGCACCTGAGCTCACGCAAGTGAGAGTCACAGTCTGGGCTTGTGTGATAGTTGCTGTGGGACTGGGCTTGCTGAACAGTAATGTGGGCAAGTGTGAAGAGCAGTTTAAGCTTCCACATGCGGGAATCAGCGAGAGATTAGAGTGTGGAGGTGGGCACGGCAGTGGTGGGGCGTGCGGCCATGGCGGCGGGCCGCGATGGCTCTTTTGTGTTGGGGTGGTGTACCTGCCCAAGAGGGGATCCACACTTCCCTGTCCCCCCCCCCCCAGTGCCCTCCCACCGATAAGATGCAGAAAACCCTTAATATCTTGCCTTTCTTTTCCTGGCAGTCGCCATCTTGGCCAGAAGTCCAGCACCACTTGATTTTTTGAGCTTAGCACAGTTTTTGGCCTCCCAATCAATTTCTTGTGTCTTTTTTTCCAGGTCAGAGGTTCTGGTTTCCAGATGAGTAACTCTGTTAATGAGAGGTTCTAATGAGGTTTTTGTAAACTCTATATGATTCCTTTTTCTATTGTTTTATTTTCATCATGTCTATCTCATTTTTTAGGTACTATTTTAGTTTGAGTTCTGATTTTTTTGATGCTTTCTGGAATTCATTCTTACTTTTTATCAAGTATTCATTAAGCTTACTCAACCAGCTATTGAGATCTTCCATTTGTTGACTCACCTTCAATGCATTCATATCTCTTTTTAGGGTTCTGATATATTATATGATCAATTTCATCCTACTGTCAAAATATGAATGCTCAAAGTAATGGTTCTGTTCAATTTCATTGATATACCTGTTGGTTTCTTGATCGTTTGTATCCAGTTCAGCAATTTTTATGATCAGGGTCTCATTGTTGCGTTTTCATTTTGGAATTAAATTTATGTTGATTTCTCTATGATTTCATTGAAGGCTTCCATTATGAGACCATGCATCCTTGGCAGAGAACTCTGTTTTCTGACTTTTGTTGGCTGTGCGTGTGCATGTGTGTGTGTGTGTGTGCACTATGGTCTACTCATCTTGGGGAGATGCTTTATTCTATTGAGAAGGAAGCAAGTTTTTTTCCTTGTAGGACCTTCAGAGCGTGTTCTGTTTTAAATGTGAACTGAATTGGTGTTCTAGTGTATGATGGGGTTGTAACCACAAATGTGCAGATTGTTAAGATTGCATGTATATCAAAGGTACCTAGGGAACTAGGAGCTCTAGCTTACGGACTCCACTTGCATATATTCTTCAGCATACAGGGATCATAGATTACAAACCAGGAGGTAGGAACCTGGAGAGCCAGAAGCAAGAGACCAACTCCTACAATGTCCCATACACTCTCTGACTCAGGGGATTAGAAATGTTGGTACCCAAGGGCCAATCAGAATACAAGCAAAAGGGCTGCCTCCAAAGCCCTCACACATGGACCAGGCCTCCCCAAGCCAAGCACAGGGGAACCTACCAGGACCAAGGAGTTGGGAGGAGACAGGGAAGAGTGATCTGGCCTACTCACTCTGTGCCACACACACACTCCAATGCAGGGTATCTGGGAATTGGGGACCTAGGGACATTTTAATCAGGAAAGTGAAGCAAGGGGCATGTTCTGTCAGCATGCTCACAGATTGGTTTTTGACTGTCCTCTGTGGAGTATCCCATCAAGTATTCTCTGTAGGTTTGGCTTTGTGTTCATATAATTTATACAGTTGGTTTTTTGTTTTTTTTTTTTCATGGAAAGGTTTTCTTTCACCATCCATTATGAGGATGCTTTTGCTGGGTAGAGTAGCTTGGGTTGGAAGCCATAGTTTTTCAGACTTTGAAGTGTTCCATTCAAGGCCCTACAGTGTTTCCATTAAGAAATCTGATGTAATTCTTATGGCAATACCTTTGTATCTTGTGACTTTTTTCTCTCTTTTTTTTTCTCTTTTTTTTTTTTAATTTAATTTATTAGTTTTCTTTTCAGTAAATACAGGCAGTTTGGTACCATTATTTAGGCTCATCTGTGATCTGCCCCCTCCCATTAGACCCTCCTTGTTATTGAAAATGGGTCGTGCATTGTGGAGTTAGCCCCCAGTTATTAGTATGATAAATGTCTCTGAAAATCATGACCCAACATGTAACTCTGACATTCTTTCCGCCCCCTCTTCCGCAAGATTTCCCTGAGCCATGTTGGGTTCATTTTTGGTCTGCTTCAGTGCTGAGGTGTTGGGGGCCTCTGAGGCTCTGGCTCTCTGATTTCGTAGGAGTTGATTTTTCTCTGCATTGATCTCCTTCCCCTTTGTACTGGTATCCAGTTCACAGGAAAACATCACCCTTGCTTATTTCGCCAGTTGTCCTTAGTTTCAGTTGGGCCCCTTCTGAGGTATGTTGGGGCAGCTCTCTTCTTAGGATCTGCATCTATCTGGAAAAGAGAAGCAGATTCTCCAACGGAGAGTAAGTTAGCACCCAGAAAATTGAGATAACACTTACTTTTTTGATAGACAGTTTGATAGGTGTAGGCCCTCTTATACCCTGTGATTGATGGTAGCTTGTAGAGTATGTATTGTAGAGTGGGCTTGTGTTTGGGTATGGTTCTGACTTGTTTCCCAGCTCCAGCTAAGGGTCTAGTACCACTGAGTGGATCAGTTAGCCAAATCAAGAGCAATTGATTCCTCACCATGGCTGTGTACCACTATTGCACTTGTGTGGGTATCACATCCGGTTAATTGTTGCTACTTAGGTTAAACAATGTGTTGCTTGGACAGATCTTGGTCACTTCCCCCAGTCGCCTATGTAGCGCCTTCTGGCACTAGACACGCTGACTGTCTGGGGACTGACTCTCTCCTGGCTTCCAGCCATGTCATTCCATTTTACGTGTAGCTGCGTATGGAGTCTTCAGCAATAGGGTCTTACCACTGGCCTTTGGTGGGTCATCAATTACTCTGACAGAAGTCTGTCATTGTTTTGGGAAACCTTGTAGGTTTCTCTGATCAAAAGCTCATGGTGGATTGTAGGCCCAAGCTGGAAGTGGGGGTTACAGGTCAGTGTCCACTAAGAAATTGAGGAAAAAGATAACTAATATACAAGAGTTTGAGAGGAGAGAGAAAGATGGGAGAGGGGGAGAGGGAGGGAAGGAAGATGTAGGAGATTTAGGTCAGTCTTGATCCTACCCTCTCCATCTCTCTTGCTGCTTTTAACACTCTCTCTTTATTTATTTTTTTTCTTAAGAGTTTTAATTATGATATGTTTTGGAGAGTTTCTTCTATGGTCCTGTTTGTTTGGTGTTCTGTGGGCTTCTTGTATCTGGATGGGCCTCTCTTTAGAGAGATTTGGAAATTTTTCACCAAAAATTTTGTTAAATACAATGTTTATGGCTCTCACCTGGATTTCCTCTCCTTCTGGCATACATATGATCTGGATGTTTGGACATTTTAGGGTATCCCACAGTTCCCTCATATCCTATTCACTTGATCTTTTGTACTTAGCAAAGTTTTTGGCTTCTCAATCAATTTCTTCTGTGTTGTCTTCCAGGTCAGACGTTCTGTCTTCCACATGAGTAACGCTGTTGGTGAGGAGTTCTAGAGAGTTTTTTTTAAATAAGTTCTATTTGAGTTTTGTTTTCTGTTGTGTTATTTTACATTGTGTCCATCTATTTTTTTTTTAATTTTTATTAACATTTTCCATGATTATAAAATATATCCCATGGTAATTCCCTCCCTCCCCACCCCCACATTTCCCGTTTGAAATTCCATTCTCCATCATATTACCTCCCCATTACAATCATTGTAATTACATATATACAATATCAACCTATTAAGTATCCTCCTCCCTTCCTTTCTCCACCCTTTATGTCTCCTTTTCAACTTACTGGCCTCTGCTACTAAGTATTTTCATTCTCACACAGAAGCCCAGTCATCTGTAGCTAGGATCCCCATATGAGAGAGAACATGTGGTGCTTGGCTTTCTGGGCCTGGGTTACCTGACTTAGTATAATACTTTCCAGGTCCATCCATTTTTCTGCAAATTTCATTAACTTCATTTTTCTTTACCGCTGAGTAGAACTCCATTGTATAAATGTACCACATCTTCATTATCCACTCATCTGTTGAGGGACATCTAGGCTGGTTCCATTCCCCAGCTATTATAAATTGAGCAGCAATAAACATGGTTGAGCATTTACTTCTAAGGAAATGAGATGAGTCCTTTGGATATATGCCTAGGAGTGCTATAGCTGGGTCATATGGTAGATCAATCTCTAGCTGCTTTAGGAACCTCCACACTGTTTTCCACAATGGCTGGACCAGATTGCATTCCCACCAGCAGTGCAGAAGGGTTCCTTTTTTTCCACATCCCCGCCAACATTTATGATCATTTGTTTCATGATGGTGGCCAATCTGACAGGAGTGAGATGGAATCTCAATGTAGTTTTAATCTGCATTTCCCTGATGACTAGTGATGTAGAACATTTTTTTAGGTGCTTATATGCCATTCGTATTTCTTCCTTTGAGAACTCTCTATTTAGCTCCTTAGCCCATTTTTTGATTGGCTTGTTTGATTCCTTATTGGTTAACTTTTTGAGTTCTTTGTATATCCTAGATATTAATCCTCTATCAGATATATAGCTGGCGAAGATTTTTTCCCATTCTGTAGGTTGCCTCTTTGCTTTTTTCACTGTGTCCTTTGCGGTGCAAAATCTTTGTAATTTCATTAGGTCCCAGAGGTTAATCTGTGGTTTTATTGCCTGAGCAATTGGGGTTGTATTCAGAAAGTCTTTGCCAAGACCAATATGTTGAAGGGTTTCCCCTACTTTTTCCTCTAGCAGTTTCAAAGTTTCCGGTCTGATGTTAAGGTCTTTAATCCATTTGGACTTAATTCTTGTGCATGGCGAGAGAGAAGAATCTATTTTCATCCTTCTGCAGATATTTATCCAGTTTTCAAAACACCATTTGCTGAAAAGGCTGTCTCTTCTCCAATGAGTATTTTTGGCATTTTTATCGAATATCAGGTGGCTATAGCTACTTGGGCTTACATCTGGGTCCTCTATTCTGTTCCACTGATCTACATGTCTGTTTTTGTGCCAGTACCATGCTGTTTTTGTTACTATGGCTCTGTAGTATAGGTTAAAATCAGGTATGGTGATACCACCAGCCTCTTTTTTGTTGCTCAGTATTATTTTAGATATTTGAGGTTTTTTGTGATTCCAAATGAATTTTTGTATTGTTTTTTCTATTTCCATGAAGAAAGCCTTTGGAATTTTGATAGGGATTGCATTAAATGTGTAGATTGCTTTAGGTAAGATTGCCATTTTCACGATATTAATTCTTCCAAGCCAGGAACAAGGGATGTTTCTCCACTTTCTAGTGTCTTCTGCAATTTCTCGCTTGAGTGTTTTAAAGTTCTCATTGTATAGATTCTTTACTTCCTTGGTTAGGCTTATTCCAAGGTATTTTATTTTTTTTGATGCAATTGTGAATGGGAGTGATTCTCTGATTTCATCCTCTGTGTGTTTGTTGTTAGCATATACGAAGGCTACTGATTTCTGTGTATTTATTTTGTATCCTGCTACATTGCTGTAGGTTTTGATCAGCTCTAACAGCTTGCTAGTAGAGTCTTTAGCGTACTTTATGTATAGAATCATGTCATCTGCAAATAATGATAACTTGATTTCTTCCTTTCCAATTTGTATCCCTTTTATGTGTGTCTCTTGCCTTATTGCTATGGCTAAGACTTCCAAAACTATATTAAATAGAAGTGGAGACAGTGGACACCCTTGTCTTGTTCCTGATTTTAGTGGAAAAGCTTCCAGTTTTTCCCCATTTAGTAATATGTTGGCTGTAGGCTTGTCATAAATAGCCTTTATTATATTGAGATATGTTCCTTCTATTCCCAGTCTCTGTAGGACTTTTATCATGAAGGGATGTTGGATTTTGTCAAATGCTTTCTCTGCATCTAATGAGATGATCATGTGATTTTTGTCCTTCAACCCATTTATGTAATGTATTACATTTATAGATTTGCGTATGTTGAACCATCCCTGCATCTCTGGGATAAAGCCTACTTGGTCAGGGTGAATGATCTTTTTGATATACTCTTGTATTCTGTTTGCCAATATTTTGTTGAGAAATTTTGCATCTATGTTCATGAGGGAGATTGGTCTGTAATTTTCTTTTTTTGTTCTATCTTTGCCTGGTTTTGGTATCAGGGTGATGCTGGCCTCATAGAAGGAGTTTGGTAGGATTCCTTCTTTTTCTATTTCCTGGAAAAGCTTAAGAAGCAATGGTGTTAGCTCTTCCTTAAAAGTCTGGTAAAATTCAGCAGTGAATCCATCCAGGCCTGGGCTTTTTTTAGTTGGGAGATTATTGATAACTGCTCGGATCACCATGTTATAGGTCTATTTAAGTGATTAATCTCATTTTGATTTAATTTAGGTAGGTCATATAGATCAAGGAAATCATCCATTTCTTTCAGATTTTCATACTTTGTGGAGTATATGCTTTTATAGTATGTCCCTATAATTTTCTGAATTTCTCTGGAATCTGTTGTGATGTTACCTTGTTCATCTCTGATTTTATTAATCTGTGTCTCTTCTCTCTTTCTTTTGGTCAGATTTGCTAAGGGTTTATCAATCTTGTTTATCCTTTCAAAGAACCAACTCTTTGTTTCATTAATTCTTTGGATTGTTCTTTTTGTTTCTATTTCATTAATTTCTGCCCTAATCTTTATTATTTCTTCCCGTCTACTACTTTTTGGTTTGCCTTGTTTTTCTTTTTCCAAGGCTTTATGGCGAAGCATTAGGTCGTTTACTTGCGACCTTTCTAATTTCTTAATATAGGCACTTAAGGCTATAAATTTACCTCTTAGAGCTGCCTTCATTGTGTCCCAGAGATTTTGGTATGTTGTGTTCTCATTATCATTTGACTCTATAAATTTTTTGATTTCCTTTTTGATTTCTTCATTGACCCACTCATCATTTAGTAGTGTATTGTTTAGTTTCCATGATTTTGTGTATGCTCTATAGCCTTTCTTGCTACTGATTTGTAGTTTAATTCCATTGTGGTCAGATAGAATGCAAGGAATTATTTCAATTTTCCTGAATTTGTTAAGATTTGCTTTGTGTCCTAATATATGGTCTATTTTAGAGAATGTTCCATGTGCTGCTGAAAAGAATGTATATTCTGCAGCCTTTGGGTGAAATGTCCTGTATATATCTGTTAGGTCCATTCCTTCTACGACCTCATTTAGTCCAGATGCCTCTCTGTTTATTCTTTCCCTGGATGACCTGTCAATTGATGAGAGTGGGGTGTTAAAGTCACCCACCACCACTGTGTTTGGTGTTATCTGTGACCTTAGTTCTAATAGTGTTTGTTTGACGAATTTGGGAGCCCCCATGTTAGGTGCATATATGTTTAGGATTGTAATGTCCTCCTGTTGGAGTGTGCCCTTAATCAATATAAAGTGGCCTTCCTTATCTTTTTTGACTAACGTCGGACTAAAGTCTACCCTGTCTGATATTAGGATAGCAACCCCTTGCTTGTTTTCTAGGCCCATTTGCTTGAAACACCGTCTTCCAACCTTTCACCCTAAGATAATGTCTATCCTTTGTAGAAAGGTGAGTTTCTTGGAGACAACAAATTGTAGGATCCTGCTTTTTAACCCAGTCTGCAAATCTATGTCTTTTCATTGGGGCATTGAGACCGTTGATATTAAGAGATCTTATTGAAAGGTGTGTATTTATGTTTGCCATTTGTGTGTGTGTGTTACTTGTTCTACCTGTGCTCTCTTCTGTTAACTGGTATTTGAGTATAGCTGGTTTTTTCTAGGTTCCTTATATGTGTGCTTTTCCTTTTGTTCAGCATGGAGGATTCTATCAAGTATTTTCTGTAGAGCTGGTTTTGTCTTCAGATACTCCTTTAACCTGCTTTTGTCATGGAATGTCTTTATTTCTCCATCTATTTGGATGGATAACTTTGCAGGATAAAGTAACCTTGGTTGACAGTTGTTATCTTTCAGAACTTGGAATACATCACTCCAAGCCCTTCTGGCTTTAAAAGTTTGTGTTGAATAATCTGCTGTAATCCTGATGGGCTTGCTTTTGTAGGTAACTTGATTTTTCTCTCTAGCTGCTTTCAATATTTTTTCTTTGGTTTGTGTGTTTGGAAGTTTGAGTATAATGTGGCGAGGAGAGTTTCTTTCTGGGTTTTGTCTGGCTGGGGTTTTAAAGGCTTCCTGTATCTGTATTGGCACCTCTTTCCCAATTTGGGGAAAATTTTCCTGTATGATTTTGTTGAAGATGCCTACTATGCCTCTGGAGTGGAGTTCTTCTCCTTCTACTCTGCCCTGAATTCTTATGTTGGATCTTTTCATAGTGTCCCGAATATCTTGAAATTCCCACTCATACTTTTCTATAAGTTTGTCTTTCTCTTTGTTGGACTGCATTAGGTCTGCCACCTGATCTTCTAGCTTAGATATTCTGTCCTCTCCCTCATCCATCCTACTGGTGAGATTTTCTACAGAGTTTTTTATTTCATTAACTGTGTTCTTCATTGCTAGTAATTATGACTGGTTTTTCTTTATTATTTCTATTTCCCTATTTATGTCTTGTATTGCCTTCTTTATTTCATTAAATTGGTGTCCTGCCTCTTCTTTGATTCCTTTGATTTCCTCTTTGATTTCCTCTTTGATTTCTTCTTTGATTGTTTTCATGTGTTCTTTGACCTCTTTGAACATATTTATAATTATTCTTTTGAACTCTTTCTCAGCCATTTCCTCTAACTCTTTCTCACTGGAGGACATTTCTGATGCATTAATACTGTTAGGTGGATTTATATCGTCTTGCTTTTTAGTGTTTCTTGTGTTATAATGTATATATTTTTGCATCTTGGATTAAGTTAATGCTTGGATTTTCTAGCTAGCTGTGTATTCTTAGCTGTATCAATTGATTTGATGTAATATATTTTCATGGTAGGACCTTAAGGTATTAGGTGTGGCTCTTAAGACTCTCAGAGTATCTACAAAGATGTTCTTAGTGGTTGAGTTTCCCTGCTATAGGAGTATTCAAGCAGGCTGAGTGGAATAAAATACTGGTAGATTCTAAAATTTAACTAAACACTGTACACATTCAATCAAAAACAGCCCCGAGTATGTATGCAAGAGTAGTTATTATAATGACCAGATCCTCTATCAACAAAGAGGTTTAGATTTCTGGTCTGTTGAGGTATCCAAGTCAGCTTGTGACCAAGTGAGACCCTTCCCTGGTGCAATCCCAGTTACCTTGGGTGATTGTGGTCTCAGTCAAGTTGCTGCCTGGGTCGTCGGGCTGCTGTTCTGATTTCTGGAGCTGTTCACTTGCTTTTCCTACGGTGCAAACCGAGCCGCTGCTGCTGCCTCTGCTGCTGTCATAGCTGCCACCACTGGAGCCACCACCGCTGCTGAAGCTGCCGCTGCTGTGTGCACCGCTGCTGTTCACCCCGAAGCCGCTGCTGCGGGATCTGCCGCCGCTGCCGCTCCTGGGTCCGCTGCTGCTGGGGCCACTGGTACCGGTGCTGGAGCCGCTGAAGTTGCTGCCGAACTCTGCTCCTGCTTGGGTCCTGCTGTCAGCCCAAGTTGGCGTGGCCGGTCCCGGGCCGCTGCTGTGTTCGCTGGAGCTGGGCTCAGGCGGTGGGGGAGGGGAGGGAGCCACGGCTTCTCTGGTTGTATCGCTGTTCCACGTGTGCTTCTACCTCGTGGTCTGCTCTTCCCTCCGTTGCTCGCTGCCACTCTCCCCTCACGTTTCCCGAGTTGCGGAGAGCGCGGTGTGAGGGGAAAATCCCGCACCTGGCTTGTCCTGCGTCTCGAGCCGCGAGTCCGGCGGCTCTCTGCCGCTCCACGGCTGCGGCGGGTGGCCGAGCCGCCCCAGAGCCGCTGTTCCCGCCTGTGCAGGCTCTGGATGCTCTGGAACTCTTCTACTTCTCCGCTGCCGCCTCAATTTCCTATACACCTCACTTTTTAGTAAAAGTGTGTATTTTGCTGAGTTTTTTTGGTCTTTTTCCCCCCTAGGCTGCTTTGGCGTGGTACCTACGCCGCCATCTTAACCGGAAGTCCCATCTATTTTTTGAGGTATGATTTCAATTTGAGTTCTGATTTTCTTGATGCTTCCTGGGGTTTATTCTGGCATTGATCAACTCTTCATTAAGCTTAATCAACCACTTGTTGAGATCTTTATTTATTGACTTACCTTCAATTTATTCATATCTCTTTGGAAGGTTCTAATATTTTCTTCAATCAAGTTAAGCCTACTGTCAAAAGCTGAACACTCTAGGAGATGATTCTACTCAATTTCATTGATATGATTGTTGGTTTTTCAATGGTTTCCTTTCAGTTCAGTTTTTTTTTTGTTTTGTTTTGTTTTTTGATCAGGGTCTCATTGGTTGTGTTTTCATTTTGGGAATGAATTTCTGTTGATTTGTCTATGATTTCATTGGAGGCTTCCATTATAGGACTAGGCATCCTTGGCAGAGATCTATCAATTTTCTCATTTTCATTGTCTTTTTTGCATTGTTGTCTACCCATTTGAGGAAGACTATTTTATTGAGAAGGAAGCAAGTTTTTGTCCTTTGGCCCATGCACCCTCTGACTCAGGTGAACAGGGATGTTTGTACCCAGTGGCCTGTCAGGTACCAGAGCAAAATGCCTGATTCCACAGCTCTCACAGGGAGCAGGCCTCCCCAAGCAAAGTACAATGGGACCTACCAGAACAAGGGGTGTGGGAGTTGCAAGAGAACAAGGATCTGGCCTACTTACTCCATGCAGTGCCCTTCAGAATGCAGACAGGCTCAAGGAACTTGGACCTGAGAACTGGGAGGAACCAGGAAGGAGGGGTCTGGCCTACACATTCCACACTGCTGGGCCTGCCCACACAGAGTGGAGCAGGAGACCAAGACCAGGGAGGTGGGAGGAACTTGAAAGCAGGGATCTGGCCTACTCACTCCAGAAGGCAGTGCCTGCCCCCTGTTTCTTGAGTCTTATTCAATGTTACACTAAATGCATCTAAGACATTGCTTTATATCCACATACTTGATGCATAGTTTAATAGCTAGAGAAAATCATGTAACACATTTTCAAAACAATATTTTTCTCTCTTTGGTTGATTTTGCCAGAGACAATATCTGAAACTTTGGGCTTAAAATCTGTGCTCATTTTGCTAAATTGTGACAACTTATTAATTTAAGAAATCTATTTTCTTGCCAAACTCACAAGAAGTTATTTTTTTGACAAATAGTAAAGGAGAGGTTTGAGGTGAGAAATACCACCATTTACAACTTCTATGAACCTGGAGAATTTACTTCATTCTTCTGTGCCTTATTTTTAATAGGGAGGAAAAGATGATTAATGTCACCTGAGATTGAACCTGAGCTCATATTGAACACATTCTAGCCAATTAAAATCAGCTTCCAGCATTATATGTAGCGGCAGCAGCAGTAGTAGTTTTGCAAGTTTCAAGTTAATTATTTTTAAAAAAAAAATATTTAGGACTGAAGAGATTTGAGATTCATTGAAGGCCAACATGCAAAGACTCATTTCTGCCTTGCAATGTATCCACTAGTGCTGTGGGGTTGAATCTTAATGCGACATGTCAGAAACTGACACCTAATAAACATGCAAAAGTCTTTTTCAGAATTAATAACCATGAGCCACTGATTTTAATGATCAAATGAGAAGTGTTTATCTAGCTTGTTCAGTGAAAATCTCCTGTGTCCTGATCAACCAAAACACAGATTACAGGAGGAAACAAGTTCTTAATAAATAATCCAGCTGTGGATGTAATTCTGCTGAGCATAAAATGGAGGATTACAGGGAATTGGCTTCCCCTGTCTCCCACTTTCCCACCTTCTCACATAATTTTCTTTAAATGCTAGTTTGATTGTTACTGCCACCTTAACAATATATGTGGAGAAAGTATTTGATTCTGCCTCAAAAGAAATGTAAAAATCAGAGGTTTTAGAATATAAAAAAAAAGAACAGAAGACTGGCTGAAATTTATATAAGTAACCACTAAGAAAAAAGTCCACTAATTCTGAATTCATTTATTGAAAGTCTTAGGAAAACTGGTAAATATAACTGGTAAATTCATAATTTCTACCTCTCTCTCTCTCCCCTTCCCTCCCTCCCTCCCTGACTCTCTCTCTCTCTCTCTCTCTCTCTCTCTCTCTCTCTCACACACACACACACACACACACACACACACACACTTCATTCTTCATAAAAGACTCAATGTGGAAATGTTGAACATTCTAAGGGCTGAGCTTTCCATGTGTGGATGCAGAGTAAATGCACAGCTTTTTAGCCATGCCTGGAATTTTAGGCCTAGAATGTCAGCTCTTCAGGAGGCTGAGAGAAGGGTTTCAGGTATTAAGACCAACATGAGTAACTTTGTTAGTAGAACACTTACATAGCTTTGTATAGCCCTCGTTTCAACCCTGAGCGAAGAAAAAAATGCATAGCTTTTCCTTCACTGTTAAAGGATGTTTCAGATACACTACACAGCTGGCTCAGGAACTTTAAAACAATTTTATGGGGAAATTTATGATCATTATGGGGAAATTTGTGATCATTTCTCCATGAGCTAATTAACCTACTATTCTCTCTTTTATTTCGTTTTATTTTATTTTATTTATGATAAGGTCTCACGCTAGTCCAGCTGACCTGGAATTCACTATGCAGTCTCAGGCTGGCCTTGAACTCATAGCAATATGCCTATTTCTACCTCCCAAATGCCGAGATTAAAGGTGAGTGCCCCCATGCCCAGCTAACCTACTATTCTTAATGAATTGTATGAGTCATTTACTAAAACTGATTCAAGCAAATAAGTTATAATTGGGTCAAAATCAAATGAAAAGAAGCAAAGAAAGAATACAAGAACCACAGACACAGAGTTTCACATACTTCATAGCCTAGAGTAGAGTTTCATGTGTCTGAGGATTCTGGAAGGTGGGCAAATGGTTTGAAGAGCGAAAGGAAAAGAAAATAAAGGGGAAACAAAAATGGAGTGCTAGAAGAGGAAGGAAAAGAGAAGGTGGGGGATGACATAATTGTTTATTCATTTCTCTAAATTTAAATCAAATAGTATTGAGCACTCACTTGTATAAGAACTATGCTAGATGCAAAGGTAGATTCTGCCTTCCAGAAGCTCAGTCTTGGTCTGGAGAGATAGCATAGTGGTTAAGGCACTTTCCTGCAAAGCCAATAGATCCAGATGTGATTCCCCAGTATCCACGTAAAACAGATGCACAAGGTGATATATGCATCTGGAGTTAGTTTGTAGTTGAAGGCCCTGGCTTGCCCATTCTCTCTCTTTCTATCTGACATTCTTGTTTCTATATCTGCATCTCTCCCTGTCTCTCATATGAAGAAAATATATTTTAGAAAAAAGAAGCCCAGTCTCATGAAACTCACAGCAAATAAAAAATTGTGCCCAGAAGTTTCTGGTTCCAGGCCTGGCTCTTTAACCTCCTGGTTCATTTTCTAGTGAAAAGAATTCAAGGTACGAGTTTGAAACAACCTGGATTTAAAATCCCTCCTTCATCCTTACTCTCTTACCTTAGACTAATCTGTACTTGTCTGAACTGTCATTTCAGCTTCCATGAAATGGGAATCATAAAAGCTACCAGATTAATGGTAATAACCACCTGGTCAACTTCCAGAGCAAGCTCCCTGGTCTGTACTGTCTTCATTTCTATGAATCCTAAGAAGCCTGATGGAAGACCCACCCAGCAGTCACAAGTATACAAGTTGTACCCTAGGCACTTGTGTGACTAACACAAACACAGGCAGAGAATCCTGACTCTTCTTGATGGACCAAATGCAAACCTTCCCAAGTGAATCAGCAAGAATAACCCAGCAGACCTGTATCTTGTTGATTCCATTTGGTTATAGAAGTAAAAGGATCTGGGTTACACTTTGTGATGGGACACTGCTCCATTTACTTTACTAGGTGGAAAAATTGTTAGAGCCACAAGTTGGGACATTATTCAGAGACGTTGCCTCTTCTCCATAACTGATGGCTACCCCCATAATGCACGACCCACAAAATCACCATGGGGATAATTGGCATCCCCATTGAGGAGGGTCCCTTCATGGGGGGCAGGGATGAGGGTAAGGATGGTACCAACATGTGCTGTTCACACACTCAGTGTGTACATAACTAGTAAAAATATGATCTTGTAGAAGAATAATGGCTACTAAACTTCAATTTTTATGTCTGTGGGGTGGACTTGGTCATAATAACCTGAGACAGGGTATCCAGGAAGACCAGCTTAGAGTCCATCTTTCCCAGCTATGGGAGACAGTTGCAGAGCCCACTATCAGAAAGATTTATTGATGTAACCACAGGGCATGAAGCTCCAGATGAAGAAGAAAGTGCTGACACATGATATAAACAAGAATTATTAAAGACAAAAACTGTCTTAAATGATCATTGTTTATAATGAAAACCATGCTATAGGGCAGACTTGATTTTTTTTTCTATTCTCATTATATAAAATGTTATGCTCCAAAAGTTATATGTGAAAAATAATTACTGGAGAGAAGTGTCAGGCAAATGCATTCCATTCATGGCCAGAAAAGACTGCTTTGGAGAATTTCAGGACATTGATGACATTTTTCAGGTTTTAATTTTTTAATATTTTATTTGAGAGAAAGAGACAGGAAGAGGCAGAGATAAAGACAGAATGGGTGTCCTATGGCCTCCAGCCACTGCAAACAAACTCCAGATGCATGCTCCCCCTTATGCATCTGGTTTACGTGGGTCCTGGGGAATCAAACCGGGATCCTTAGGATTCACAGGCAAACGCCTTAACTGCTAAGCCATTTTCACAGCCTGAGTTTTATTTTTTTTAATTTGTAATTTATGATTTCTCATTATAAAAAATTTTTATATATCTAATTTTTTTTTTCTATGTGGGTCCTGAAGAATCAAACCTGGGTCCTTTGGCCTTGCAGGCAAGCGCTTTAACCACTAAGCCATCTCTCCAGCCCTCTCTCTCTCTTTTTTTTTTTAAATTTTTATTAACATTTTCCATGATTATAAAATAAATCCCATGGTAATTCCCTCCCTCCCCACACCCACACTTTCCCATTTGAAATTGCATTCTCCATCATATTACCTCCCCATTACAATCATTGTAATTACATATATACAATATCAACCTATTAAGTATCCTCCCCTCTTCCTTTCTCTACCCTTTATGTCTCCTTTTTAACTTACTGGCCTCTGATACTAAGTATTTTCATTCTCACACAGAAGCCCAGTCATCTGTAGCTAGGATCCCCATATGAGAGAGAACATGTGGCGCTTGGCTTTCTGGGTCTGGGTTACCTCACTTAGTAAAATACTTTCCAGGTCCATCCATTTTTCTGCAAATTTCATTAACTTCATTTTTCTTTACCGCTGAGTAGAACTCCATTGTATAAATGTGCCACATCTTCATTATCCACTCATCTGTTGAGGGACATCTAGGCTGGTTCCATTTCCCAGCTATTATAAATTGAGCAGCAATAAACATGGTTGAGCATGTACTTCTAAGGAAATGTGATGAGTCTTTTGGATATATGCCTAGGAGTGCTAAAGCTGGGTCATATGATAGATCAATCTCTAGCTGTTTTAGGAACCTCCACACTGTTTTCCACAATGGCTGGACCAGATTGCATTCCCACCAGCAGTGCAGAAGGGTTCCTTTTTTTCCACATCCCCACCAACATTTATGATCATTTGTTTTCATGATGGTGGCCAATCTGACAGGAGTGAGATGGAATCTCAATGTAGTTTTAATCTGCATTTCCCTGATGACTAGTGATGTAGAACATTTTTTTAGATGCTTATATGCCATTCGTATTTCTTCCTTTGAGAACTCTCTATTTAGCTCCATAGCCCATTTTTTGATTGGCTTGTTTGATTCCTTATTGGTTAACTTTTTGAGTTCTTTGTATATCCTAGATATTAATCCTTTATCAGATATATAGCTGGCGAAGATTTTTTCCCATTCTGTAGGTTGCCTCTTTGCTTTTTTCACTGTGTCCTTTGCAGTGCAAAATCTTTGTAATTTCATTAGGTCCCAGTGGTTAATCTGTGGTTTTATTGACTGAGCAATTGGGGTTGTATTCAGAAAGTCTTTGCCAAGACCAATATGTTGAAGGGTTTCCCCTATTTTTTCTTCTAGCAGTTTCAGAGTTTCAGGTCTGATGTTAAGGTCTTTAATCCATTTGGACTTAATTCTTGTGCATGACGAGAGAGAAGAATCTATTTTCATCCTTCTGCAGATATATATCCAGTTTTGCCAACACCATTTGCTGAAGAGGCTGTCTTTTCTCCAATGAGCATTTGTGGCATTTTTATCGAATATCAGGTGGCTATAGCTACTTGGACTTACATCTGGATCCTCTATTCTGTTCCACTGATCTACATGTCTGTTTTTGTGCCAGTACCACGCTGTTTTTGTTACTATGGCTCTGTAGTATAGGTTAAAATCAGGTATGGTGATACCACCAGCCTTATTTTTGTTGCTCAGTATTATTTTAGATATTCGAGGTTTTTTGTAAATCCAAATGAATTTTTGGATTGTTTTTTCTATTTCCATGAAGAATGCTTTTGGAATTTTGATAGGGATTGCATTAAATGTATATATTGCTTTTGGTAAGATTGCCATTTTCACAATATTGATTCTTCCAATCCAAGAACAGGGGATGTTTCTCCACTTTCTAGTGTCTTCTGCAATTTCTGCCTTGAGTGTTTTAAAGTTCTCATTGTAGAGATTCCTTATTTCCTTGGTTAGGTTTATTCCAAGGTACGTTTTGTTTTTTTTTTTTGATGCAATTGTGAATGGGAGTAATTGATTTCATCCTCTGTGTGTTTGTTATTAGCATATATGAAGGCTACTGATTTCTGTGTATTTATTTTGTATCCTGCTATATGGCTGTAGGTTTTGATCAGCTCTAACAGTTTGCTAGTAGAGTTTTTAGGGTCCTTTATGTATAGAATCATGTCATCTGCAAATAATGATAACTTCATCTCTTCCTTTCCAATTTGTATCCCTTTTATGTGTGTCTCTTACCTTATTGCTATGGCTAAGACTTCCAGAACTGTATTCAATAAAAGTGGGGACAGTGGACACCCTTGTCTTGTTCCTGATTTTTGTGGAAAAGCTTCCAGTTTTTCTCCATTAGGTAATATGTTGGCTGTAGGCTTGTCATAAATAGCTTTTATTATATTGAGATATGTTCCTTCTATTCCCAGTCTCTGTAGGACTTTTATCATGAAAGGTTGTTGGATTTTGTCAAATGCTTTCTCTGGGTCTAATGAGATGATCATGTGATTTTTGTTCTTCAACCCGTTTATATAATGTATTACACTTCTAGATTTTCGTATATTGAACCATCCCTGCATCTCTGGGATAACGCCTACTTGGTCAGGGTGAATGACCTTTTTGATATACTCTTGTATTCTGTTTGCCAATATTTTGTTGAGAATTTTTGCATCTATGTTCATGAGGGAGATTGGTCTGTAATTTTCTTTTTTTGTTCTATCTTTGCCTGGTTTTGGTATCAGGGTGATGCTGGCCTCATAGAAGGAGTTTGGTAGAATTCCTTCTTTTTCTACTTCCTGGAAAAGCTTAAGAAGCAATGATGTTAGCTCTTCCTTAAAGGTCTGGTAAAATTCAGCAGTGAATGCATCTGGGCCTGGGCTTTTTTAGTTGGGAGATTATTGATAACTGTTCATATCTCCATGTTTGTTATAGGTCTATTTAAGTGATTAATCTCATTTTGACCTAATTTAGGTAGGTCATATAAATCAGGGAAAGCATCCATTTCTTTCAGATTGTCATACTTTGTGGAGTATATGCTTTTATAGTATGTCCCTGTGATTTTTTTTGAATTTCTCTGGAATCTGTTGTGATGTTACCTTGTTCATCTCTGATTTGATTAAATTGTGTCTGTTCTCTCTTTCTTTTGGTCAGATTTGCTAAGGGTTTATCAATCTTGTTTATCCTTTCAAAGAACCAACTCTTCCTTTCATTTATTCTTTGGATTTTTTTTTTTTTTGTGCTTCTATTTCATTAATTTCTACCCTAATCTTTATTATTTCTTCCCTTCTACTGATTTTTGGTTTGCCTTGTTGTTCTTTTTCCACGGGTTTAAGGTGAAGCATTAGGTCGTTTACTTGCGACCTTTCTAATTTCTTAATATAGGTACTTAATGCTATAAATTTACCTCTTAGAACTGCCTTCATTGTGTCCCAGAGATTTTGATATGTTGTGTTTCATTATTGTTTGACTATAAATTTTTGATTTCCTTTTTGATTTCTTCATTGACCCATTCATCGTTTAGTAGTGTATTGTTTAGTTTCCATGATTTTGTGTATGCTCTATAGCCTTTCTTGCTACTGATTTGTAGTTTAATTCCATTGTGGTCAGATAGAATGCAAGGAATTATTTCAATTTTCCTGATTTTGTTAAGATTTGCTTTGTGTCCTAATATATGGCCTATTTTAGAGAATGTACCATGTGCTGCTGAAAAGAATGTATATTTTGCAGCCTTTGGATGAAATTTCCTATATATATCTGTTAAGTCCATCCCTCCTATGACCTCATTTAGTCCAGATGGCTCTCTGTTTATTTTTTCCTGGGATGACCTGTCAATTGATGAGAGGGGTGTGTTAAAGTCACCCACCACCATGTTTGGTGTTATCTGTGACCTTAGATCTAATAGTTTGTTTGATGAATTTGGGAGCCCCCATGTTAGGTGCATATATGTTTAGGATTGTAATGTCCTGCTGTTGGAGTGTGCCCTTAATCAATATAAAGTGACCTTCCTTGTCTTTCTTGACTAACATTGGACTAAAGTCTACCTTGTCAGATATTACAGGTTGTTTTCTAGTCCCATTTGTATGAAACACCATCTTCCAACCTGTCACCCTAAGATAATGTCTATCCTTTGTAGAAAGGTGAGTTTTTTGGAGACTACAAATTGTTGGATCCTGCTTTTTAACCCAGTCTTCAAACCTATGTCTTTTTGTTGGGGCATTGAGGCCGTTAATATTAATAGATATTATTGAAAGGTGTGTATTTATGTTTGCTTTTTGTGGGTGTGTGGTTCCTGTTCTACCTGTGCTGTCTTGTGTTAACTAGTATTTGAGTATTGCTTGTTTCTTCTAGGTTCCTTATATGTGTGCTTTTCCTTTTCTTCAACATGGAGGATTCTATCAAGTACTTTCTGTAGAGATGGGTTTGTTTTCAAATAGTCTTTTGGCCTGCTTTTGTTATGGAAGGTACTTATTTTTCCGTCTATTTGAATGGATAGCTTTGCAGGATAAGGTAACCTTGGTTGACAGTTGTACCTTTCAGAACTTGGAATACATCACTCCAAGCCCTTCTGGCTTTAAAAGTTTGTGTTGAATAATCTGCTGTAATCCTGATGGGCTTACTTTTGTAGGTAACTTGATTTTTCTAACTGCTTTCAATATATATATATATATATATTGGTTTGTGTGTTTGGTAATTTGATTATAATATGGCAAGGAGAGGTTCTTTCTAGGTTTTGCCTGGCTGCAGTTCTAAAGGGTTCATGTATCTGCATTGGCACCTCTTTCCCAATTTTGGGGAAGTTTTCTTCTATGATTTTGTTGAAGATGCCTACTATGCCTTTGGAGTAGAATTCTTCTTCTATTATGCTCTGAATTCTTATATTTGATCTTTTCATAGTGTCCCAAATATCTTGAAATTCCCACTCAGACTTTTCTATAAGTTTGTCTTTGTCTTTGTTGGACTGTATTAGTTGTGCCACCTGGTCTTCTAGCTTAGATATTCTGTCCTCTCCTTCATCCATTCTACTGGTGAGATTTTCTACAGAGTTTATTTCATTATCTGTGTTCTTCATTGCTAGTAAGTCTGACTGGTTTTTCTTTATTATTTCTATTTCCTTATTTATGTCTTGTATTGTCTTCTTCATTTCATGAAATTGGTGTCCTGCATCTTCTTTGATTCCTTTGATTTCCTCTTTAAGTTCCTCTTTGGCTCCTTTGATTTATTCTCTGACTTCTTTGAACACATTTGCAATCATTCTTTTGAAATCTTTCTCAGGCATTTCCTCTAACTTGTTCTCACTGGAGGTCATTTCTGATGCATTAATACTTTTAGGTGAATTTATATTGTCTTGATTTTTAGTGTTTCTTGTGTTATAAGGTATATATTTTTGCATCTTGGATTAAGTTAATGCTTGGATTTTCTATCTAGCTGGGTATTCTTAGCTGTATCAACTTATTTGATGTTATATATTTTCAGGGTAGGAGCTTAAGGTGTTAGGTGTGGCTCTGAAGACTCTCAGAGTATCTACAATGGTGCTTCTAGGGGTTGAGTTTCCTTGCTATGGGAGTATTCAAGTAGGCTGAGTGGAATAAAATACATGTATATTCTAAAAGCTAACTAAACACTGTACCCATTCAATCAAAAACAGCCCCAAGTATGTATGCCACAGTAGTTACTATAACATCCAGATCCTCTATCAACCAAGAGGTTAGGATTTCTGGTCTGTTGAGGGATCCAGGTCAGCTTGTGACCAAGTGAGACCCTTCCCTGGTGCAATCCCAGTTACCTTGGATGATTTTGGTCTCAGTTAAGTTGCTGCCTGGTCGTCGGGCTGCTGTTCTGATTTCTGGAGCTGGGCACTGGCTTTTCCTGTGGTGCAAACCTAGCTTGGCAATTGTGGCTCTGCAGATCAGCACCTCCACTGCTGGAAATGTTGCTGCTAAAGCTGCCCCTGCTGGGTCTGTCAGTAGCTTTAGCTGCTGTTGCTGGGTCTGCTGCTGCTGTCGCTCCTGAGTCTGCTGTTGCTGGGTCTGCTGCTGTTGGGGCCTCTGTTACTGGTGCCAGATCCACTGATGTTGCTACTGGACAATCCTCCTGCTTGGGTTCTGCTGTTGGCCCACGTTGGCGTGGCCAGGTCCTGGGACCACTGCCCTGTTTGCTGGAGCTGGGCTCAGGAGGTGGGGAAGGGGAGGGTGCCGCAGGTGCTCTGGTTCTCTCGTTGTTCCACGTGTTCTTCTACCTCGTGGTCTGCTCCTCCGTTGCTCACTGCTGCTCTCCCTTCACATTTTCTGAGTTGCGGAGAGCGCCGGTGTGAGTGGAAAATCCCCGTGCTGGCTTTTCCTGTGGCTGAAACTGAGTCTGTCTGCTTTCTGGTGCGCCACTGCTACCACCGCAGTGGCAGAGCTATGTGGCTGCTTTTGCCAGCCTGTGCAGGCTCTGGATGCTCTGGATCTCTTCTACTTCTCTTCTGCTACTTCAATTTCCTATACACCTCACTTTTTAGTAAAAGTGTGTATTTTGCTGCGGTTTTTGGTCTTTTTTCCCCCCAGGCTGCTTTGAAGTGGTATCTACACTGCATTTTAGCTGGATGTCTCCTAGATTAAGATCTTTAATTAATCCATTTGAGTTTATTTTTATGTATAGTGAGATGAGTGGGTATACTTTCATTTTTCTACATATGGTTATCCAGTTTGTCCAGCAGCATTTGTTGAAGATGCTGTCTTTTCTCCAATCACCTTTGTCAAAGATAAAGTAGTGGTAGTTACTTGACCTAAGTTCTGGGTCATCAATTCTGTTCCAGTTGTCTATGTTTCTGTTTCTATGACTTACCATGCTGTTTTTGTTACTATGGCTTTGTAATATAGCTTTATATCCAGTATGGCAATATCTGCAGAGATGTTTCTTTTGCTAAGGATAAATTTAGATATCTGATATCTGCTCCTATTCCTTATGAATTTTGATATCATTTTTGTCTATCTCTGGGAAGAATGATACTGAAATTTTCATTTATATTGCATTAATTCTCTATATTGCTTTTGGTAGAAAATTGCCATTTTAATAATATCAATTCTACCTATTGAGGAGCATGGGAGATCTTTATATCTTATCCACTCCTCCTCAATTTCTTTCTTGAGTTTTCTTTTTTATGTTTTCATTATAAAGGTCTTTCACATCCTTGCTTAGTGCTATTCCAGTGTACTTTATTATTTTTTGGGGGGGGGGATCCGAGGTAGCATCTCACTCTAGCCCTGGCTAACCTGGAATTCACTATGTAGTCTCAGAGTGCCTTTGAACTCATGGAAATTCTCCGACCTCTGCTTCGTGAGTGCTAAAAAGGTGTGTGCCACCACACGTGGCTGGTATTTAATTTGTTTTGTTGCTTTTTTGTTGTTGTTGTTGCTGCTATTGAAAATGGGACAGTCCTGCTGATTTCTTTCTCTGTATATTTTTCTTTTGCATTTTGAAAGTGTCCTGATTTTCGTGTGCTAATTTTATATCGTGCCACTTTACTGAAGGAATTAATCACCTTTAGAAGTTTGAGATGGAGACTTTGGCTCACTTATGTGTAAAATCATGTCTTCTGCAAATAAGGCTATCTTGACATCTTCCTCTCCAATTTGTATCCCTTTTATTTCTTTTTCCTCTATGTTCTTGATTGGACTGGGACTTCTAGTACTATGTTGAAGAGCAGTGGTGAGAATGGGCACCCCTCTCTTGTTTCTAATCTCACTGTAAACTCCTTGAGTCTTTCTCAATTAAGCATTATTTGTGCTTGAGGTGCTTTGTATATAGTCTTTATTGTTGCAATATAAACTATCCATGTGTGATCTCTCCAGTGGTTGGAACATGAAGTGGTGTTGTATTTTTACAAAGGCCTTCTCTGCATCAATTGAAATGATCATTTGGTTCTTATGATTAAGTTTATTTATGTGATGTGTTTCATTGACTGGTCTCCATATGTTGAACCATCCCTGTAGCCCTGGGATAAAGCCTACTTAATCAATGTAGATAATGCTTTTGATATGTTGTTGCATTTTGTTGGTAAGGAATTTGTTCAGGATCTTTTTGTGTAAGTTCATCAGGGATATAAGACTATAGTTTTGTTTTCTTGTTGCATCTCTCTCTGGTTTTGGCATTTATTAGGCATGCTTCCCTAACTTCTGATTATGTGAAACGTTTTGAGAAACAGTGGTTTCAGTTTTTCAATCAATGTTTGGTAGAATTTGGCTGAGAAGCTGTCTTGTGCTTAACTTTTCCTTTTGGGAAAACTTTTGATTACCTTTTCAATCTCAATGGGTTTGATAGTTTTTTTTAGAAGATTAATCATCTCTGAGTTTAGTTTTGGATGGTGGTATATAGCTAGGGCTTTATCCATTTCTTCCAAATTATCTAATTTTGTGGAGTAGAGGTTTTGCAAGTATCTCCTGATGAGTCTTCCAATTTCATTGATGTCTGTTTTGGCCTCTTCTTTTTCTTTCTGATTTTGGTTAATTTGATACTTGTCTACTTTTCACTTGCTCAAATTAACCTGGAAAGTTCGGGTTATCAGTTCTGCTTATGTTTAAAAAGAACCATCTCTTTGTTCATTGATTTTGTTTCTTTGTTTGTTTTTGTTTTTGAGGTAGGGTCTTGCTCTAGCCCAGGCTGACCTGGAATTCTCTATGTGATCTCAGGTGTCCTTGAACTCATGGCAATCCTCATACCTCTGCCTCCTGAGTGCTGGGATTACCACCATGCCTGGCTGATAAATATTTTATTTTTTTAATACAAATTCATTATTTTCTGATCTGATCTTGACTATTTGACTGTTTCCTTCCATCTGGAGCTCTTAGGATTGTATTCTTGTTTTTCCAATGCATTAAGGTGGACAGTTAGTTATTAACTTGGTATTGCTCTGTTTGGGTTATGAAGGCATTTAGCAGTATGAATTTTCCCCTTAGGATTGCCCTCAATGTGTTCCATAAGTTTTGGTAAGTTGTGTTTTCATTATCAAGGCATTTTACAGTTTGTGTGCCAGTCCTTGTTTAAAAGTGTGTTGTGCAGTTTCCAGGAGCTGGTAAATTCCTGATGTGTCTCATTAATTTATAGCATTAAAACATTGTGATATTATATGGTGCACAAAGTTACTTCAATTTCCCTGAATTATAAAGGCATGGTTTATGGCCTAAGACATGGTCTATTCTGAATAGCATTCCATGGGATTCTGAGAAGTATGTTCATTCAATAGAATTGGGATGGAAAGTTCTATAGATGTTCATTGGTCTAGTTGATCTATGGTGTTGTTGAGCTCTATTATTTCCCTGCTGATTTTGTTTTGATGACGGTGTTGGTGTTTGTGTCTGATATGTTGTCAAGTAGGTTTTGTTTTAAACAATGTGGTGCACCTGTGTTTGGTCCATGTAGATTTATGATTGTTATGTTCTCATGTTGGATCATTCCCTTGATGAGTAAGAGGTGGCCTTTTTTGTCTTTTATCATTAATTTTAGTTTTAAGTCTATTTTATCAGATATTAACATAGCAATACCTGCTTGTTTCTTATTTCCATTTTCTTTGAATATCATTTTCCAACCTTTCACCCTGAGGTAGTGTCTGTCTTTAGTGATGAGGTGGGTTTCTTGAAGACAGCAGATAGATGGATCCATTTATTTTATTGTTTATTTTTTGATCCACCCTGTTAATTTGTATCATTTTATGGGTGAGTTAAGACCATTATTAAACATTATTAAGGTTTTAACTGTGAGGTTCAATTTAATCTCTGCAAGGATGGGGTGCTTTATGGGGTTTGGTGCTTTCTTGTGTTTTGTACTTTTTTTAGCCTGCTCCAGTTTTGCTTGTTGTGATCTTATTGTAGTTGATTCTTTTATGTGGAATATTCCCTGAATTATTCTCTGTAGGTTTGGCTTTGTGTTCATATGATCATAGACTTGATGATGTCATAGGAAGTTTTCCTTTCACCATCAATTCTGAGGGATGCCTTCACTGGGTACAGTAGCTTGGGTTTAAAGCCATAGGTTTTTAACTTTTGAAGTGTTCTATTCCAGGCTGCTCTGGCTTTCAGATTTTCCACTGATAAATCTGAGGTGATTCTGATGAAATTTCCTTTGTGTGTAGTGAGTTGTTTCTCTCTTGCTGCTTTTAGGACTCTTTCTTTGTCTTCATTGTTAAGAGTTTTAACTTTGATGTGCCTTGGAGAGTAACTTCATTGGTCCTGTCTGTTTGGTGTTCTGTGAGCTTCTTGTATCTGAACAGGCCTCTCTTTTGAGAGATTGGGAAAATTTTCTTCAACAATTTTGTTGAATATTTTGTCTAGGCATCTAGCCCAGAACTCTTCTTCTGATATACCCATGATCCTGATGTTTGGTCATTTTATGGTATCCCATAGTTCCCACGTATTCTTTCACTTAATTTTTTGAATGTAGAAAAGTTTTGGGCCTTCTGATCTTTTTTTTTTTTTTTCTGCCTTGTCTTTCCATTCAGAAGCACTTCTTTCACACAAGTAACTGTTAGTGAGGAGTTCTAGGGAGGTTTTAATAACAAAGTACTTTGAAATAAACTTAAACAAAGGTGTGAAGGATCTCTACAATGAGAACTTTAAAACACTCAAGCAAAAAATTGCAGGAAACACTAGAAAATGGAAAGACATCCCATTTTCTTGGATTGGAAGAGTCAATATTGTGAAAATGTTGATCTTACCAAATGCTATCTACATCTTTAATGCAATCCCCATTAAAATTCCTATGGATTTCTTCACATAAATAGAAAAAACAATGCTGAAGTTCATTGAAGTTCAAAAAACCTCTAATAGCCAAAACACTTTAAAAATTTTCTTTTCTTTTTCTTTTTTTTTTAATTAGTTTTCTATTCTGCAGTTTGGTACCATTATTAGGCTCATCCGTGACCTACCCCCTCCCCACTTGCCCCTCCTTGTTGAGGTATATGGGTTGTGCATTGTGGAGTTAGCCCACAGTTATTGGTACGATAAATGCCTCTGTATATCATGACCCAACTTGTGGCTCTGACATTCTTTCCGCCCCCTCTTCTGCAAAATTTCCCTGAGCCATGTTGGGTTCTTTTTGGTCTGCTTCAGTGATGAGGTGTTGGGGGCCTCTGGGGCTCTGGCTCTCTGATTAGGTAGGCATTGATTTTTCTCTGTGTTGGTCTCCTACCCCTTGTGCTGGTAGCTGGTTCATCAGGAAAACAGCACAGTTGATTGTTTCACCAATTTTCCTTGGTTTCAGCCAGGGCCCTTTTGAGGTATGATGGGATGGCTCTCTCCTTAGGATCTGCATCTATCTGAAAAAGAGAAGTAGATTCTCCAAAGGAGAGTAAGTTAGCACCAGGACAAATGAGATAGCCCTTACTTTTTTTATAGAGAGTTTAATAGGTGTAGGCCCTCTTGTAGCCCATGATTGATGATAGCTTGATATTGGAGAGTGGTCTTATGTTTGGATATAGTTATGACTTGTTTCCCAGCTCCAGCTATGGGTCTCGTACCACTGAGGGGATCAGTTAGCTGAATCAAGAGCAGGTGGTTCCCCACCATGGCTGTGTGCCACTATTGCACTTGTGTGAGCATCACACCAAGTTATTTGCTGCTAAGCAGGATGGACCATGAGTTGCTTGGACAGATATTGGTCATGTCCCCCAGGTGCCCATGTAGCACCTTCTGGCACTAGACACGCTGTCTGGGGACTGACTCTCTCCTGGCTTCCAGCCATGCCGTTCCATTTTACATGTCAGCTGCATATGATGTCTTCAGCAATAGGGTCTTAACACTAACCTTTGGTGGGTCATCAAGTACTCTGACAGAAATCTGTCATTCTTTCATTATCAGTGAACTTACCCAATCACAGAAAAAAAAAAATTACCACATAGTCTCACTCATCTACAGAACCTAACCTGAATCTACCCAAGATACCTTACACACCCAGCAAGCATCTCATGGACTAGAAACTAGGAGGGATAGGGAGGAGGGGAGGGCATTGAAGGCGTGGGAAACACAAATCTAGACCCAAACGGCAATGGTACCATAAAACTCTACTTCCTAAAAGGCAGACCAAATGGCTGAACCTTCACCAGGCCCTTACAGGAAACACCTGAACCACAAGACACTGGAGAGGATAGGATCAAGTCTAACCTAAATCCTCTACATCTTCCCTCCCTCCCTCTCTCTCTCTCTCTCTCTCTCTCTCTCTCTCTCTCTCTCTCTCTCTCCTCTCTAACTTCTATATATTATTTACCTTTTTTCCTCATTTTCTTAGGGGACACTGATAGCATGGGGCTATCACCCACAATGAGCTTTTGATTGGAGAAGCCAAAACACTTTTGAGCAAGAAAAATAAGGCTGGTGATATCGCCATACCCAATTTTAAGCTATACATAAATAGTAACAAAGCAGTGGTACAGGCACAAGCACAGACATGAAGATCAATGGAACAGAACAGAGGACCCATATGTTATTCCTGGCAGCTACAGCTATCTGATTTTTGACAAAAATGCCAAAAATATTCATTGGAGTAAAGACAAGATCTTCAACAAGTGTTGCTGGGTGAAAATGCATATCTATATGTAGAAAGATGAAAATAAACCCTTGTCTTTCACCATGCACAAGAATCAAGTCCAAATAGATTAGGGACCTTAATATCAGACTTGAAACTCCGAAATTGCTAAGAGAAAAAGGTAGGGGAAAATCTGTCAACATAGTGGCACAGGCAATGACTTTCTGAATATAACCCCAATTGCTCAGGAAGTAAAACCACTATTCAATCACTGAGATGTCATGAAATTAATTTTTTTTTTAATGGGAAAGGACTCTGTGAATAGAGCAAAGAGACAACCTACAGAATGGCAGAAAATTTTTGCCAGCTATACATCTGACAGAGGATTAATATCCCAAATATACAAATGGGCTATGGAATTTAATAGTGCCCGGGATGGGATGCTTACCAGTGAGTTGTTGGCCAGGACAGTCCCTGTTTCCTCCAAAACATGTTAGTCTTTTGCCAAGGCCCATGTTTTCCATGACTAACAGTTGATAAGACCCTATTTTTGAACACTTCACCTTCATGGGCAGCAAGATCACTGAAAAATCAAGCTGGTGCTGAGATGAAAACCTTCTCCCTGTAGACCAGCTAAATGTAAGCTTGAAAAAGCTGCACTGCATGCAGCCCTATGGGTGAGAGAAGTCATCAGCACTGAAAACCGTGGATACTGGAAACCTCAAGATTGACAGATAGGCCAAATGACCAAGTGGGTGCAATAGTGGCATGTCTGCTCTCTAGGAAACCAGCTGCTCTTTAATTGGACTGGAGGCCTGCTTTAAGGGAGGGTACACATGCCTGGTACTGAAAACCCAATCAAAAACCTATGGCAGGGAAGGTTATGAGCCTTAGGAGATAAAACCTGCTCTTGTCTGGCTAAATGCAGACAATGCTCACCAAACTGCCCTAAAAGCCCTATACATAATGATCATAATCATATATTAATGCTACTTTCAATTTTGGTTAAAGAAGTTTCTGTATTCAGATGTTGGTGATCACTTGGATGACCCAAAAGGCAATATAGTGCTGATAAGAATTGACATGGAGTGCTTAGCACTGAAACATCTCTATCACACCCTCAAAGGCTCAAGGTCCATTGCAGATGTGGTAGAAAGAATGGAATAACCAAAGGAAGGGTACAACTCCTTATAATGCAACTGTCCAGACAGAAATTGGCCTCAATATCCCTGACCTCACAGTGCCTTAGCAATGCCTTCACAAGACCCTCATAATAGGAGTAAATGACTACAACCTCAAAATAAAAGAGAGACTAACAGAGAGAGGGAGGCGATATGATGGAGAGTGGAGTTGTGAAGTGGAAAGTGGGGGAAGGGAGAGAATTATCATGGTTTATGGTCTGTTAAGTATAGAAGTTGTCAGTACAAAGAGTTATTTAGCAATAAAGGTCTTTAGTATCTTACTGAATTTCTAAACCCTCTTTAAAAAATAATTTTATTCCACAGTAAAACCTGACCCAGCTGAATTTCTTCCATTTCTAACCTGACATCAACTTTTATGGGGGCTATTTACAGTCATTGCACATCAACGTCATCTAATATTTCTACATTTCACTTAAGAGCTATTAAAGCATTTAATTATATACTACTGATGAAGAGTTTACTGGAGAAATTACATACAGTGATCTATATTTCCTTTATAATAGATGTTCCTCACTACATTTGGCTTCCAGGGCTTCAGAGAGGAGTTAAAGAGAAAAAGCTTTAAAATATGTATTAATTGTACCTTTATAAGATATTCTTATTGTTAAGTGATTCTTTCCAGAGCTAGAAATCAAGCAGTCAATTTATGATTCTTTTTTATTTATTTATTTATTTATTTATTTATTTATTTGAGAGCAACAGACACAGAGAGAAAGACAGATAGAGGGAGAGAGAGAGAGAATGGGCACACCAGGGCTTCCAGCCTCTGCAAACGAACTCCAGACGTGTGAGCCCCCTTTTGCATCTGGCTAACGTGGGACCTGGGGAACCGAGCCTTGAACTGGGGTCCTTAGGCTTCACAGGCAAGCACATAACCGCTAAGCCATCTCTCCAGCCCCAATTTATCATTCTTGTAGTCACAAACTGTAACTTGCATTTACTCTCCAGTGATAAAGAAGCAAAGCCATCATCAGAATCTAGAAACTGTGAGTGGCTACTTAGTATGCATAAGGCATGTTGTTTAGTGTTTTTATATTTACTCTTTTGTCTTTTTTGTAGCTGTGTCCCAAGGATTGTATCATTAAACCATATTATAAAGAATACAAAAACTATATCTCATTGAGATTTTATGCTTTGTCTTTGGCCATACAAGCTGATAGGGTCATAAAATGCTTCAAGTCTAGATTAATGATAATATTCTATATTGTGATGACTAATCTCTATTGTAAATATAAAATCACTACAGAGATAAATCTATCTGGACATGTCTGTGAAGGATTTTCTAAATTAATTTAATTGAGGTAGGAAGACCTACCCTAATGAGGATGGCACTACCCCATAGGCTTGGGTCCCAGACTACCTGAACATCACATTTATATCTCTATGCTTCTTGACTATATAATATGACCCATAGTCTGGTGTGTCAGACTAAATGGATAACAGAAAACTGAGCTAGGGAGGTAGCTCAATGAGACTGTGGATTTAGTCACCAGCATGAGAGAAAGGGAAGGAAAGTATGAGAGAGAGCACCAGAATTCATTTCACAGCTTCTTGGCTGTTGATGCAATATGGCCAACTGCTTTGTGCTTGTCATTATGCATTCCCTACCATGATGTTGCCTCTAACAGTGAGTTTAAATAAACCCTCTCTTCCTTAAGTTTTTGAAAATAGGAGTTTTGAGAACAGATACTTTGTCATAGCCAAAGCATTACGAGTGATGAGAATACAGATGCCTGTGCCCTGCCTTTATTAAATCCCTATTAAGATAATAACTTATCAGTTCTATGTTATAAAAAAATTTTATGTGGACATCTTCCAACTAAATACCACCCATATACTCTTAACACTTACCAAACATCCTAGAACATGAACATAATCATGACCTTAATGTTTGTAATGGTTTGAATATGAAATGTACCCCAGGTGCATATTGTGAAGCTCTGGTTCCCAAGTGGTGATACTATTTTGGTTTTGGTCCTAGCTGAAGGAAATACATCATAGAGCCCTTGTTCCTTGGGGCTATTGTTGGTTCTTAGCACCTTCCTCTACTCTTCTGTTTTCTATCTGCCATAAGGTAATTTGTTTTGCACCTTCACGTGGTCCAACCATGATGTTCAGCCTCATTACAGATCAGAAACAAAGAAGCCAGGAACTATGGGTTGTTACATCTGAAACTTTGAGTCAAAAGAATTCTTTCCTCTCAGTTGTTAGCTCATGTATTTTGTTACAGTAGCATAAAAAAGCTAGTCTAAAACAATGACAGTTCAAGAACTTTATCCTGCCACCAGCTACTCTTACCTTCTTTCCAATTTTAAGAAAATTAAAATTCAAATGACAAACCTGCAGATATACTTGAGTAAGTTAAGCAAACCATATCAAAAACAACTAATCTTCAAAACCCTTTGTCTAAACCCACTATTTATGTGTCATCTGAATGGTTATGTTACTCCAAAACTTATATGCTGAAAAATATAACCCCCAAGGAGATGGCATTAAGAGGAGAATCCTTTTGGGAAGTAATTAAGTAATGAGAAGATACCCTGATGAATAGGATTAAACATAAAAGAGGCCTAAGTATCTAAGAATTAAAACCTAGACATTGTAAATAGGAGGTAGTGTATATACATTTTATGTTGTACTTCTAGCCATGAGAAGACACAGCAGAAGATGGTGTCTATAGTACTAATAAACAATGATAATACAATGTTCTCACAAGACACTAAACCTGTTCATGGCTGACTCAGACGTTCCAGCCTGCATATTGTAAGAAACAGATTTCTGCTGCTTATAAACCAACTCATAGAATTTTTTTTCTAGCAGCCTATGGTTGTTTGAATTGGATGTACCCCAAAAACTCATGTGTTCTGAATGCTTGGTCAGTAGCTGGTGGCAGTTTGGGAGGTGGAGCCTTGTTGGAGAAGGTCTGTTATTAGAGGTATAATTAGGGTTATTTTAGGCAAATCCCCCTTCATAGAGTTCACATTGCTTTCTTGCTGCTGTTTTGCACCTGCTGTGACAGATATCACATCCAGCCTCTGCTCATGCCATTATTTTTCCTGCTATTATGAGGCTTTCACTGAAGACTGTAAGCCACAATAAATCCTTTTCTCCAATCAGCTGTTTTTGATCATGATTTTTGGTACTGGCCAAGAGAAGTAACTACAACACAGTCAGAAAAAACTAAAGCCTAATTAACACCTTAGCTCCTTGAAACTAGGCTTTTTGTTGAACCTGGAACTTGCACCATTTTAGCTATACTGGCTGACCAGTGAGACCAAGTGTCTCCTGTCCATGCAGCTCCTCAGTGCTGGGGTTACTGGGGGACATAGGCACACCTGAATTTTTAAGTAGGTGCTAGGGATTTTAACTCAAGCTTCCATAAGAAATGTTTTAACTCATAAAGGCACCTCCTCAGCTCCACAAATCTTTAAAAAAAATTTGAATTATGCAATACATTATTATAAATATGCTCACAATGCAGCATAACAGAGATAATATGTAATATAACATAATGTTTACATAGTATTATATATAACAATAGTATAATTGACTAAGTTTTATTTTTATTTTCTATTTAGGCAGAAGAGCAACATAGGGTATTCAATATCCTTCTCTGACCTCCACACATGTGGCCATGGGATTCACATCTGCACACACATGTATACACACACTTACACACAAACAGACTTGTAATGCTCCTTAACAAACAGAAAGGTGGATAAAATGCTAGTCAGCCTCATTTAGCTTTCTATAAAATACATAGATCAAAATATCATATTATGCCGGGCATGGTGGCACATGCCTTTAATCCCAGCAATCGGGAGGCAGAGGTAGGAGGATTGCTGAGAGTTCGAGGCCACCCTGAGAATACATAGTGAATTCCAGGTAAGCCTGAGCTAGAGTGAGACCCTACCTTAGAAAACCATATTTATATATATATGACATATTATATTTTATGTAAATGCAATTACTGTCAATTTACAATATAAGAAAATAATTGAAAAGATAAGTTGGTTTCATTAGAATTTCTTTTCTTCTTTCTTTTATTTTTAATTTTTTTTCTTTTCACAATTTTGATTAACATTTTCCATGATTATAAAAAATATCCCATGGTAATTGCCCTCCCTCCCCACCCCCCTGGCACTTTCCCCTTAGAAATTCCAGTCTCCATCATATTACCTCCCCATCTTAATCATTCTACTTACATATATGAAATACCAGCCTATTAAGTACCCTCTTCCCTTTCTTTCTCCTCCCTTTATATTTCCATTTTAACTTAATGTCCTCTGCAACTAAGTATTTTCCTTCTCACACAGAAGCCCAATCAACTGTAGCTAGGATCCACATATGAGCGAGAACGTGTGGCACTTGGCTTTCTGGGCCTGGGTTACCTAACTTAGTATAATCTTTTCCAGATGCATCCATTTTTCTGTAAATTTCATAAATTCATTGTTCTTTACTGTGTAGTAGAACTCCATTGTATAAATGTGCCACATCTTCAGTATCCACTCATCAGCTGAGGGACACCTAGGCTGGTTCCATTTCCCAGCTATTATGAATTGAGCAGCAATAAACATGGTAAATCACATACTTCTAAGGCAATGAGATGAGTCCTTAGGATATATGCCTAGGAGTGCAATAGCTGGGTCATATGGTAAATCAATCTTATGCTGTTTTAAAAACCACCACACTGATTTCCACAGTGGCTGGACCAGATGGCATTCCCACCAGCAATGTAGAA